>NC_068399.1:22887465-23216840 GCF_023724105.1 Carassius gibelio | reverse complement strand
CGAAGTGTTTTAAAAAATTAACCAAAGTCTCATGGGTTTGGAACGCCTTGAATGAGATAGATCACAGGATTTTACTTTATTTATTTATTTTTGATTTAATGCAACTCAACTGTCTAAATGGAGACCGAATTTAGATGTAGAACATGCTGAAAATGGATTGAATGTACAAATAAACTGTTAGTAATTTGTTATTTTATGATTCAAAGTCGCTGGAATTCCATACTCGAGTCGTTCTGGCCCAGTCTAACTAGTTTTTAAGGCTTCGATGCAGATTGCACCACTGTCCAGCTGTCTGTTGAGCCTTGGCGATAGTATCCGACTCCTATAACCTTCTCTGAATGATTCCTCCATGAACCGGACAACACCAGCAGCCAATCAGGCTTTGAAACAGAGCGCAAAGTAGCTGCCAAAATCTTGCTTCCCCTCTACCTGATTCCCTGAACTTTTCCCTTTCCTTTCTCCCTCTCTGTCCATCTTACTTGGCTTCATCGACTCTCTGCTTCATTTTTAAACCCTTAATGGTTTGCTCTACCTTCTGTGGATCCTGGCACCCTGCCGTTTCCTTCCTTTTCGCTCTCTCTCCGTTTTCTAAAGATTCGCATGACTGGCTGAGCATCGTCCCAGTGCGCATTGCAGTCTCGGGAACATATCGTGGCCTAGAGTTTTTTCACCGCCGGGCGGACCTCCGCTCCAATCCCCCGGAGGTTAATTAGAGCCGGGGGCTGCGGTGGGAGCCAACGCTGCTGCTAAGCCTGGCCGGCCCCCTCATTTGGGCTCAGAGAGAAGAGGAAATAGGGACAGTACAAGTGCCACCCTCTGGAACCAGTCTCCACGCTCATTACCGATGTCCCAGCCGCATCAAGTCTCACTACGCGCACTCAGGATATCGTTGTTGGAAGTTCCTCCTCACCCTGTCACCTGTTATATAAGAAAGAACTCATATTCCGGGTTACATATTTTGGGAGTTATGAGCTATATGGAGAAAAAAAAAGAAAACCGAATGGCGGCTTGCCTCACTGGCAATTGGCAGACAGGTTTTTAAATGCGTAATTTGTGGTCCTGCATTAAACCATGCATAATCTAATTAGCTTCACACAAACGCACATGGTTTTTCTTACGCACACACAGTCTCTCATCTGCTATTTAATTAACATCCCTCCATTGCTTCACCACTCCCTCTGTTGTGCCAATCATAAGCAAGCATTTGTCTTTAGCTCTGTGTTCAATTTCCTCCAATAGCCGCTCGGCTCATTGTTCTCATTGTGCACATGTTGGACCGAGTGCGGTGCCTGTACAAATTGCTGTCAGTATGTTAGTCTTAAATGTATGGGGACAAGGGCGACTGCTCTTTGTTACACTGACATGAAAGCAAACCCCTGGCTAAAAACCAGTCTGTTCTCTCTTGTGCGTCGGTTAAGCTTACTTAAAAGCTCTGTGTGTGTGTGTGTGTGTGTGTGTGTGTGTGTGCACTTGTTTAATTAGAGCACATGGAAGAGGTATAAGTTGTTTGCCCCATTCATGCAGGTAATTAAATTTGGAAATACCAGTCCAAACGTGTTTCTGTAACTTCTCATATGTACCAGATGAAGTCTGAAAGATTTCTGACAATTACACAGGTCACTGTGAACATCGTCTGCTAGAATGCTACAATCATCCAGTCTTTCCTAAAGGAAATAGATGACTGCAAATGGAATTCTGTCATTATTTACCAGTTCTAAACCCACAAGCAATTTTGGTTTTTATATATATATATATATATATATATATATATATATATATATATATATATATATATATATATATATATATATATATATATATTTATTTATTTATTTATTTATCCATTTGTAATTTCAAATTTCTCCACAGGTGTGACTTATGTATCAAATTAATGAATAAAGCAATGACCATTTAAATAAATAATGCCAAAAATGTATTAAAAGTTGCATGTATGATTTTGATATTTCAAGTTATATGTGCTGTCATGAGGTAACAATGAATAATAGTATTTAGTAACATTAAACTAAATTAATAAATGCTGTAGAATACAGTCGTTCATTGTTAATTGATGATACCCAATTCTTTAATGTTAACGAAATAGATCTTATTGTAAATTTTGCTGCAGTGTTCATGGTCGGTACATCTATGAAACACTCCATGTTTTTTAAAAGCCATATAATAGCTTTGTGTGGCAAGCAGTCTTAAATGAAAGTTTATGTTTATTTCCACCAGATTTGAAGTCATTTACGTGAATCAGTGTGGGTTCTTGCGTGTTTTGTGATTTATAATGTCATCAAACTTGTGGCATATTTGATTTGAGAGCTGCGGCGGCGAAGAATGAATAATGACAAATAAATCAAATGATTCTTTTGTGTTTCACATAAGAAAGAATTTGGAAGATTTGAAACAACATGAGTAAACAGTGACACATTTTTAAATAACTTTTTTTTTCTATACTTTCCTGGTTTTAATTTTTCTCTCCATCTCACTTCATCTCCTCCATGCAGAATTGATATTTCAGGAGTGTCAATGTTTTCTCAGTTGGTTTGATGTGCTTGTTTAGCGGATGAGCCGGTCTTATTTTAGGTGATTTTTTTCATGAGCGTTAGCATCCTGCCAAACCCCATTGCAGCAACTGCATTAATGAGTCATGTGCTAGTAAGGGCAAACGTGGTCATTGAGAGAAAAAGGGGGGTATTTTCTTCCTACACAGGGCCCTCGGTGTGCAGTGACACCAGTCACTCAGCTCCAGCGTGGAATTTACGGCCGGGATGTACGAAAGCGACCAGCCGCTCATGCGGGGCCAGTGAAAACGTTTGCCCAAGACCACATGAAAACACACGTCCAGTCTCCAGACATGATTCAGCAGCGAAATGACATACTTCATAACCTTCCCTGGAGGCAGTGGACCAAAGAAAGCCTCAAATCTCTCTGCTCGTGTTGACCGGGGATGATGGGATGTCTCGAAACCGCCCTTACTCTTTCACCACAAGCTTTTCCCCGTCGGCCTGACCCAATCCCGTATGAACCTCTTTTCTGCTCCGAACCTGTTCTCACTCAGCTTGGCTCCATGGTTACTATCCTCTTTCTCTAACCCCTCTTCCTCTGCTTCCAATTTCCTTCTGCGTGGTTAGTTTCAAACTGTTGTTCTGTTTTGCTCTGTTATGTCTCTGTCTCCTCTTCGGCTCTTTCTGTAATCCCTCTTTCTCTCTATTTCTTCTACATCGCTCACTGCCTGTGCGAAGTGCTCTCATGACCTAATGCATGACTCCGGCCACGCTGGCTTAAAGTGGCTCAAGGTATGGCACGATTAATGTTCTCTCGTTCTTTTACTAGGACTGATTTGAGTTTTGTGCTTTTCATCAGTTTCGCAGCATCTCGGTGACCTTTTTTTCTCATTTGGATGGGGGTGTTTGACAAATGTGGCTTTTGGTCCCGATCCAAACCAAACTTTTCCAAATAGGAAGCTTAACCACTGACAGAGTGCAATTTATTGACTGCTCCCTGAAGATGAGCTCTATCAGATCATTATTTTATGTGGAAGACCTCTCGTATGCCTTCCCCCGGCTTTCTTTCCATTATATTGGGAAGTCATGCTCATTTGCATCTGTCTATCAGGATAAGTTATGTTTTGATTTAACTTTTATATAGTGCATCCAGCACAATTCAGTTTCTGCACTTGGAGAAGTTGAGTTTCCCAATTGCATGTAACACTAAGTGCGTTATATAAACGTGTGGTCAGTAGTTATGCTCATAGAAAAGATGTACAGTAGTTCACCCAAAAATCTATGTCCTGTCATCATTTATTTGTTTTAAACCAATTTGACTTACTTTATTTTGTAAAACACAAAAGGAGATGTTTAACAGAATGTCCAAGCTGCTCTTTTCCAATACAATAGAAGCGAATGAGGATAGGGAATGTCAAGCTCTAAAAACCACTAAAAATTGGTCTATGAAACTTATTTGCTGTATACAGTATATAGTCTTCTGTAAACATGATAGCTTTGTGAGGGAAAAAAGGCTGAGATTTAAGTCAATTCCACCAGTGAAATTAATTAAAAAAAAAAAAAAAAAAAAAAGTGTAAATTTAGACACATTTTGACCCACTCTTTGCCTGAACCGATCAAGTCACACTGTCAACATCTTTAGCAGTCACATTCACTGTCAGTTCTCACTCCATACTGCAGGGGGCAACGTGACGGCAGAGCCTGAGGTCTCCAAGAGGCCCAAGCCAAAAACAGACATGGAAATTAGTCAAAGAATAAATAGCTCTTACAGCTGCTGCTGCTGCTCTTTCTCAAGTTTGTATTCAACCCATGGTCAGAAACAGCCTGGATTTTTATGATAAAACTTTAGAGGGAAATAAAACTCCCTCCTCTGCTAACATTCCCAACCAGCTGAGATCCAGACACAAAGCTCAGCACCCAAAACACAGCAAGATCCAAAGACCAGCTTGTTGAAATTGGCTTTCTGCTCACCATTGAGGACGGGGCTGCTCTTTTGGCAGCCAGGGAGGAGAGAGTAGGAAGAGACGGATGAGAAGAAGGGGAGACAGAGCTGGAGAAAAACAGCACGCTGCTGCATTAAGCAGTTTTTATTAGCGTTATGTTTCTGCTCCGAGCATCTGGGTTAGTCTGGATATCTCTCGCCGGAGGTGATTAGAAGCTTCTGAGTTCTGAGTTCAGCTGAAGAGAAGGCCCTGATCTAACGCCCCACCATGATCTCATCACCTCACAGTGCACATCAATATCAAACCAATACGAGGTCTTCCACTTACAAAAGTAGCACCATGTTATTAGAACGCGATAATATCTTGTCTTTTTCTAATAATCGTTTTTTTTTTTTTTTTTTTTTTTTGTGGAGGGGTGGGGGGTGCATTTATTGAAGTACTATGCAAATACCATGATATGTAAATATCAGTCAGTACCATGAGATGACCATGCTAAAGTACTATAGTATTACCAGAACATGGTGAGGATTGATAAAAAATAACATAGACATTTTGTTTTGTTATTTTGTTAATTTATTTATAATTTTTTAAAATAATTTTTATTTATAATTTTATAATTTGGACATGGTACAATCTAGTAAGATTTTTTTTTTTATAATTATTTTGTGCTTTTATAATTTTGTTTTACTTATATTTTGTTTACAGATACACGGTTAAATTAACTGTACTTTATTTGATTTTACTCTATAGGTTTAGTTGATTATCTAGAGCCAATATTTTTTATTATTATTTAGGCGATACCCTGGTAACCTTTGAAGAATCTTGAAATACCAATAATTGGTAAATAAGTATTCAGTACCATGGTTTTAAGTATCAAGGTGTTACCATTAGATATACTGTATACTGTACCACGGTACAGTCAGTACTGTGTACTTTTAGATTTAATTTTCATTATTTTCATGCAGATTCTATTGGTTATTTTCTGTAGGCATTTTATCATACTAATCCAGTATTCTCTTATTCTTTTATATGGCTAAATAGACATTTTCAGTCATTAATTAGAGCACCACTTTTTTGTTTTCTGAACAGGCTTTGCTTTTCTTTTCTTTCTTTTTTTTATTCATTTTTGATTATATTTATTTTTGGTGCATTGCATTTACCTATTTCTGTTTTTCTTTCTCTCTTATCCCGCTCTCTTGTAGCTCAAAGAGGCAAGTATACAGCGCTCAGCTTCATTCTTTGCTTATTTCCACGTGCCTTCCCTCATCTGAAGAGGCATCTGTTCCAGCCCCTCTGACCCTGCTTCAGTCTTTCTTTTTCCCCTCTTTTCCTGTTCTTTTTATCACTCTTCTCCTTGATCACATACAGATCCTCTTCCTTTCCCCAAGGCCTGTTTCTGACACCGGTTTAGAACAGTTCAGCCTTAAATTAAACAAAAAAGGAGAAAATCACTGTTATCAATTCCATGGACGGTACGTCACTACTGATGTGAGCAATTACTCCAAGTCGTAAAAACACTTGCAGAGGCTGAAGCTGGACTGTGACGATCAGTTAAAAGACATGCATCTCAAACGCTTTGATCTGTACTCCTCCTGCCTTACTGGTTCACGTTCCCAGTGTGAGACAGGAAGTGGTGTTATCATTACCCAGTGAAGTGCTCAATTTTTCACACCCGAGGTGTCATAATTCACTGCAGCGTTTTTTTACGACTTGACTAACATCTGAGGTTAGTTTGTACTCCCCTGAGAAAACAAGCGCTGCATGTCACCTTGCTCTTTTATACACACACACACACCATCCATTCCTCCATCAGAGAAGGCAATGGCACGAGCAAGTCTGCTGAACTGCCATGGTTTTAATCTTTCTGCTTTTCTTTCAGAGAATTCTCAGAATGCTTTACTTATGGGATGTGAAAGGCATACAGTACATGTCTGTATAATAAAAAAATAATTTATTTTATTTAATGAAGGTGTTCATAATTGGGGGTCCATTTTTTTAACTGCAGTTGAACATGTATGTAGTCCAAACCACTATAGTCATGTGGTGTGGCATCAGCATTGATGGAAGAAAAAAGTCACAGAACCAGACGTAAAGAAAATCATTGTGTTTAAATGAAAAAGCTCTGAATCAGAACTAGTTCTCAGTTCTACACTATAGAGTACTTGATACCACAATTTTCTTGATTTCTTATGTAGGCTCACTGTACACATTTTTGTGTGTGAAAAAGATTTGACTTTCCATCGTTCTGCCAGGCCGTTAGTCAGACCTTTCAAATCTGTTAATTATCTTCTAATGAATGTCTTAACTCAACGGCTTTGAGAATTTGGCTCCAGGCGGCGCTTACTAAATACTTTTGCAGTAAAACTGACCGAGCACACTGTAAATTAATTCGAATCCATTCGTTCCAGATGATGTTTGGTCGCTGAGGATGGAGTGAGTTCACATATCTCCCCTCCAGGCATGGTGACACCATATCAGCTCTCACACATCCTGGACTGATTAGTTAACCGCTCTGCCGTCGCTTTGTGCGTGTATGTGTGATTGCACATTGAAGAATTCGTTGAGATTTTTGTGTGCTGTTGAGTAAAAATGCACCAAAGTTCTCACGGTTCCATTCCATCCCCCTCTTCTCACCTCTCATTGGCTGCTGGGTTTTAACGGACAGCTCTGTTGCCCCGCCCACACCACAGGGTTGCCACAGGCTGTGAAAATAATGCTGCCAGCGTTTAAATATTTCCCTCTGCTCATATTGAGGGGCCTGAGGCATCCATTCTATCTCACTTTATCTCCCAAGAGGAAAAAGTAGGCATGCAGGTTTTTTTCGTTGTATCTGTGAAAAATATTACCATCTTTTATGTCCACTCGGACTCTCGCCAGTTTTATTCTTCTAAGATGTGACCTGTGCTCTGCGTTTGAGTGAAAAGCAACATTTGCCTGGCCTGTCTCTGTGAATAATGATTTCCTCTTCCTTATTTTTAAATCTGACATGCATTACATCTTAATGTAAGCCATTCCGGTGAGCCCTCGCTTACCTGACCCTATCAGGTGGAATTTGCCGGTGGATTTCACGTGCTCAGGGGAGGCACCATCATCCTCGGGTTTTAGTCACGACCCGTTCGTTGATGTCCAAGATCATCCTATGTGAGTTTGGTATTGTCTGGGATGACAAACGAGAGCGGGACAGGAAAGGGGATGACAGTAAATTTGACTGAGCGGGTTTTGGTAGCTTGTTCACTAGGCTTGGCTTGGGTGTAGTACATTAGGCAGATGACTTATGATGACAGCTGGATTGAATGCACTCCCAGATCCTACAATACCTCCAGCCACCAGAGGGCAGCACTGCTGAGAGCATGTGCTCACATGTACAATTCAGTTTTTTTTTTAAGGGTATTGTCTTTTTTCCCTGTTTTGTGGTGCTTCTATTTATTTTCTCCAATCATACTGCTGGAAAACATTTCCACTGCTCACAGAACATAAGAAAAGATATAATGTTTAGGGCCGGGACTCGATTAGAAAAAATTATCTAATTAATTAGAGGCTTTGTAATTAATTAATCGAAATTAATCGCATTTTAATAGCATATAAATATTTGACCTGAGAACAGTGAGAAATATTTTTTTCCACATGGATTTATAGTATACCATTGAATAATGACTGAATACATAAGCTTAAGCAACAAAATATTGTTTATTTTTGTTCAACCAAGTCTAGCAGACCAGTGCAATTTTTGCCATTAAGCGTAGCAATAGCATATTTAGAAACAATTTAGAAATAGTACATTTTAGAAATTCAGGTAGCTTATAGGTGCTGGAACCTTCTGTAAAGTGTTTTTTTAAGTAAAACACAATACTGTCAATTACATTCAGAACATTGGAAACCCTGACTATTAGAAAACATCTCTCTGTTGCTTCAGAGGCCATAACATATTAAGTCTAACTCTCAATAACCTTGGCCAAAACAATAAAGAGTTCAACATAAACTGCCAGTTGCACCAACAAAATAATACATAGTTCAACATAAAGTGTAAAGTCCACGCTAGCTGCTATATGTTTTGCGTTGAGGTGATACTTGAGGCTCGATGTGCTGCAGTGATATGGGAACGCTAGTTGGTGCTTCAGTATAATTATAAACTCATCCAGTGAGAAACGTTCCGCGGTGCAAAAATAAGTTATTAAAAATGCGGGAATTTTTTTTCTGTAATTAATCTTAATTAACGCGTTATTTTTTGTGTAATTAATTAATCTCAATTAACGCATTAAAGTCCCGGCCCTAATAATGTTACATGACTTTGGACAGTGTTGGGCGGCAATGCAATGAAACTCCATCTATAAATGTATTAAGAATTAATGTATTTAAGGAATAGCTTACCCATTAAAAAAATAAGCATTATTTACTCCACACCTGCTATATTTCTAGTTCTTTGAACATATATGACTAGAATTGAATTAATTATTCACAGAATGAATTATCTTCTATTGCACTCATCTGCGTGTTCATGAGAGAAGTAGTGATGGTGGATTTGTGAATGAATCAGTCTGTGTTCGTTTGATCCTGTTCACAAAACTGATTTGAGTGATTCATTCCTGATTCACACAGATCTGGTTCTTGAGTTCATCTCACTGACTTCACTGCACATGAATCACTTGTTCATTAACCCCCCTCCCCCTGACCTACAACTCCTGTCAGCACCGAGACTCGAACCTGTGACTTTTGGGTTACAAGTCCAACTCTCTAACCATTAGGCCACAGCTTACCCCCAAGCCATATGAACTGCTTGAGGAATTTTTAGTTAACTGTTTTTGGATTTGAATCTATGTAAAAGTGTCTGTATGGGACAAAAGCTGATGAAAAGCAGAGCAGAGAAGGATGGATAAACACCGAGAACAGACGAAAGGTTACTGCACAGAATGCCGCCCGAGGCCTACGTAGTTTCCTGCGAGCAGAGATTTCAGAGAGACCCGGGGTGAACCGCAAGCGGTCGAGGAGGCTGTGAGAACCTCTTTGAGCCAAGTCACTAAACCTTGCCTTCCATGGAATACATAAACCTGCCACGCCGCTTGAATTATCCTCCTCATTCACTCGCTCCTGTTACTCCGAGTTATAAACATTGTGTGGAAACGGAGGGAGACGAGAAAAGAAAAATCACAGTCAGGAATGGAGAACATCCACCTTTTCGAAAACAAAACGGAGCGAAATAATTTTGGGGATGTGATGTATGATAAACCTCATCATGAAGCTGTGTAGTTAATATATCTGGTGTAACTCACTCTTACGCACTCACACACTGGTCTTTGTTTTCACCCGTTCTCTTATTCCGTCTCATCTGCTGTCTTGTATATCAATCTCTTTCCCTCTTTTGTCCATCCATTTTCCTGTGCACAAATCCATTTGTGTCCCTGTGAGCTTCGCTCTTGGCCTGCTGTGTGTTCACTCAACATATTTTGTTTGCATTCTGTCTTACCCGACATGATTATGTTTTTGTCCTTATGCTTGTTTGTTGTTCATCAGCACAAATTTGTTTATTTGTGACTGTTTGCATGCACAGATGGAGGAGCTGTTGGCTGCCATGGAAAAGGTGAAGCAAGAGTTGGAGTCCATGAAGGCCAAGCTGTCGTCTACCCAGCAGTCCCTGGCCGAGAAGGAGGCCCACCTGACCACACTGAGGGCAGAGCGCAGAAAGCACCTGGAGGAGGTTCTGGAAATGAAGTAAGACCTTTACACTTGTCCTTCAGCCCTCTTGGCCTGGTATACAGTAGCAATCACTTGCTGTATGACTCATTGCCATCTTAAAGAAGAACATTTCACTGATGTTCATTTTTTAAAGTGATATATGTGACCCTGGAGCACAAAACCAGTCTTAAGTCGCTGGTGTATATTTTTAGCAATAGCCAAAAAAAAAAAAACATTATATGCCAAAAATCATTAGGATATAAAATAAAGATATTTGTAAATTTCCTACCATGAATATATCAAAATGTAATTTTTTGATTAGCAATCTGCATTGCTAAGAATTGGTTTGGACAACCTCAAAGGTGATTTTCTCAGTATTTAGATATTTTGCACCCCCAGATTCCAGATTTTTAAATAGTTGTATCTCGGCCAAATATTGTCCAACCCTAATAAACCATCAATGGAAAGTTTATTTATTCAGCTTTCAGATAATGTATAAATCTCAATTTCGAAAAATTTACACTTAAGACTGGTTTTGTGGTCCGAGGTCACATATTATGATAAACAGAGTTTTCTTGCTCGTTTGAAAGGATTATGTAGATGTATTCCATCATTACAAGCACAGGCTATTATAACTTGGCATAGACGTTGTTCCTCATTTTACTTGCAGAGGGGTTAGCCAATCATAACAGAGGACATTCACATATTGTAATCTTAAAAGTACTGTAGAAAAATTATCCGGTTTAAAATCTAATCATTTAAGTTCCACAATTTCAGTGTTAGAAGGATTTTCGTGGCGTAGGTCAGGGGTTTTCAGTGGACCCCCAACTATGTTTAGTGTTATTTTATTTTATTATTGTTCTGTTTTTTTAAAATAACGTGACAAATTATGCATTTAGAAATGTGCACTTTACATTCTGCATTCTATTATATTATAGTTTTCATTCATATTTTTTAGTTTTTGAGTTATTTTTATATTCTTTTTTGTTGTTGTTGTCATTTTAAGTTTTTTTAAGGTTTTAGTCATTATGATGTGATCTATTTTTTATATGTTAATATAGGTAAATTTTGTAGTTCAGGTTTAGTTATTTTATTTCATCAACTCATCAAGAAATGTAGAAACCAGCTAAAATAAAGCTCTTCTATTTTATTTCAGATGGTGAATATTTTATTTCAAATAATTTTCTAATGGTTTTCTAATATATTATTGACATACTGTATATGTAATGTCACATATTATGATAAACGGGGGATTCCATTATTATAACTTGGCATGGACGTTGTTCCTCATTTTACTGGCTGAGGAGTTAACCAATCATTTATATATGATGATATACACATATGTGTATGTGTATATATATATATATATATATATATATATATATATATATATATATATACATATATATATATATATATATATATATATATATATATATATATATATATATATATATATATATATATATATATATATATATATAAATACACACATACATAATTTTTTTTTTTTACTTATTTATTTTTTTAATACATTTTTAGACCTTAACTTTTCTGGGTCCTCTGATCGCACTCTGAAAACCCCTGGTCCATGGATCAAGGCATGATTTTTTTTCTTAATGCAGTAGGAAGGCCAGAGACCTCGAGAGACTGTGTGCTCTTGGGAGGCTGAATGGTTTTTTGAGTGCTTCTTTATTTCAGCCTTTTCCTCATCCTCCGCTGAGCTTCTACAGACTCATTTCTCCAAGATATCACTTCAGCAGAATCCAAGAACCCCTCACTCTTTCTCCGTTTTCTCCCACAGTATGCTCTGATCTCCCTCTTGTCTTTTTTCACTCCCTCTCTCACAGTCTCTTTTTTTTATCTGTGGTTGTTTTGCTTTATTGTTTTAAACACTTCACGACTAGATGGAGATAAGAGGAGTAGTAAAGGGAATATTGGTCCAAGGACTCCATTCCATATTTGAATCATGATTTAATTAAGGATCCCTGAGAATCAGAAAGGAGACCCTCTTGCTGACAAATGAATGCAGCTTCATTGAGAGGGTTTGGGGCCTAGAGAAAAGACCTTGTCTTCTACCTTGTAGATTTTGTACAAGTTCATGTTCATGCTGGAATGTCTTCTACTTTCTTATGCAGTTTTTGAAGAAATATACACTATCATTTATAACTTAAAAGAAAGTTGTCTTAAGTCAACTCTATTTGGGGTTAGGGCTTCAATTATCAATTACAAATTTGGTAGCCCTTTACAATAGATTTAACATTAGATCATGCATTGACAACAATTTGTATTCATTTAGTAATGCAGTTTTGTTTATTAATTCATGCTCTTTCTTAATTACATAAATGTTACATAAATTTAAGTTTAAATTAAAATGAAAACATAAAGTGAAATATATATGTGCATGTATATATTATTTAGAAGTAGATAAAATGTATTCGTTTATATAGTTATTGCCATTAAGGTAAAAAAATATATATAAGTATTGTTCTTTGTTACTTCATGTTATTTAATGCATATTGATATGTAAACAAACTTTTTGTAAAGTGTTACCAAAAATGTTTAAAATGAACTGAATGACGTAATGAATCGTATATACCCCCCAATTGAAGGTAATTCAGAAAGATGAAACATTGAATAGACAAATAGTGTCTCTCTAAATAATTTTTATTTAAAGGGAATTTTTCCATTTCAATTATTTTTCTGCCTTTTTTTTTAACATCCTCTACTGTATATTGACCTCACAGGACTATTGTGTTAGACTGAATATCAAGTGAGTTTAAAATAATGGTTGTGGTTGCGGAAAAATGAGTCAGAGTCGGAGTTTCAAGGACTCTCAGTGTTTTCCAGATTGGTGTGGTGATTTGATTGTCAGCCATATTCTCAGAGGCATGGGTCTCTCTGCATGCTTCAGTTATGATGGATTCTAGCATTAAAAGAAGATAAAGAGAAAGCTGAGAGATGATGGGAGTCTTAATCTAGGTGTAATGTGTTTCAGTTAATGCTGCGTACTGATTACCATAAAGATCATTTTGCCACTTAATATGAAAGAGAAGGAGAGCAGGGCCCCATTCCATCCAGATTTTGCTGTTGTTACCAGAAGGGTCAGCTCAACTGAGACAGGGAGCGCTGTGTATCTCCACCGGCCTCTCACTAACCACACATTTACAAAAAAAAACTGTATTTGAGTGAAAATAAGGCTCTGATAGCGATGGACGGGGAGAGGGTGGTCTTCAATCTGTTTTGGCGATGAATGTAATGCGGTCGGGGCCGGAGAAAGTAGACTCACGACTTGAAGGGGCCCCGCCGGCTGGCAGCAGACAACCAACTGGACCACTCATTAAAATTTTGAAGGAAAAACACAAAATAGCAGACGCAGAGGTCACAGACTTTTTATTTATTTATTTCCTCGGGCTGAACTTCCGACCGCACAGTTTAAAGTCAGCAGTGTGGAGACATCGACCCTTTGGGCTGGTTCTCCATCCTCGGCATCTAAAAAAAGTCAGAATTACCACTCTTTCTAAACTCTGTTTCCCTACAGTTTGCAAAGGGGATTTTCAAAATGTTCTGAAGTCTGTTATATTGCCTTTTTTCCAAGTTGAATTTAAAGGAACAGCTCTCTTTAAATTTCAAATTGTCATCATTTGCTCCCCTTCAAACTTGCATGTTTTTTTTTTTTTTTTTGTGAAACACAAAAGCAGATGTTTAGTAGAATGTTCATGCTGCTCTTTTTAATGAAATGAAAGCATATAGTGGACAGGGGCTGTAAGGCTCAAAAAATTTATGTCTATATGCCTTATTATTTGCAAGAATATGCCAATTTTGAATGTGCAAAGTTTTAAATGGAAAAACCAAGGAAATTTGAATATGTGAAAGTGGTTAGAAGAACAGTGGTGTTTGGTTGTATTGACAAATCTGGAATGACATAACTTTATGCACTGTATTTGAAAATTGGGGAATTCATCGTTATTTGGATCAACTTTTTTTGAAATGTAACCTTTAAGGGCTTTAATTTACGACATTGACAGCAAATAGCTCAACAGTTGTTAAAATCTATTGTCAAGGCAAATGAATTCCACAATGAGGTCATTATTCAGATAAAACTCACTGAATGTAACCAGCAGAGAGAAATGACCATTATGAGGTCATCGCTCAATTAAAATCCAAATGGACTGTCAATGGGGTTCTTTGATAATGCATAGAGGTGAATTCAAGCTGTGTTGGCGCCAAAGTTTATGAACGTAACTGTGCTGTACGCAGTGTGGTACTTCCATTCAGGCTTGTTTTGTGGAATGAGCTGAGGATTTAGAGCGATGGGTTGAGGCGGTAATGAGATCTCCAGCACACCATCCCATCCTCATGTTTCCTCTCCATTTAGCACAGTTTAAATGCCCCCATACCGCTGGATATGAGATGTGGTGATATCCCAGTGTTCCACCATTTGATGTGGTTTCCTTCTTTCGTTCACTCTTACTTCCACCAGCTCACGTTCTCAGCTTGGTAAAGTGCGACCACAAGGCAGACATCAGTCATCTCCCTTTGAACAAATGTTTAGCTTTCTTTCTGCAGTTGTTTGGGAGTGCTGGACATTTTGGAGCGGTCGCTTGAGAGGTGGATGATGATGGAGGGGTTGATCTTGATGAAGAGGCCCCTTCTCAGATATTCGCTTAGAGGCATTAAGCCACTTGTTCATGTTTTAGGGCTTGAAAAGAGCTGTCACCACCTGTGTGGTTCTTAGCTAAGTTCTTACTGTGAAACTCAAGCTTGCTTAGTTTTACAAAGGTCTGGTCCACACGGCTAGGCCCTACCCGTTTAAATGTGGAGAGACCATCTAAAGGACATATAAACTGCAAAACCAGTTTACTCCGTTTGGAGTGTAAATTTAAGCTGGAACTTGAATTTGAAAGTTGGATTTAATTGTTCGTTCACCCAAAATTATGTAATTAATTAGTCACCCTCATGTTGTTCCAAACCCGTAAGACCTTCGTTCATCTTCGGAACACAAATTAAGATATTTTTGATGAAATCCGTGAGCTTTCTGACCCTGCATTACAGCTATGCAACTGACACATTCACGGCCCAGTAACCTAGTTAGGACATCATTAAAATACTGACACAGCAGAGAAGAAATTGTTGAATAAAGTTAAATTTGTTTTCTTTGCACACAAAATGTATTTTCGTAGCTTAGAATGTCGTAGCTTATAAAATTGCAATAATAGACTAAAAAGTATTCATTTAAATATTAGCATAGCAGACATCAAAGCATAATACACCATTTAAAAAGTGTCCTAGGTAAAACTCTTTTGAAAAATGTATGTCATTAGACTGGAAAACTGTAGAAAATCCAGTGTCTTGTATGAATTTACTTATACCCTTAATCCCAGAAGTTGCTTTAAATCATCCAATCAGATTAGACAAAGTTTGCCAGAGTAAAAAAGCCCTTTTCAGTTTTGTGTACAGTTTTGTGTGCGGTCTGTGGAGTCTTGCTAAACCTGCAGCGGTTTGCCGCTTGGCCTTGCTGTAGTAGATCAATATCACTTTAAAAAAAAATTCCCAACAACTCCCCACTCATGTCACAGCTGGAGCTTTTCATCTCCAGTGGGAGTCCAATTATAAGGTTTGAGCATAAGCGTAGGTATGTGAGGAGTATGTTCGAAGGTGTTTAAATTGACACGGGGTGATGGTGAGGTTATTGGCTGCCCACAAGGTCTCTATTCGAAAGGTGGGTGAAGCTGCTAATTGCCCCTGTTAGCACCCTAGTTTCTTGGAGCGGAGCAGAATGGTCGGCTTATTACAGGGACGAATGCTTTAAAAAAACAAACCTGTGGATTGTCCAGCATGAAACCCAACCACAGTTGCTTTATGTTCACACAACTGATTCACAGCTTTTTGTGTGGATTAAAAAGGTTTTTGTTTAGTTCACTTAAACGGAACAAAGCCTAAAGGAGAGATGGGGAAAAAAAGTTGGCACCTCATAGGGTTTGATAGGTATGCAATATAAAACTACCATTAGCATCATCAAAAGAAGATTTTGAGGAAGTTCAAAAGATTTTATTTTTCCCACTGCCTTGTTTTTATTGTTTTAAGATGTCAATCGCCATATCCAAATGTTCTTTGCCTTTGTAGATTTGTAATCTTTGAATGCTACCATCTTGTAGTGAATGATGCTTTTGTTAAAAAACAAAATGCCAAGTTCAGTGGGTGGTATGATTTAGTCGCCATAATGGGTGTAATAACACAGCGGACTTAACTCTCCCAGGCAAGCCGTTCTTGGCAGCCATGATGCAAAGCTCTTAGGGGAGCTGGAGCAGATTTGTCTTTGGTATCTGGGTGGCAAGAGAGAGAGAATCTGACATGATCTCTTCTAAGAAGGCTGGAGCAGTCAGGGGCCATGAAGCCCTGGCCCAGAGATCTTAGCGAGCATGTGAACACGGATTATTACAGCATGGAGCCAATGAGGCTGGACGTGTGTGAGAGGCCAAGTGGGCCCTGCAGCGATTACACTTTAAACAGCGTATAATGGCCTCGGCCCTCCCCGTATCGACCCCGTCGCTCATGTACACGAAAGCCATAATCCAGCGAAATGTCAGGAAAGCGCAAAGACGCATGTAACGTCTCTGTAAATGTCAAGGCTGCTTAAAGATAACAGTGCGCCGGTGGTACTGCTGTATAGCGAGATAGATCACATCAGGTTTGTTCGATGCTCTGGGGTCTTCTGCTGGACCCATAATCATTACATCACATTAAGAGTGGCTTAATCTTTCGATATTAAACCAGCAGTGATAGGACCATTCTCTTGTCCTACAGGAATGGATATTGCAACCTCAACACCATTGCAAACTTTATCTTTAGCAAGACTTGCCTAGGTAGCAACCACAGCTAACCTTTAAATGCTTGGAGAATTCTGTCGTTTAATGTCATTTAATAACCCTGATGTCATTCCAAATCTGTATGATTTTCTTTTCTTTCTTCAGTGGAAAACAAACAAACAAAAATTCAAATTATGTATGCAGAATTGTGCTGGTTGCTCTTTTCCATGCAATTACAGTAAATAGGAACTTAAGGAGGTTTATAAGTTTCAAAAAGACCCTAAAGCACCATAAGCTGTGCAACTTTTAATCTATTGTGTTTGTTTCTTCTTCAGACTTAAAAAGCTCCACAGACTTTGAAAGCACCATCACTGTCAGAAATAAATTGCAAAACTGTACCTTTAGGGCAAGGGTGTCCAATCCTGCTCCTATAGGGACACCTTTCAGCAAAGTTTAGCTCTAGCCCCAATTAAACAAACCTGAACCATCTAATCGAGGTCTTCAGGATCACTAGAAATGTTCAGGCAGGAGTGTTGGAACTAAGATCTGCAGGAAAATGTCTTCCCGGAGCAGGATTGGGGTTACAGCAGCTTGACATTGGGTCGGTACACTTAAAAGGACAACTTTGTGGGTTATCTACCTCTAAAAATTTTTTATATAAGTACCTTAGTACTTATAATATGTAACCTTAAAGTTCTACAACGAACGTTTTAGGAGTAAATAAGGTTCAAAGAAGTCCTTTTTGATTTAAGGGACTTTGAATATAGTAAATGAAAGTTGTACAGTCTACTTATATTGCACCTTTATGGTGCTTTTTGAATCTTGTCAAAGTCCGTCCCCATTTGTTTTAGTTGTTTTCAAAAGAGCTTCTGTGACATTTTGCTAAAATTCTCCTATTATGCCCAACAGAAGAAAGAAAGTCAATATCAGTTACATATCAAAATATCAGAATGAAATTAGCATGTTTAAGCAAGTCAGAAATTCAGGTTGAGTTTGAGGTTGATTCATAAAGTAGATACTATGTGTACTCTACACTGTAGTTAGACGGCTGCTCAGGAGACTCTTGCGCCTCAAGTCAGTATTTGGTTTGGCAGGAATAAATCAAGTTGTTCTCTACAGGGATTTCCTGCTGTCTGACTGAGAACCAATGCTACGCTTAAATCAGCAACATCCTCACGCTAAACAGCCATCGCTGATTCTCCATCACCGTAGGGATTCTTAGGACATCTGAAGACTGTTTGGAGGTGTGAATTTACACCTCTGTCACTCCAGCTGTGTTGTTTATTTATTCCAGTTATTCGGAAAAACATGGATACTTATTTTACACGTACATATTCTCTGAGGGTAATCTAAAATGGATTAGCTATGGTTTATGTGAATTTATACATCGGAGCATTCAAGGACTTTAACTCATCTAAGTGTTTGGCTTTTCCGTCCTAACCCTGTAGAGATTCTAGCACTGCCCCATAAATCACGCTCCGAAATTAAAAGGGTGAACTGGAAAACTCACAATGACAACTTTGGGGGGGAAAAAAAACATGAGGTTAAATGGAGAAAGTGACGCTACAGCATAGCCTCTGCTATCGCTGAAAGGGAGGGCTGAAAAATGTATTTCTCAAATGCAAACGCTTGCATACTCCTCCACTTCTGCTCCTCTCAGACGGCTTGGGAATGCTCAAGGTCGGGACTCAGGGATGCATATATCCATACATCTTATCAGTGCTGAGGTGAAAGTGAAGAACTCATGCTGGCAGCTCCTGTCTGCAAATAAATCCTATTGACCGTCTCAGCCATATTCTTAGAATGGGCACTGGCTGAACCCATCCACAGATATCCTTTATTCTGTCCTAAATCACTGTCACCTAAAATCACCCCCATCATAAAATGAAAGTACTGTAAACGCCCCTTCTAAAGCTAGTGTCTGCCAGCTATATTCTATGACCTTATTTCAAATATGTTACTATTTTTCATGTATATTACTGTACCTCCAAAAGTGTAAGAACGTGAAATTGCCATGTCCAAATTTAAAAAGCTTTCATCATCTTTTTTCTGTGACAGGATACACTGATGAGTCAAATCTATTTTTAACCTGGAGCGTGCTCTGTTATAATTTTGGACATGTGCTGAGCTTCCCCTGCTGTTCGTTAGGAAAACAGCGCACAGACATCAGCTTCACAGCTCTAGCACCTTGACAGAGTTTTGTTTTTGGTTTGTTTTTTTCCCCAAATATGTTGTTAGGGGATAGTCAAACTTGTTATAGGTGGCATGTTATCAAGGCAAGCTATGTCAGTGTCCAAGAGCTCATTTACTCTCTTTATTTATAGATGAAAAACACTCGACCACTGATATACACACACACCGTACATACTGGGAGCTCTGTTTTTCTGGCTTGCGTCTCCTGTCCACACACACCTGCTCCTGAGGCAGTTTGCTTTGGCGCGGTGGTCCGCAGGCTGCTGCCCAGGGGGGGATGTTGCTCAAGGTGACAGGTTGGGACAGCATAATTAAACAGTCGGAAACGGGAGCGTAGAGATGCCAGGAAGAGTGAGGGAATGAAGGAAGGGGTGTTGTCGAGCAATACGGCCTCGTGTTGAAGGCAGGTGCTTGATAAGATGAAAAAGGGATGAAACTGAAGAGAGCTGCCAACTTCTGGGCAGAGAGGGAAATGGAGTGAGCGCTGCCAGCTCAGGCCAAACACAACACGGAGGTGTGGACGGCAGCCAAAGGACCTCCGTGCGCACCCTGTGAATTTATGTCTGAACCACACGTTTCTCTCACACGTTTGCTATCGTAGTAACGCTCATTTTCGTTCGGGTCTGTGGTCGAAGCCGTTTCTTTGCATTAATGTATTAGCTGCTGAAGCTATGGCTTTATCCACCGTTTTATACACATCCTGTCATTCTGCCATACAGCAGATGAATGAACTGTGGAGTGAGTGGTTGTTTGGCACCCGAGTTCATACATTATAGGTTCTCTGTGTCTTTCTTTCACTGTATATATTGGATAAGAATCATGCATGGAACAGCGGAGGACATTCAACATTCCCACTCAACCTGTTCCTGTTTTCCCCCCTCATGAACCCGCTGGAGTTCAACTAACCATACTATAACTGCTTTAACAGATCAAACGCTCAAAACTCATGTGCTTTAAGATATTTGACTGAATCATAATTACTGTGAAACGCTTGTTTTGAAAACTGTATTGTTTTGTGAACCTCTTGAGAATTTCAGAAACAGTTTTTTGGTGGGTTGTCAGAGCTTTATTTTAAAGTCAGTTTTATTTGTATAGAGCTTTTCACAATATGCAATGTTTCAAAGTAGCTTGACACTACAGTACAGTAGAAATCCACATTTATTAGGTTAGAGCTGGGCGATATGGTGGTTTACATATGGTGGTGGAATAAATGATCAGGATTTGCTGTCTAGAATATATTGGTGTATGTATATTTGTATGGGTGGGCTAGGGTGTTGCTAGGTGGTTGCTTGCAATTTTGGGGGATTTTGCCAGAGTATTGCTATGTGGTTTCTAGAGAATTTAGTACTTGCCAGGATGTTGCTTTTTATGAATAGGGGTTGTAGGTGGTTGTTATGGTGTTGCTAGGTGGTTGCTTGGGATTTGCGGGATTACCAGAGTGTTACTATACATTGATGGGGTGTTGGGTGGTTGCTAGGGTGTTTTATAGTCATTTTGGGGATTGCCAGTGTGTTGCTATGTATTTATAGGAGATTTTGGGTGGTTGTTGGGGTGTTTCTAAGTAGTTGCTTGGGATTTTGGGGTGTTGCCAGAGTGTTGCTAAGTGGTTTCTAGGGGTTCAGTGATTGCCAGGGTGTGGCTGTGTTGATGTGGTTAATAAGTGGTTCTTAGGGTGTTTCTACATGGTTGCTTTGGATTTTTGTGGGTTGTTAGTGTGTTGCTATGCCATTTCTAGGGGTTTCAGTGCTTGCCAGGGTGTTACTCTGTATCGATTGTGGTTTTTGGTGGTTGCTAGGGATTATGGGGGTTGTTATGGTGTTGCTAGGTGGTTCCCAGGGATTTTGGGGGTTGCCAGAGTGTTGCTATGTGGTTTCTAGGAGTTCTGTATCAATAGGATTTTTTGGTAGTTCTAGATAGTTGCTTACAGGCCCAATTCCTGTGGTATTTTAGTCTCAAAATATGACTCAAGTTGCTCCTTCAAAGTTTATGGGATTTTTGTTTCTGCCAGCTTTACTGAAAATCATTAATCTGATTGCTTAAAGCTAACATATACTTTTCCTTTTAAAACAAGCTGCAAAATGTTGTGCATTATTAATGTTTATTGTGCGAACAGCGCTGAGAGAGTTACAGGCCAGAATTGAACGCTTGGAGTTAGAGGTTTGTTCAAATCCCTGTGGCTTAGCAAGCACTGCTAATTAGAAAACAATACAGATTTATTCTGCCTAACAGACTCGTTTCCTTTTTTAAAGATCTCTAGGTTTTTGTTGCCACGCATACAGCTGAGAACCGGCATGTGAACGGACCCAGGGCTGTTCTCAAGTCGAGCCGTCACCGTCCAATATGTGCGCTTCTGCAGATCGACAGGCCTGTGAATTGAGACGCGCTTTGACTCACGGCCTGAAATCACAGCGGGATTTTAAACCAAGCTGAATCTGCAGCACTCCCCGGTCCCCTGTGCTTGCCTTAAGCTGTGCACAGGAAAGAGAATGGAATACATATCAGCCCTTTTATCATGTGAAGCAAGAGACAAGAGCCCTCTGGATTTCTCTGAAATGTCTGATTTACGAAAGGGAAAATTGATTTTACAAATGAGCAAGTTTTTTTTTCTCTCCCCTCTTTCTCCGTTTCCATTTCGCTTGGTTAGCAACGGGTTCATTGTCCACGGCACGGCTGATGTGCGTGTTATTCTGTTCCTCATTTACGATTATTGTACTTGATCTGAATACAGCTGAATAAATCTCTCAGCAAGCTCATGTTAACAGACCCTGGTGGCGGCTTTTATAGGTTTCCTCTGATTTGCAACCGAAGGATCATTTTCCCTCCATAGCAGCGTCAGTATTAGGTTGTTTTTGATGGAAAACTGGGAGCCCGCTGTGACCTCACATTAATCGAAGAGCAGTGGCGAATGAATCTCCATCACGATTCGGGACTCGTAGCCCTAATCGAGAGGGTAATGTATCAAAATGGAAAATGAATTAATCCTCTCTCGTGTTTGCTGGGCTTCTCGGGTTTCTTAACTGTGTGAGACGGAGACATATGTTGCTCAGCTGAAAGAGGTCTGTTGTACCTGTGTAAAAGGATAGTCGCCAAGCGAGTCTCCTGCCATTTCATTGTGCGGTGTTGACATCAATACTGTTGTTATTTTGGAAGCAATTCCTTGTGAATTACGAAAGCCTTGAGTGTTCGGTACTGAGAGGAGGAATGAACTGTGGTGGCGGTCAACGGTAGCAATTTTGTTTTGTTTTTCATGCTAGGTTTGTAGCCCTGTGATTGTTAAACTGTGGTACATTATGTTCCCACATGGGACCAATCCCAAGGGGTCAAGGTTTGGCTGGTTAGCTGGGTCCAGTCAGTCTGCTGGAAGTTACCATTACTGCATTGACTCTCAAAAGTACCATTCAGGCTTTGATTGTATTTCACAGCATTTCGTTATATTGTAGTACATCATGTGATTTGTATTTCAAGTCGCATCTCTTAATGTCCTGACAGCATTTTACTGCAACACCCCACTGAATAGGAAGTTACATGCTCATTGAGATGAAAGACAATGCTAATGGAAAAAAATAATCTTTTTTCTCTTATTAAGAACCTATAGTGCAATGGAACGATTCCATGGCTGTTAAAGTTTGTTCATGGAACCATAAATGGCAATAAAGCACTTTCATTTTTAACAGTGTAGCCAGATGCATACTGTATAAACTTCAATTTAATGTGCTTATTATTCTCTCTGCTCCTAGCGCTGTCCATATGCAATAACTGTGTCATTGTTTGTCCAGCTCAGTCGAGTGTAGTATAATGATATATATTTATATTAGTGCTGTCAATCGATTAAAAAAAATTAACTAATTAATCGCACAATTTTTTAAAATTAATCGCGATTAATCGCGATTAATCGCAATTAAAAGACTGAAACTTTTTGGATATGTAAATGTCAAATGTAAATAATTAATGTAAACTCAAGACAAAGAAACTATTTAAATTCAAAATATGATTGTTTATTGGAATTTTTGTTTAACTTGTAACACAGATTTTCTCATGTAAACAACATACCTGCAATAAACCATCAATATCCTCCAAATTAACTGTTGGCTTGAAAGCCATATTTATTACAGAAATAAAAACACAGGCATGTAAGTACCATTTGAATTTCAAAACAATCAATGCCAATAATAGACAAAAATGATTTCCATGTTGAATTCTAAGTGGACTGCAAAAAAATTCCAAAGTATAGTCATTGCCAGTGCTTTAAGTGGGCCGGTATGCAGTACCGCCACTTCCAAATATAGCTCTTGAGCGTACCACCACCTCTCCGTGCGCCCAGAACGTGCTTGTAGCGCCCTTCACAATGCGAGCTTCCTAATTCATCCCACCCAGAGCAGAAACTACATTACCCATTCACCCTTAAGTTATACAAGTGAATAGCGCATGTGTCGCTTTTCCCACTGTTAAGTGTCAACAACTCAACGTGGCCGGAGAAGGTGTGTGAAACTCGTTATGAGTTATACTAAAGCAAAATCCTGAGTATTTATTGTCTGATAAACATTAAAAATTGTCTGCGGAGGTTGAGTCGTCCTGCAGCCCCCGCTGGCTGTTCATTGGCTGCAGCATCTTTTTTCTAAGTTCTAAAAAAATACCGTAGACGGCAAAGGAACACATTTAGATATTCATTTATCTAATTAATCCATAGCCTATGCACAAAGAAAATATGATCTTTTTGTCCCCTTTTTGTTTTAAAGCTTGATGAAGAGAGAGAGCACAAGTTGCTGCAGCTGAGGAGGACAGTGATGCACGCGCACAGGAGTGATTGACAGTTCGCGGCACTGTGTACAAAAAATACTCCGCTACACAATTATTTTGTTTATTTTCGTTTAAGCTTATTAACGTTAGCGTTACAGAAAGGTCTGATTTACGCACTGTTACAGTCATTGTTTTTTTTGTTTTTTAAACAATGACATTTGAGTTCATGATTTTAATGTTGCTGTTTCTTGTGGCAGACTGAATGAAGAATAATGTTTCTTGTGGCACACTGAAGAGTAATCCGGCAGAGTTTTATACTGAAACTTTCCGTCTAAAAGCCCTTCCTTGGTCTTATCCATATTTCTTTGCACGTTGAACACACATAGGCCACAACTGGAAATAAAAAAAACTGCAACCGCGTTAATTGCGTTATTTTTTTTTAACGCGTTAAATATTTCAAATTAATCGAATGCGTTAACGCGCTAATTTTGACAGCACTAATTTATATATATATATATATATATATATATATATATATATATATATATATATATATATATAGTTTAAATAATCGGGGTGTGTGAGATTTACACTCATGCGTTCCAAACATTGAATTGCGAGGACTTTCCAAGTAATCTAAGATAGTCTTGCACTCCGCTGTCGCTTATTTATTTATTCCCTGATGTCAGACCCCACATCCCACTACACAGCATCCTTAATCTTCTGCCTGCCAACTCAAGGTGAAAGGGATAAATTCACCTCCCCAGCTTTGGGGGTCTGCTCCCATCTACTCATCCCTAAAGAATCCTTTTGCTTTATGGCTGCCTTTGTCCTGGATGCCAGAGAGGGGCAGCGATGAGTGGGCCACACCATTGGGGATTGTCTCGTCTTGTTGAGATTTGGCTTGTTCAGATTTGGCTTTGGGATTATTAACTGTCCTGAAATGGAACATAGTTCAAGGAAGGAAAACTTTTGATACATCACAGGCTTTTCCACCATCTCCAGCTTTAATAACTTTTTTAATTTCTATTGTGCTTTGTCTTTGTAATGCCATGCATGTCTTTTGTAAGGCTACACAGCATCTGTTTTTTTAGTTTTTTTTTTGCATGCTTGCAGAAGTTCCCTTTTGCATTTCTTTGTTACCCTATTTCTCCGATCGGCACTCATCTTTTTCTCCATTTGATGCTTGTTTGAATCTTTCACTACAGAAACAGCTTTGTGCCGATTTGAGGGAAATCACTTGAAACACACTTGCAGCATACATCACTACAGAACACTTCTCGCAACACTACAGAGAGCAGAAAAGAAGCAAGACAACTCCTCTCATCTGCATCTTCAGCAATTCTGATGCAGTTTAATAATTTCTGTTCTCATTATCAAATCATCTATCTGTGCTAGTTCATTGTCTTGGGAGGAAAAGTTCGGACTTTGGAACTGTGTTGGAAATACTCAGAAGACAGCTACAGACTTCTTATTTAATTATAAGAACAGAAAATGAGTTTAAATAAGTGCATCTTACTTTTTGTATTAATATAAATTTTATTAATGTTAATTTATTACATTAATAATATTTTCCAGCACTTAATCCATCTGTGGTACCTTATGTTGATAACATGCCAGTGTAATATAGTTTTCACTACTGGGAAGTAGTATATATACATTTAAACTGCATTAAACTTTTTTGGCAAATAGCTGAAACTAAATAAGTTTTTTTTAATGTAAAGGATTTCATTTTATTTCAGTTATTATTTATTTTATTTTAAGTGATTATTTTATTTTTTGTGTTTAGTTAACCATAATAACCTTGTAACCTTGTAAGATTTAAAGGTTAAAATTCATGTTTAAACTGTATGTATATACACACACTCTCTGAACCTGAACCTGTTATTCATTTCTCAATTATTAATTTCCTTCTAATTACTAATTTCTTTCAAAACTGAACATAATTGGCAAATTGTAAATTCCTTGTTTAAATGAAGTGAATGATTGACAGATAAGTGGGCGGTCCTTCACTTCAACCCGGGATGCTTCAGAGTGCATCAGTGTTTTCGTTTCAGATGCAGTTGTGCTTTTGATTATTTCGGAATGTGTCTGAGTGATCGAATCGAAAGCTTCCCGCAGTCGATCAGATCACTCAGACCTCTTAATAGCAGGTATAAATGGGGCTTTTAAGATGAAAACCATTCCCAAGCAGACCAGGTCACGATTCTCCTTAATGGCTCTGTACTTTGTTCATACGGTCAGGATGAGTTGGCATGAGTTGGCAGAGCTTTTTACTTCAAGCCAATTAAACTAGGAGCCGTTTGAGCTGCTCATTTCTCTACATATTTAAATCCAAACCCAGCGCAGCTGTCCAGCCCAGCCACGAGCAGAAGGCAGAGAACAGATCTGAAGCTAATTGGGCTAACAGCGCTGGCTCGGTGTCAGTCCCTTCTGCCCCGCTGGCTAACAGGACTCCTGATAGCCGCCCTCCAGGGAGCGCTTCACAGCTGCACTTCTTAAGAGCTCATTTCCCTAATAGCAGCCCCATTTTCCTCTCTTCCCTTATCTCTATATTGTTCCTTTTCATCTCTCGCTTTTATTCCCGTACTTTCCTCTGGTGCCTCGCCATTGGCTGCCTTCGGCAGGCCCATTCGTCAGGTATGCGGCGCGGACCGGACCACATACATATGGCAGCGCTCAGGGAAAGTGAACGTCTGATTAAAAAGAGCGAGCTTCAAATGCTTGCCGTTATATGTGCTTTATTCCAGCATGTTTGTGTTTGTATAATGAGGGGGATCTCTAAGCCCACTTCAAACTCCTCATGAGTAATTACCGCTGTAGCGGCTTTGTTTGCGGAGAGAGTGTGGCATCTGTGCAGGATATGTTTGTTTTGGCTGGAGGCCATTTTGAAGCTCTTGTTAGTGTACGCATTAACAAATATCTTGTTTGCGGCCGTGTGTTCGCTTGAGCTACAGTGTATTTATATATCTGCCTGGCTCTGTAATAGGAAAGCCATCTCGTCCCCAGGCTGTGATTATACAGAGGGCAGTGGGGTTGACTTCCACAGGGGGGCATCCTCCGCCCCCTCCATTCCACATCAAAGCATCCCTGTCTGGGAATCAAGGCCAATGAGCCCCCGCCACTTTTTCCGCCCCGCATCTGCGTACAGAACCGCTGGGCTGAGAGGAGCGATTGACTTGTGAAGGACTTCATTAAAGCCCGAGGAGACATTCCAAGTCCTTCATCCATCTGTTTTCCTCCTGTGTTCCCTCCCTCCATTTGTCTCTCCGTATTCCACATCCTCTTTCCCTTTTGGCTTCTTCCTTTCCGGATTAGCGATCACGTTTATGTGAAGAACACACATCCACTCGTCTGGTTGGATACTGGTGTCTGTCTATAGATGGTTAACCTGGGTACTGTGCTATTCACTGAATGGCTGAAAGAGTGAGACCACATAAAAAAAATTATTATTTTATGATAATAATTTTATATGAATATTATTCATTATATTAATCATAAGCAAATTTATTTGTAAAAGTTGTTGTAGGATTTCATATGGACCAATTTTTGTTATAACTTTTAAAATGGCAATAAGCAAATCAGATTAATTAGGTTTTTCATGAATAATAATAGTAAAAAAATATATATATATTTTATTAGTAGTATTGTTTGTTAATATTGCTGTTGGTTTTGTTGTCTGTTAAAAATGCAATAATTATTGTTATTATTATATAACTTAAAATGGTAAACAATTCAGATAAATGTTTTTATACGTGATATAAAATTAAATACAATCAGACGTTTTAATTCTATATAAAATATAAACACACAAAAGGCACATTTATATTTTCATTTTATTTTTACTGAGCTCCACAGCAGTTCATTGTGGGGTAGTTGAATAATAATAATAATTATAATAATAATAATAATAATAATATTTTATTTGTTATTAGTATTGTTTGTTGATATCAATATTGTTGTTAATTTTGCTGTTCTTAATAAGGCTATTAAATATCTAATAATACAATTATTATTGTTGTTGTTATTAATAATAATAATATATATTCTTATTATTGTTTTTTGTTATTAATATTGTTTAAAATCAATTTAATTGTTTACAATTAGTAGCATTAATAATATTTTACTTTTTAATTAATGTGTTTATTTTTATATATTTTTTTAATCTTTTTTTTTTTTTTTCTGTCTTGGAGTTAAATGAGAAAAATGCAGAGCAGAGCAAGTGGTCGCAGACTTTTAGATCCCTGTCTCTCTGTCTGTCTCATCTCTGTTTTGCTGTCTTTTGTGTCTTCGTATGGTAGAACACGCTTTGATCATGAGCTTTCTCTGCCGTTCCTGTCTGTCTCTCAGGCACCGGCAGGTTTGAAGAGGTTTTGCTCCAGTTGCACCATCCCTCTCAAGTTCACAGTCCCAGGGAATACCTGTGAAGATTAGTGTCTGGCCTGGAAATGGGCTCAGTCTATTTTAGTCTGGAGGGGGATGCAGGTGGGTGGCCTGCTGTGAAAACCTCACTCATGTGATGCCCTTATTTCCCACCCTTGATAATTCATCTCACTCATTCCTTAATATCTTTCATGCACCTCTTTATCTTCCCTTTCACCCTCAAATTGTATCTTTTTTTCTGTCTTCTTTTGTGTAGTTTCTTCTATCCATGGTTGTCTTTTGTCTCTCCCAGCCTTTGTTCTCTTCTACATCAGCAGTTGGTGTATTCCCCCAACCTTGCGCTGTGTTCGCGCCCCCCTTGCCGAGGCCTGAGCACTGTGTGAATCTGAGCACATGAATACTTAAAGATCCCATTTTCCGCTGCTTTTCTCCGAGGTATGATCGGCATGTGCGCGGTCCAGCTCGCTGATCCCCGACAATGTTAACACATGTCTGCAACAAAGAGGAGACACGTACCCCCTCTGCCTCGCCAGACCTTTCATCTTTACAACATGCTATCTGATAAAGCGACGGCCAGAACCCCCATCGGATCGGCGCGGCACTGAGGGCATGTGTGAGCATCTCAAACCAATGGCCCTGTTTGACACGGAGATGAATCAGATCACTCTCTTCTTCCCCTATATCACTCCTCTCGTTCTCACTCTCTCTCATCTTCAGTATGTACTCATGATAAGGGGCTGAAAGGTGCATGTCATTCTGCATTAGCATCATCTACTGGAGGATTTGCCACAACTCTGGCAGTGTTCTAAACATACTAAGCTACCTTGCTGCCTACTAAGGGAGCATTTTAATAGATTGGAACATCATAAACTGATGCAATACATACAAAAAAATTCTCACAAGAGACTTAGCTCATCATCGAGTTTTGTGTTAGCATGTTGCTTAGCTGATGGCATGGAAAGGACATAAAAACTGGGTAAAATAGAAAATTAATTAGACTGAAAATAATCATTTAATAATAATAATAATAGTGGTTTTGTATGTTGTTGTTATTAATATTATTAATAGTGTTAGTATTAAGTCTGCAAAAATATTTTGTATTTTTTGTTATTAATATTGTTATTATTAATAAGGTTGCTAAACATTTGTTGTAAAATATGTGATTTATTTA
Source organism: Carassius gibelio (assembly GCF_023724105.1). NCBI lineage: Eukaryota > Metazoa > Chordata > Actinopteri > Cypriniformes > Cyprinidae > Carassius > Carassius gibelio. The sequence goes on along the minus strand of NC_068399.1, from coordinate 23,187,427 downwards.
ATGTAATAATAATAGTTATTATTATTATTATTATTATTACTACTTCTACTACTACTGCAGTTCTGTTGTTGATATTATTAGTATTCTTAATGAGTTTAATATTTGCCAACAACAATAATATTTATTTATTTGATTTTACTGCTTTTTTATTGTTTATTTTTAAACTAGCCTTTGCATCTGGGCATATCTATATCTTATAATGACTGTCTGGATAGGCTGCTCACTTGGTTTTTAAACTGGGCTCCTAATCATTTGCCATTCCTGAGGTTAAATGGTTTGTTGCTTGGGTTTGTTTAATGCATAAACAGTGTAGTTTATTAGGATGAACTTCCTAATAAACTTGGACTCAAATGTTTTTCTAAAACATGCAGTTCACACTTCCTAATTGCAGCATTGTTTGCATTTGTATGGTGTTTTTTTTTTTTTTTTTTGGCTGTGTGGATATTTGTAAAGAGTAGCTAATGGGCCGTAGTTCTGCTGGGAATTCACTTGAGCGTGATGAACATGAACAACACCCCAAAACTCTCCCGACCAACACGAAGTGCTGCCATCAACACGTGCCTGAATGCTACAGGCGATAAATAACTACTCAACTCTGTCTGGGCTTAACGTCACTCCGCACATACAGTTATGTGCAGATCTGCCTTTTTCTGTGGTATTACTGACAGTGTTTATGTCTATGAGATCATTACAAATGTCCTAGATTGCAATGATTACAGGCGATTACTAGAGATGGAAAGTTTTGATGGCTAGGAATATATAACATCCATTTTGAGTGTGTGGATTGAGCCGGGTCAGTTGGAAATCAAGTGGGAATATACTGTAGTGTCAGAAACCGTGTTTCTCATAGTAAAGCAGAAATGTCTTTTTATTTTATCCTTATTGAGGCATTTGTTACTTGAAGTTCTCGCACTTTTTCACTCAGCCCTCTCTCTCCTGCTCAAGTTTTGGCAAAATTATGTAGACGCTGCAGCTTTCGCTGCCCTAAAATTACAATACTGTGTGATCTTTCGGGGAAATTGTGCATATAATATCAGAAAATTCAGAGCTCAGCATGTTTTCTCAGTTCCAAGGCGCTGTAAAACGCTCGCTGGCTTTTGTTTCTTCCTGATTTTACTCTTCCCGCTCTTTTAAAATCTCGAAATCAAGAAAACGGAGCCGTAAAAAAACTAGTCCCGCAGGACTCTTCAGTCAACCCTTCATTTAAATACCAAGCTGTGTTTTTTAACTTTAATTGCTCTTGTATTGCCAATTTTTTTTCAGCTATAATCTCTGCTTAACAAAACGGATTTCACAAAAAAGGCACAGGGGAAAAAAAACGCTGCCTTTTCACTTGATTATACGTTCCCGTGCCAAGCAATTATCGTCCTTAAATATCTATTCTTTAAAAAGGGAAGGAAAAAAGAAAGATTGACTTAAAGAGAGCAGTGACTGAAAAAAACTGAAAAGCAAAGTAGAACTGACAGGCAATCATTTTACAAAGAAATGATCCCAGCAAACGAAAAGGAGAGATATTCAATTATCAGACATTTGCAGGAAAGGTGCCTATGGGTCATTTCAGTTAAGCGGTTAAACATTTTCATGTCTTTAATATACTGGATCAAATATTAAACTCTCTGATTTAAAAGACCAAAATCATTTTACTGAGTTTCTTTCTTCATAATTAAATGAACACAGGGTGAATTTCGAAATGATTTCACTGTTTTGGTTTCAGCGGAGTTGCACTGGCAGAGTGAAAATGACCAATACCTAAAGATATACTCCAGGTGTTTTGTATTGTTCCTTCTCTAATCAAAGTGTTTCAATTAAAACATGCTTTCTTTGGAATTAAGTTTTAATTAGTAATCATTCTATAATTTTTCCAGTCTTCGCTTTCCATCCATTTGTGTGAAACATGCAGAAGTTTCCTTTGCGTTTTGGTCTTCTTGCCATTTCTGCATGTGGTTAAACAAGAAATCAGACACACAGATGCAGTGGATAACACATCTAAGATTCTGTTTGATGTGAAAAGAAGGCTGTATGTAGGGTTTGCGTTTTATAAAGCAGTTCTTTAATTTGATTGGACAAGCAGCGTTCCATAGCGGCGCTGTAACCATTCACTGTTTATATCAGCCTCGCATGTTTGCCTGGTTTCTCCATCTTTGTGTCAAGTGCTTCTCTTTTGCTTGCGATTCTGCGACTGCATCATCTCTGACCCCAAGACCATGTCTGGTCCCTTTAGTCCTTCTCCTCTATTCTCCCAGCACTGACTCGGAATCATTTCTGTGGTGCCCTTGGACGTCTGACCCATTTCCTGACTCCACCGTGTACCCGCCATTTCAGCTTTTCAATCCCAGAGTCTGGAACTTTCTGGAACACTTTCTCACTGAAAGCTTTCAGCAGGCGGCGGATAATTCTCAGATTCGCACTTTGAGTCTTAAGCTCTTGCCCTCTGTGTGTCTCTGTGTAGGCTTACTTAGCTAAACCTTAAAGAGGTGAACAAAATCTGTCCCCTAGGGAACACGTCAATGAAGGACAAAAAGACAAAAAAAAGTAATAGGTGTCCTATTAAAGGGAGAAGAAGCTGTTCACAGAGTTTGCTTTTCATCCGTTTTGATTGCTTTTAGATTCAAACTGAATGATTATAATAGCTAAGTGCTTATTTACTAGTGAGCAAGTGTGTGAATGTGTGTTTATAGGGGAGAGAAAATGATTGACAGGCCAGTCATGGCAGTGTGCTGGCTCAGCCTGAAGTTGTCTATATTTTCGACAGGAAATGGCTCTCACGGTATCAGACACTTGAATCTTGCTCGTTAAAATCTACCTCCTATTACTGAGAAAAAATTCTCTCTCTCTTCTCTTTCTCTCCTTACCCCTTCTCTCTTTCGCCCCCCTTATTTTTGTGGAGAACTTTTGCCCGTTAGACTGACAGGTGAGGCACAGTTACAGTGCGGGCCTCCTGTCACAAGTCACTCTGTAGCTGTCGCCATACTGGCATCTGTCAAAGGCGCTCAGCTCCTTCAGCAGATTAACATCGCTGACATGGAGAGGGGGATATGGGGGTAAGAAACGGAGAGCAGGGGAATGTGGAAAAGATTAACCGGGATGGCTAGAGGGATATGTGCGCTCTGTCTTGTCATCTGTTTCAGCTGGAGTGGAGTGAGGGAGTCTGAGCTGTCTTGTCTTTTCTCCGTCTCTCAGTCCCTCTCTCTCTCTCTTTTCGCTTGTGTGGTCCGAGTATTTTCCTCCCCGGCAGCTGCTCGCCCTCTTAAAGTTCCTCTGAGTGGCTCTAAAGATGAAGCTTGTGATAGCGAACATCAGCAGGAAGAGAGTGGAGAGACTTACCTCTGCTCTGCTTTTGTTCTGCCTCGAGAGAGAGGGGGAAAAAAAGTTTGCTGAGGTGCTTATGGGACATCTTGAACGCTTCAGAAAGAGCTGAAAAAAAGCTTGACTTTGAAACCTCACACGCCCAGGTGTGTCAAAGGCTCACTTTGAAAGCCGAATCGATCACTTCACCTTTGTCTCTCGGTCTCGCGCCCCAAAACCATTTTTTCCACTTCGTTTTTATTTTTAAACTTCAAAGTGGGACCCAGCCTCACCGTCTCCCTCCTCTTTGCTGCCTTGTGCTCGTTGGGCTCAAGGAGGCCCAGGAGCTGCGTCTGAAGTGTTGGGTAAAGATGAGATCCAGACCCTCACTCCCCACTGTAAATCACTCCATGGCTGGTACACCCTGCTGGGCCCAGAAATATGGCCCTCAGGGGCCCTGCTTCAGCACCAGATCCCCAATCCCTGCAGTATTGGAGTCGTAAATGGAGCTTGAGTGTAAGGTTGTGTGTCTGTTTTTGCGTGTACTTCTCGATGAGATGTTCCTTTGAAGTAATAATTAGAAGTGATTTTTAGTTCATCTTTTATTTTTTTAAACTGCATCTGATAATTGATTCCCAAAATTTTGCCATGTTTAAATATTTAATATTATCTGTTTTTCATACAGAATCAGAATAGGTTTTCTTTCTTTTTTTCTTTTTTTTTAATTGAACTCTTTTCCAGCCTTGAAAGAGCAGTTGCTCTGAGTTCCTTGGAGCTGTGATGTTGGAAACTCAAATTCATTAACACATGAACCCCCAAATTCACATGCAGTAGAGTGACACCTATTTAAAATTAGGTAGCTTGGCACGTTCAGTAATGCTTAAGTAATGTGAAATTAGGATAGATAATTTTATTTCTTAACATCAGGAGAATTATTAAAATTAAAATGAGGAACTATCAAGCAAACGTGCTGGATAATGTAATTGTTTTTTTGCTCATTAAAAACTAAATGATTTTATTTATTTGATTGTTGTTGCTTTTTTATTTTTTGGTTGTTGTCGGTTGGTTTGTTGTCTAAATCCATAAGTAGTTTTTGCTAAAACTGTCAATTTTTAGTGTTTCATTACTACATCTCCAGCACAGTTATTATTTACATGGACTGGCATGATCAGACTATTGCTAATATTTGAGGAAAACAGTATACTAATATTATAATACAATATAATATAATAATAATAATAATATAAATGCTTTTTGGGGCCTGTTTACACCTGGTCACTTCATGCATTTTATATGATTTGTGAAAATCCCAGGTGTAAATGCCCTCTGAAATGCCCCGCGTCAGCTAAGGACGGCCCTGCGCTCAACACATGATCATCTTCATTAAAAGTAGTAAGACTAATTTATCTTTCCAGTGCTGATCCCGCTGTCTCTCCTGTTGAGGTCTTTGATCTTAAAATTAGCTTCGATTTCATTGACGTGAATTCTGTTAAAATTTGCATATAGCATGGGAATTGATGATCGGATTTATTTTCACATTTATGTGGCTAAGTATAAATGGAACCATATGAACAAATCAGATAGCTATCCAATAAAAGAAAACGCATGACGTGATTCGGTATAAACAGGCCCTTTGTGTTATAGGTGATGTATTTTACCTGTCCTCCATTTTACTATAATTGCAATATGCTCACACACATTTTAACCATTAGCTTAAAAATAAAGCAGTGGTCTGTCAAGCCTCTAGTATCTATTTCACTGGTGGTCCTCACATTCACTCTTGTCCAATTTCAGCACTTAAGTCGAGCGACCGCACGTTATTGACCCCTGAGTGACAGTGTCACGCCGGCTGTCCCAGGGGGACGTCTGGTGACAGGAATGTGCTTAAGACTGTCTGAGGAGGACGTCCTCTGCGTGACATTGATTGACGTGTCGCTGTTCTGCCGGCTTGACAACGCTTCACCAACACTTCTGATTTCTGTCCGCCTTTGTATGCGTCCTTTTATCACTCGCTCTGGTCTTTGTCTTTCTCTCATCTAGTTAGCAGCCAAGTGTTAAGAACAGTTGCTTCTGTTTATTCCTTGTTTGTTTGTTTGACACTCTGCACATTTTACTTTCATTCATCTTCTCAGGAAAAAAAAATGTAATGCACACACACACACACACACTGATCAAAACAGCTTTGCTTGGTGAGAGTGGGAAACAGGAGGTTTAAAATCAAACATCGAAGCAGATTATGCAGTGTCATGAGCAGCGGACTCAATCAGGCAGATGTGGTGTGGGATCTGTGTGTGTGTGTAAGCAGGATCGCAGTCGTCTCAACAATAGGCTCTGACACCCAGGTGATTAGCAGGCATTATGGTTTGCTGGAGGGGTTGAGGTGGGAGATTTGAGGGGGGTTTGGGCTCTCATTAATCTCTGTCTGTCACGGTTGCCCCCACACCAACTACCCTCCACACCCAGCCTGTCCGTCACACTCCACCGTGGCCTCTTTCTGTGTTTTTCTTTGGATAGTTAAAGAATTACATGCACACACACACAAAGTGCACCACACCTATAAGGGGTCTGCGCCTATCGCCCCGTCTCTGGGGGGCATATGAGTAATCACTGTTCATTTTCTGCCTGCGTTTCCTCTGTTGTCTTATCTGCAGCGAACACGACAGCCACTGGTGTGTATTTTTCCATCTCTTAAAGAGCATCATGGAAAGATTTACATTGTGGTTGCTTATTTTGTTATAGTGGTGTTCGCTTGCACGCACTTGGGGATTTGAACATAACCCTAATGCTAAGTATTAAACCTTGGCAAGTGAGTCATCATGCTCTGTTTGCGGTACGAATGTGAATGATGCCTCAAATCATGCGGCTTAATAAGGAGAGGTGTGCTGGTAATTTTCTAGGTTATTGGATTTATGATTTATTTTTTCTGGCAGACAGCTAAATGGGGAAAAATACCCTCTATATAATTCAATATATCCTTTTTTACATATACATATAAATATATGTTCTTATATATTAAAATTTATAATATGATATATATTGTTTTTTTTATAATAATTGGAGGGATGTTTAAACTGATGTAATACTTTACTTTTTAAATACGTCAGCAAGGCTTAATAACTAAGGAAAATATACAAATATTTTGAAAAATGTCTGAGAATCAGGGTAGTTAATCATTCATTGTGTGTGTGTGTGTGTATGTATGCATGTGTGTGTGTGTGTGTATAAGTGTGTGTGTGTGTGTGTGTGTATATATATATATATATATTCAGGATATAATTGTTAATCAGTGCATTTTAAACAAGAAAATATGGGAATTTTTACATTTAAGGCTTGTTGGTATCAACATGTTTGAAATATGTAATGTTTAAATATTTATATACAATGCCTTTTGAAAGTATACATACTCTTTGTTGCTGCCTCATGTTAAACTGCTTTAAATTACTTTTTCTTTCTGCAAGGCACTGTATGTGACTGTAAGAAGATGCATTAATTTTTATATCCAGTTTAATGTTAAAACTAGTTTGAAAACGCTTGTCTTCTTCAGTTCTCCTCCTTACCCTTCACTCATTCACACATTCTCACGCACATGCATGTGAAAGTAAAAAGGCCTGTATGGATTTCCATGTAAAGTGAGTGCTGCAGAGCAGTGGTTTGCTGAAGGGAAGGATCCAGACCGCTCCCTGCCAAGAAGTGAAACCTGACTCCCAGTGCTACGTACAGAACGGCCTGCCCGTCTAGTACTCTGAGACCCCAGCAGCACGGCATGCTGGGTAGGATGCAGAGCGGCTAACGTAGCTTGTCAGCGCTGGCGAGGGTAAAAAGCAGAGGCCGGAGATGAATGTAGGCAAAGAGGGAGGCTTTTTTTCTTCCCCGGGCAGACACAAGTATGTTTTACACAGTGGCTTTTGCATCCACTAAATGTGAGTGTGTGTGCATGTCTGTGTGTATATTTGAAAGAGTGTGGAAGAGTGTGTTTTGTCAGCTCTTACAGGCACAGCTGGGACTTGTTAGGGGCCCAGGAAACTGAGGTTTGTGGAGCAGGAGGTATAGCAGGGCTAAGGGGGGCCGTGACAGGCCCGTTCTGAACCTCTCCGGCTCTGACTAGCCTGAGCAGCCCGTTCTTAATGGATACATACACAAGACCTCCGCGGTCAAAGTCACAACCCATTATCTGCCTTGCAGGTGAAGCCTTGTGGTACTTATTTCTCCATTTGTAGATGAGGGTCAAGTATCTCTTCCCCCCTTTGGCTCACCGACATCTCATCACGGTTAGAAAAGATGCCCCACCGAACTCTAGCTGTCAGGTTGTATGTAAACACACAAGCGGTAGGACTCATGAGACGTTTTAGCCATCAGCAGGGGCGAATGGCTCTCGTGACTGATGCCGTACAGCCACATCTGGCTTGTTTGATGGACGTCTTCAGCGTGAAGTGGTGGAATAGCAAGGGGGCAGATTTGGTTGGTAATTTGAGGCCCGTCTGACCTCTTTCTGCACCCTCTAGCACTACGAATGTCTCTGTGTGAATTGTCCGTCCGTCATAACGCATTATGAATCCGATCACACAGTCTTGCATAAGGCTAAATCACGTGCACGGCAGTCTGTAAGAGACGGTCAGGACTCAGAGGGGATATCATGCACTATAAAGTACTACTCAGGGACTCAATGGTGAAATCCGACAGATTGCTGCGAAACAAGCCAAGGTTTAATGCAATTCATTTCGTAAACGCCCAGCTGATGTCGTTTTTCCCCCCCTTCAGCATGTTTATAATATTGAATAATTTAAGGGTTTTTGTGTGCTCTGACATGCCTTAAATCCTTCTCTCCGAGCGGGTGAGAAACGCAGCTCGCTGTCGATTGCTCAACGTTAACACAAGTGCAGTGGGACACATTAAAACCTTGGCTTTCCAGAGTTAAGCCTTTAGACTGAAACCCGGCCCTAATTAAAGGAATAAAATAAACAGCAGAAAGGCAAATAATAACATCGTAAAGTGGTGTTACAAGAGCTGGCGTGGGCCGCGCTGGCGTAGTCCAGGTCCAACCTGTTAAAAAGGGGGCAGTGCATTTATTGGCATCTGTAATGTAGTCGACCATGCTGCTGCCAAGTGCTGTCTCCAACCTGTACCACCCCGATCGCCATGTCAGCTTGACTGCCGTTAACATGGTATGATTGTGTATGTCTGCCTCCCAGAATGCTTCTGTGCGTGGACTGAACTTAAATCTCTTGTAAAGTGCAGGAAATGTTCCTCCACCCACCTCCCATTGTCCATTCAGCTACTAATGGTGAGTTCTGGTTTTTGAACAATAGGCTAATTGTTTATGTACATTATGTATACATGTATTTGTTTGTTTATTTATTAATTTTTTTATTAATTTTTTTATGAGTCCCTACAAGGTAAATGGATAGTTTAGGCCAAAATTAAAAATATAATTTTTTTTAAAATATTTTGAAAGATGTCTAAAAATGAAGTTTACTTATTTATTTATTTTTGGGAATAATTTACTGGACGGTAAAGAGAGAGTTTACCCAAAAACTAAAAATACTATAAAATATATTGGAAAATGTCTGATAATTACGCTATTTATTTATTTACTTTGTTTGTTTGCTTGTTTGTTTGTTTGTTCATTCTTTTAAGCGATATAAGTTCTCACAAACTATAGGAATAGTTTACCCCAAAGGTAAACATTTTTAATATGATTTTTTTTTTTAAATGTCTAGGAATTAAGCTAGTTCTGGTGTCTGAGAATAAGGCTAGTTTTTCTTTTTATTTATATATTTGTTTATTTTGTGCTTTAATTTTCTTAAAGTTAATGGGATGGTTTACCTCAGTTATTATAAAGAAAAAAAAAATTGTAAAAATGATCAGATAGTGAGGTTAGTTCAGGTATCAAAGAATCTGACTGATTGTTTTAATTTATTTTGGAATTTATTTATTTATTGGTCCTACAAGTTCCCAAAAGTTAGAGGCATAGTTTTCCCTGAACTATATATATTATACAAATTTTTATTGTTTTTAATAAAATAAAATTCAGTGTCCCCAACTGACTTTCTGTATAAACAGTTGAGAATTCTTTTATTTTGTGTCCTTAAGGAGAAATTGAGTCATACAGGACTGACATGAGGGTGAATAAATCATGACATAGCTTTCATTTTTGGGTGAATTATCCCTTCAAAACACAATAAAGCAATGGGAAAAAATCTGAGCTGTAATTACATATTATTTAGATTTTTAGGCATTTTTATTACTTTTTGATTTAAGAAGCCAAATTAATGCGTGATTGAGTGTGCGAGGGCGGTTGGCGATAATATTCAACGTTGCGTATTTCAAGGGCACATTTTAAGAAACTTCAAAGGTTCAGGAGTGGCGTCAAAGCAGCTCCAGACACAGCAGGCTACTGTACCTTCGGAAAATTGGCCGAAATCAAACATTTTGACAAACAATGATCCCCACAGCGGTGATTTACGGCGCAGATATAGAAACTATTTGGAAGGCCGCCGCAGCACCTCAGCAGACGTCTTAGAAGTCTGTTGCTATCTGATTCGTATCGCTGAGAAAACACACGCCGCTGTTTGCCTTTGACTGGGAGCCATTAAAAGTATCAGAGCACCCATCATTGGGTCAGATAAAGAAAAGGCCTGGAAAGTGGGCTGTTATGATTTAAAGGGTGAGTTTTCCCCCTGTTGTAAAAGCAGGACGCAGGCAGCTACAGGTCCTGTTTTGGGGGATCAAGGGGATTCAATTGCTGGGGTGATAAAGGGCTTTTAAGTGGTTTTTGAAGCTGCTCGGCTCAGAGGTGGCTTGGCCCCGTTTATCAGGGCTGCTGAGCGGAGCTGCCATGGGTCGCTAGGTCTGAGCACGCTCCAGACCATCTGTTCAGCCTCACTCTGTGTCGCCGCACGGGTGACATCATGACATGCGGTCTGGTGAGCGGAAAAATTCCTTCTGTCCACCGTCGGAGAGGCTGGACAGCTGTAGCCCCCTCAAGGAGGAGAGCGGGAAAACAGAGGGTGGGGAGAGAAAATAAGTGAAAGAAGCCATCAGCGAGGGCCTGGCAGGTGTGGTGGTTTTGCTCCGTCATCACGGGCCTTACTGTTTGAACCTTCATGGCTAGATCTGGAGAGGATTACGACTGCGGCTCTGAGGTTAAGCTCTCCTGGCATTCTCACCAATGCCTAATTACCCTGATGCTTTTCCTTGAAATTTTCGTAATCAGCTACTCTCGTCTTTCACTCTGGTATCATCCGTCTCTTGTGACTTGGATGCACAACAGATAGAAATTTGGTCTGATGTGCAGTTTAAGGGATTGTTCTTCTAAAAACAAAAACTCTCCATCCAAACTAGATCATCATGTTGTTCCAGACTTAAAGCTTAGTTCTTCAGTGCAACACAGAAAGCTTGTTTATAAATTAAGGTTAAAAAATGTTGAGGTCTGTCATTTTTTTTTGAGGTCTGTAAGTTTTCCATCGAGGCTATATCTATAATGCAAATATTTTATGATGGCAAAGTTGAATTTTCAGTGTCCCATTTTTAATTGTATATTATTTTTAAACAAATATTTTCTTTTATGCTGATTTAGGTGCTTAAGTATTTCTTATCAATGTTAAAAACAGTTGTGCTGCTTAATCTTATTTTTAAATTTTATTTATTATATTTTTTTATTTATTTTGAAAACCATTTTTTACTTTTTAATTTATTTCAGGATTATTAGATGAGCTAAAAAACAAAACCAAATAACAGCATTTATTTGTAGACACAGACAATTTTTGTAATGTTGGAAATGTAAATTAATTATTATTTTAAATAATTTATTATGAATGTATTAGTTGTATTATTAGCATAAATAATTTAATGAATTATTAACATTTTAATTATTAATAATTGTCAAATTATTACTTGTAATAATACTATTTAGTGTCCATTGTGCATATAAAGCATATAACTGAAGTGCCCATTTATAGCAGGCAGGTTAATGAGGGTTTGGGAAGATGGGAGCAGGGTGGTCTTGGACCGAGAGAGACGAATTACACCCACAGATGAGTTAAACTCATCGGGGCCTCATTGAGAGAGAAGGATCTGAAAGACTGCCATCTCTAGTCAAACGACCAACCCAGATGCAGTGCTGCGTGGACACAAAGAAGTGTCTGACACCGGCAGAAATATCACCAGCCTCTGTGGAGCCGCTTGTCTGTAGACAGCAGCAAAGTTTATCAGGATTTCAGGTAGTTGGAGTTGAAGTAATAGAGTTGGGTTTGTCTTTTTTCGGGTGAAGATGGCCCAGTCCTGGTAGCTGTGGGTCTCGAGTTGTTTTACTGCATTCAGTGTGGTGGTGTGTGGTGTTGGTAATTGGGCTGTGGCCAGTGGGGCTTGAGGGTACTTCATTTTGGTCTGTGGTAGCCTCACTCCATACACCCCTTCTGTCTTTGTCGATCCAATAAATGGTCCCGTTTATGAAACCATCTTTTCATCCATTCACCATATGACGTAACCTTTCCCTTAAACTAGCTTCCCGCCAACCGGCTTTGGTCTGATAGGTCTTTTTTTATCTACGAGAATGGAAAAACTCGCTCTGTCTGTGCTGCGGTACGACCGAGTTGAATGTGTGTGTGTTATAAAGATGACCACACACGACTCTATGGTTCCTGGGTTCCCCACAGGCGGAGTTGTCCTGCCAGGCCTGTTTGTGGAGAAACTTCTGGAACTCGTCCTTAAATCGGAGGCCTTGAATTCGATACAGACCACCTTCTCCCCGGACTTAGACCCGAGAAACAGCCATGTTTGATGTAGGTGAGATTTACAGTGACTGACCTTGGGATGAACATTTCCTTCCTTCCTTCCTTAAACACATACGTGCATGGAAACACGGGACGCTGAGTGGCAGTATCTGTTGCTGACTGCAGTTTATGACACACAGGATGATTTTAAATATAGTGGAACCCCATAAAGAGTAACTTTGCACTGACAGTAGTAAATGTGTACTGTATATACATTACCAAAAGTTTGGGGTTGGTTAGATTTTTCATGTTTTCATGTCAAAAAAAATATTTAAAATATTATTTATATATAATTTTTAAATGAAAAATGTTCAATAATAATAAATGCATTACTGTTACTTCAATTTAATGCATCCTTTCTGAATAAAAGCATAAAGTATTTAAAAAAAAAAACTACTAACCCTAAAGTAGTTTTTAAATTGAAAAACAATAGGATAATATATATGGATTTATTTTATGCAATATCTATATATATTCTATTTCAGAGATTTGTGAACAAAATAATTAATTTAGAGTTTTTAAGAAAATGTTTTTAATTTTTCTTAATTTTACTATATTTATATTATATACAGTAGATTTTCAGATCAATTACTAAATTATTATGTAATAAATGAATTATTAAATTGTATTATTATATATATTTTTAACTGTAATTCTCTCATTTGGTAATTTAATTGTAATTGCTCAAAAGTTGTAAAATTGTTGTAAAGTCATACATTTATATAGACTATATTATAATATATTTATTAAATATAATAATAAATATGTGTAAAATAATTGATTTGATATTTTAGATTCTTGACATTTTTTAACAACAAATAAATCATTAAACATTTTTAACATCAGATGAATATTATATTCTTCTAATGTTCCCCCATTGAAACTTTTTCGCATCAAATAGAAAGATCTTTAACAAATATGACACCATCTTTCTACAGAGACTTAGGCTTATTACTGGGGTAAAATCAGTCATCTGCTCTCGCCCCTCAGACTTCAGGCCTGATTTATACTCATCTACTGATGGAAAACTGTACAAGGTTCGTGGGTCAGACCCATCATGTCATCCGCCTTGTATCGAAGCAGAAACCTCTCGGCACACACGTAACGAAACAACGGAGTCTTCAGTGCGCCGATAACTCATCAGCAGTGTCACGGCCACATTAGTCACAATGAAAAACCATGAACTGTCCAGAAGCTGCAGAACATATCTGGATAATCCACGCTTGCGTTTTAAAACCATCTACGTTGCAGACATGTCACGGGGGAGAACACGGAATATGTCTTGAAGCTGCACCGACCGGCCTGTTGCAGCAAGAGCTGGGCTTTAGGGCCGTATGTCACATTGACAGGCGTAATCCCTCGTTTGGTGTCCAGTGGTAAGCCTCAGTGTTCCCTCGGCTCTCCGTCTCTTCTGCTTAGTCTGAGCGCATCCTTCTTCCCTGATTCCATCTGTTTTAATAATGCTTTCCGCAGGTGCCACTCCTTGACGAGCTTCATTTCCCAGAAAGCAAGCTCTGTCCTCCTCCCTCGTCTTCCTCCCTGGTTTTGTTCAGAGGCCCCAGCTGCATTGCTCGCCGCAGCTTTCCCCATGTTTCCCAGGTAACAGGGATTTGGAGTGGACTCCGGTGAGCCGGTGCGTTTTCCCGGTCACGCTCTGTGTAGCGTGTCTGAAGTGGTCATGGCTTGTCCGGCTTTTCCCATCTTCCACCACCTGCTCCGGCTGTCTGTCACCGTGCGTGTCTATCTGTCTGTCTAACTAGGGTCTGGTTTTGTGTGTTAGATATCTACCTGGCACAAGGATTCTGTGTATAAAGTTTGCGAGTGTAAATACAGGATGCAGTGAAGTACAGTATATGTTTACCTCCCTCTTTTCAACTTCCCCTTCCCGTGGTTCAAGGATGTACAGTACAGTATCGAAAGCTTTCCAGTAATGGTTTCAGTCAGATGATTGGTGAACTCCTAACAACGAATGTTTGTCAATGCTCTGTTTTTCAAAAAAATTCTCTTTAGATCTCAGTATTTGCATCAATTTATTTTATTTTCCATTTTTATCATTGTTCTATCTATCTATCTGTCTGTATATATCATCTTTGTTTGATTTATTGATTGATTAATTTGTTGATTGATTTGATTCATTAATGTGTTCCTATGATGGACTCAGTCAGCTGATTGAAAAAAAATAATTTTCTGAAATGATTAATTCTCTTCAGATTTCAGTAGCTTCATTTAATTTTTTAAAAACTTTTTTTATTTTATGACATTTTATTTTGCACCATTATTTTATACCATTATTTAGATATTAGTATCAGCATTTTTTTATTTCATCAATCCTATTTTTATTTTATGCCTTTTTATTTGTCTCTAGATTTGTCTCTTAATTATTATTATTATTTTTTCTATATTACATAATTTATTTTGTACATTTTTGTAATTATTTTTATATTATTTAATAAGATTAAACATTTTATTTTATTATTTTCTTATTTGTTATAACCATTTATCTCATCCCCCTGTGATTTATCACTTTAATACCTTTTTTTTTTTTTTTTTTTTTTACTGTATATGCTATTGAAACTGTAAGTTTGAGAAGAACACACTGAACACATTGTCTTGTCTTTTTTTCTCAATAGGTTTAGTTATGTCACAGCCATGAATATTTCTTCGTTACTTGCTCGACTAGAGAGAATCTGATTCAACAATAATCTGTGTAGTGCAATACGAATTGTGTATTATTTGGCCCATTTTTACTGTTAAATGCATAAATCTGCTTAAATGTGTTCATGTCAACTTTAGGAATCCACAAACATACATATGTCCTCAAAGCTAACACACACAGACTAAAAGCCACTGAACTATAATTTGGATTCCATAGCATCTTTAAGAAAATGTTTATGAAATCTGAAATTTATAGACCATGATGGTAAATTCCATAAACTCGACATCAACCCAGCGCAAAGTTCAGCAAGAGTTACGTTCTCCTCTTAGGGTTTAGAGATTACTGTGCTCTCTCTCGCTCTCTCGCTCTCTCTCTCTCTCTCTAGCTGATGTGATCCAGATGGCTGGGTGCTGTCAGTCCAGGCGTGTGTATGTTCCCAGAGGAGATAGGCAGGGGAGAGCGGTGTGTTTGTGGTGTTTGGTTCAGGGATGTGCTGGCCACCCTTTCGCTGTGCTGCTATCAGCATTAATTAAGCTCGGCCTGTCAGCCTTCAGAGCCGCTGATAAGAGCAGGAGTGCTATTGAAGAGAAGGGGGTCAGTGTGTGTGTGTGTATATATGGGTCTCATTTCCACAGATTTTTTTTTCTCATTATTTGGTCATGTTTTTATTTATAATATCGCTTTGGATCATATTTGCTGATTGAAATCCAATGCTTGTTTCTAAGGGGTGCTGATTGCAAAAACAATGCTTTTTTCACTTAAGCACATCTCACTTTCTCACAAAATATGATGCATTTTGTAGCATGTTTGCTTTTGAAAACCATTTGTATGGTGAAGAAGCCTTGTATTATCCTTAAGTAACCAGAAAAACTCCCATGAAGACATGTATCAATAGGTACTAAAATTGTCGCTGGGGAGATATTAGGTAATATATACACTTTAAGTACTAATATGTACCTTTAAGGTACCAAAATGGAAACTTTAGGTCCAAATATGCACCTTTTTAAAAGATACCAATAGCCAGTGACAGCCTTTATAAAGTATGTTTGTTTCTGAGCGTGTATATAATTTGAAAGATCTTCATCATTATTTTGTGGAAAACCTGAATGTGATAATACAGTTTTTACTGATATTTTTCAACTCAACAACATCATATGCAAATATATTAGAAATTTTTTCTTAATTTTCCTTCCCTAGATGCTGGACTGTGAATTGATAAGATATACATTATAATTCATTGATTTATTAATATTTTTTATAGCATTTATAGTGCAGTCCAGTAATCTGCGCCTCTAGTAAAAAATGATTTTATTTAACATTTTTACATTTTATTTTTGTTATTAAAATATATGAGTGTATATAATGCTTTATTTGTTCTAAATGTTTTTTTTTTTTTTTTTTGACATTTTCAGTAGTGCTCTCTGACTTCATTTCATTATTATATTTTATTATTTGAAAAATAATATTTGATATTTGATAGTAATAAATAAAATCTATGCAACCCACCTCCTCTTGTTCTTTTTTGGCACCCACCAGTGTAAAAGAGAGAATTTCTCATTAACATTCCCCACAAAACCACATATCAGCGATAAAGATGCTCATTTAAAAGATCTCTTCTATTACACTCCTCCTAACACACACAAGCTTTTTCCCCGACGCTCTTGACTCTGACAGCAGGCTTTTAAATTCACATTTGGTGTCTAGGAAGCCCTCGTGCCAGATATGATTCAGCATGTGTTTCCAGGTGTCTCGCTTGTTCCAGTTCTGTCTCTCTTGTGGATCCGCATGCAGTCACTCAGGAGCTGCTATTCTGTATAATACAAGATTAATACAGCTATTACTGTGTTCAGGAAGTACAAAACCCATATTTTCAGATTGCTTACACACTGGAATTTATAGCTTTTGGTGAGTCAATATTAGCTTTAAAGGTGCAAGGTTGTAGATTTTTCTGTAATGTTTCACAGTGCCCATCCAGAGAGGATGTTCAGCACAGGCGTCCTCTATAACTCTCCAGTATGACCAGTGTTCCAGTACCAACTCCAAAAGCAGCGGATGTGTGTCTCTTTTTTTTTAGGCCAGTAAAAGCAGCCACCGAAGGTCCTCTGTGGCCTGGGGTGGCAATGAATGGTGAACTTTCAACATATTTCACCTCACATCTCCTCCTTGATACACACATGCACCGAACGCAGAACTGACACCATATTTCTCTCTCTCTCTCTCTCTCTCTCCCACATCACACACACACACATCCCTGGAAAAAGGGCCTAGAAAGCTGGGCTGTGGCTTAGGGCCAGGGAGTGATGGAGAGTTAGGGTTATTTTTATTTTTTTAATGTGCTGGGGCTCCTCCAACACTCAGTTTGTTTAACGCGGCTGGCCTGTATTTTATTTTTATGTGCTAGATCAGGCAGTATCAGGTAGGACTTAGTACTGATGGATTTGGCTGATAACGTTCTCTGAACTCTTCCCTCCCTGCTAATGGTGTCCTCTGAATTCCTCTCCTTCAAATCAGCAGCCTACAAATACTGAAGTGTTAAAGGAATAGACGTTTATATTACAGCTTAGATATTGCATAGATATGAGTCTGTAAAAATGGAAAAAAGTCCTAGTGATGATAATGTTATTTCTGCTGTAAATGCAGCTCTGTGAGTCTAGGTTTGGTCTTAAGATTGTGGTTGTTTATGCCAAAAGAAGTGATAAATAAAACTTCCATCTGTCTTTTAATCAATCTATTTCTCCCATCTATCCATCTGTTCATCTTCCTACACTGTACATATCACTCTGGCCATCAATCCATCAACCTAACTTTATATTCATCCATCCATCCATCCATCCATCTATCCACTTATATATTACAGTAATTTCTCTATCCATCTAACCATTCATCCATCCATTCATGTATCTTTCCATGCATCTATCCATCCATCCATGTATCTTATATCTCTCCATTCTTCCATCCATTCATCTCTCTTTCCATCATCCATCCATTCATCCATCATTTTCTCCATCCATTCATATCTCCCCATCCATCCATCTATACATATATTTCTTTCTGGCCATCCATCTATTCAAATATTTTTCCATCCAACAGTCCATCCACCTAATTTCTATCTATTCAGCCATTATGAATATCTCCATCCATCCATCCATCCATATATCTCTTTCTGGCCATCCATCCATTCACATGTCTCTCTATCCATCAGTCCATCCACCTAAATTTCTATCTATCCATCCAGCCAGCCATCATATATCTTTCTATTTATCCATTACATATCTCCATCTATCATTCATATGTCTTCCCATCCATCAGTCCAACCACCTAAATTTCTCTCTCTCCATCCATCCATCCATCTGTCATGTATTTCTATATCCATCCAGACATATCTTTCCATCCATCAGTCCATCCACTTTAATTTCTATTCATCCAGCCATCATGTATATCTCCATCCATATATATATGTGTGTATATATCTGGCCATCAGTCTATCCACCTATATTTCTGTTCACCCATCCATCTATTGATTCATCCATCCACTTAATTCCTTTTCCTCCATTTGTCTGTCCACCCATCCATCCACGTCTTTTACATCCATTTATCTTTATCTGTATCCATCTATTGTTATATCCCTCCATTCATTTGTCCATTCACGTATCTCTGCATCCATGCATTTCTCTATCCATTTATTCAAGTATTTCTCCATCTATATCTCTCTCCATCCATCCATTCATATATAACTCTAACCATCTATCCTTCATTTGAGACCTATATCAATTATATTCTTCACACAGACTTGCTCTGAAGTTAAAATGAAGATAAAATATTGTAATATTTTGAAATATCCACTTTTTTCTCTATCCATTCATCCATCTGTCATCACGCTATTTTGTTCAAACTTTGCTTCACATTTCTCCTCGTTTGTGTTTCCAAGAAGCTTATCTCTCTTCCAGAGTGGTCACGGTTGAGGCAACCATTAAAAAATTTAAGCGCTGAAAGTAGCTTGACCTCAGATCTGCATTCGTTTAACATTCCTCCCTCATTTTGCCATCATTTTCATCCGGCTGTCGTCATACAGTAGGAATGACTTTGATAAGTCACGTGTAGGACCCGCCAACCCGGTCATTCCTGGCGTTCTGTGCGGTGTTCCCCTCTCCGGTGGCTTAACCGGCACAGTGCATCCCGTCAAGAGCTACCATAAATCTCCCCACCCACTCGGCTATTCATTATCTTTCCACTGGCGTACACACCCATAGAAACAAAACCAATAGAGAACAGAGGAGGATGCATATTTTTAGGCCTGCTCGAGGACTCCTAAGAAGAAAGCAAGAGGCTTAAAGGAATGCAGAGTGCAGAGAGAGGAAATTGCGTGTTGAGGGTGGTGATGAGATGTGTTGATTGATGGGCCGCTTCCCCTCCGATTGACTTTGTCGTGGGAGGAGGTGATTGGCCACTTGACCTTTTAGTGATCAATACGAACTCTTTCCTATCTCTCTCAGAAAAAATGAGTGGGGGCCCATTGTGTCCCTGTGCGACTGATAAGAGGCTTTGTCTTCTTTTAGTACAGGAACACAAGCTCTGCCTTGTTGTCTACTGCCTATATAGGAGATCGCCTGCTAAGGTAGCATCTTAACCCAAATTAAAGTGGCATATTTGATGCACTCTACATAGTCAGCAAGTCCATGTGCCACACAAATAAAGCTTTGTATTAGATTTAACTCAACTATTGATTCCAATCCCCTTGTTAAGTCATGACTTAAGGAATATGTTTCCGGGTCCAAGTGTCTACTCATTTTAATTGAGAATCTCAACAGCCATTTACGAGCCTTATGTGAGAATTAGGACCAGGAAACAGAGACGAATTACGTCATACTTAACAAGCAGATAGTGTCTGGTGTTAGCATGTTTGCAAAATTAGCAATACAATAGAATGAAATAACAGAGCACACAAATAATTGGGAATATAGTCTGTTTTTAAATTTTACAGGATTTTTTTTAGCAATTCTTTCTCGCAAGTTTGCAACCAAATAGTCAATGTATTATGCTTTTGAAGAAGACACTTATGGCCACCAAGGATGCATTTATTTGATCAAAATACAGTAAAAACAGTAAAAAAAAATTGTGAAATATCGTAATTTGACATGACCGTTTTCAACTTTTATATATTTTGACCCAATTTTTAATACATAATACAGAACTTAAACCTTTGAAATGGTAGTGTATGTATTCCTTCATATTCCTCCTCTCAAATCAGGAGTTTTAGAGACGGAGGAAGTGGGTCACGACTATAGTCATTACTTTCCTGTGACCCAGGCCTCTTCTTTCCCTGTGGCCATCTGTGATATCAACATACCCAGTGTATGGGAAAGATTAGATCACTGAGGAAAAATCTCATTCTTGTTAAAATATTAATCTGAGGAGACACATGCGCCGGGAAAATTTGAGACACGGAACAATTCTGATTCGGCCTTCTCTTCTACTTAAGACCGGCACCTATCTCTCCCTCATTTCCTGTGGTTGGGAAATGTGGGAGAAAGCCGTTTGTTATCATGACCTGAATATCATATGCGTGAGTGTGTTTACATGGACGTGTGCACATTCTCATCCATCATTTCAGACTCCTTATCCTCCATATCCCAGCACACATCTCTCCACTTCCTGTTATTTGCCTCTCCTAATGCCGCCCTCCCTGGGCTTCTGTTTTCACCTCATCTTTTGCTTTAATTTTTATTTTTAGCTAGTGCCGTCCTCATGAATTTTGGCTGGGCAGATACACTAGGGCTCATCGGGATCAGGCAGGGAGGTTATGGAGCTGAAGGGGAAGTTCCTTTTTGCCCAAAGTAAACTGACTCACCTCAGGGGCAGCTGCTGCCTGTGGTCTGAACCCAACCATAATGAGCACGGCTAGTCAGAAGGTCAGTGTATTAAAAGGCCTCTCTGACAGGACATGCTCGTGCTCAGAAGCCTCCTGGAACATCACCAGCTTTCATTTTATTAGTTTGCGCCAGGACGCGTGGTTTTTACAGACCTGGGTGGCCCGTGTGTTTGTGGGATACATCACATCTCCATTGCTTTTGATGGTCAAAATGACAGAATTAAGAGTTGTATGTCAGCCCATTGGCATAGCACCGTGTGTGTGTGCGTGCATATGTGTACTACTGTCAGGTACACAGGCTTCTTTCAGCTGTGATGTCATTCTGGATAGAATCAGGTCAGCCAGTTCCTCCAAGGAACCGAAGAGAGCACAACGAAAAAGACAGAAAGAAAAAGAGAGGCTTTGTCAGCGATTGAGAATCTGATAAGAGAAAAAGCAAATTCCCAGTAAGCCCAAGATGAAAATAGAAAATTGCACCCTTTCAGTTGGAAGAACGGAGGCGTGATTTTATAAACAAATGTGCTGCATTTTAAGGCTTCTGATGCAATTATACTAGCCAAATTCATGTCACATGCCTCTTTTACAAAGAGGACAATCCCAGAATGCATTGTGAACAGCATGACAGACAAAGTGAGATCGCTTTAGCCGCAGTGGCCACTGCAACTTATTGCTATCACACTATGTTTTAATAGAGTATGCAAAAATATTATGTTTACTATATTTAATAATATATACAATATATTTTATTATAATATAAGTTGTAGTTGACCGTAAGTGTGTGATTGGCTACTTGGGCAGTTTGTATTAGAGAATGCTTGCATAGAGCACATTTTAGCAAAAAAATGTAGGCAGTTTTAAATATACTTAAAATCCATTCATTCACGAAAATTATCAGGAAGGAAGTTAAATTGTTAACTTGTGCACTTCATGTTAGAAATTCTATTTTTATTTTGTGACCTACATAGAGCGTTCCAGATCAATCCCTAATGAGGTTCTGTTTCAGTTAGCATGCTACCATAGATGGTAACCATCTAAGAAGACTTTAGGCAGCTCACTTGGTTTTGGAACAGATCCAGTGAGTTTCTGAATTTTAGAGGTCATAGGGAGGAAAAGAAAGAGAGTCACAGGGAGGATGTTCTTTGACACACACGTGGCTAACGCTAACCCTAAGATATTCTCCAGTCCACTGCCTCTATTTGTCAATACACAGGAGGCTTTGACTCCCTCAGCTGCTGGTATGAGATATTCATCTTCACTTTCAGTCTGTTACCGAAGATTTGACCTAACAGGACTCACTTCCTGAAACAGCTGCACTTGATTGATGGTCTGAGTTCATTATTTGTGGTGCTTGCTATCACTATTATATCATTTATGTACTACAATTCAAAATTTTAGGTCAGTGGGGTCAGAAGTTTCGAATGTCACAAAGATGTTATTTTGAACAAATGCTACTCTTCTGAAAATGTGGAAATCAAAGAATCCTGAAAAAAATATATCATGGTTTCCACAAACCTATCAAGGAGCACAACAGTTTTTAAAACTGACAAAAAATACTTCTTGAGCATCAGAAAAGCATTTTTACTTAGAATGATTTCTGAAGGACAGTGTGATGCTGAAGACTGTTTTAACACTATTTTTTGATTAAATAAATGCAGCCTTGGTGAGAAAAAATACTTCTTTCATACACATTAAAACATTTTACTAAATCTCTAGAATTTCCACACCATTTGCATGCTAAAAAACACAGTTCACCTGGTAAACTCCCTAGCATTATGTCAAGTTTCATCTGTTTGAGTACCACAGATCTAGGGATTGTCATGA
The DNA here is from genome assembly GCF_023724105.1 of Carassius gibelio. Lineage (NCBI taxonomy): Eukaryota > Metazoa > Chordata > Actinopteri > Cypriniformes > Cyprinidae > Carassius > Carassius gibelio. Next base: position 23,165,025 of record NC_068399.1, on the reverse strand, counting down.
AGAACTAAAGCTGTATTTGTGAATAGGATGTATCTGTAGAAAGCATTGTCCAAAGCTGTCTAAATGCTAACTGTGTGTGTTTGTTTTCTCCTCCAAAAAGGCAGGAGGCGCTATTGGCAGCCATCAGCGAGAAGGACGCCAACATCGCTCTTCTAGAGCTGTCATCCTCAAAGAAGAAGAAGACTCAAGATGAGGTGGCTCTGCTGAAGAGGGAGAAAGACCGACTGGTACATCAGCTCAAACAGCAGGTGAGAATATCCGACAGGCTGGACGACGTCGAAATCCCAGACCAAGGCACGAGGCAAAACCATACTCTAAAATGAACACAGACCTCAGTTCTCCTAGTTAAGTTCTGCAGCCTCAACCACAGGAATTACATTGGTGAAACTTAACCAGACATTCGTCAGCCTAAAAAAAAAAAATAGTCCCACCTCAAAGGGACAATTTAGACTTTATTGCTCAAGTAACAAACATTTTTGTTTCACTGACGAATTGTGTTTTAACCCAAATAGGAGCCTGGCTTTCTGCTTTTGAACTCCCTGACTCTCTTTCCCTCCAGGCTCTCATTGTGTTTTACTGTAAAAACACTTTGCGTTTGTTTTTACAGACTTAAGAGACGAGTCAAAATTATTGTGCGTCATAATTGAAAGCATGCCACAGATGCTGTCCATAGAAGTTAAAGTTGACAATAACCCGCAATATTCTCTTAAGAGGGGTATGATTGCGCAGAAACATAAGATCACGCAGGATATCCTGGTGGTGTGTTCATAGTATCGGTAACCAGGTGACCTTGCTGTCGTTGTTCTGTTCAGCAGTTCAGGGAGAAAATAAAGAACAAGTTCTGGAGGAGACATGTTGGGAATGAGATCCGAGTTTGGAGATGCAAACAGGCTACAGATGTCTGGCCGCAGACCCGTCAAGAAGGGCAATTTTAGGATTATTTGACTCCTCCTCCAGGTTCCCACAAACCACCTGCGAATACATGCACACTAGTTTAAACTCACACAGACTCCACTGGAGTAGATAAAGTTTTCACTCAGAAATTGTTAGTAAATTTCACAAATAATGTCATCATAAAAAAAAAAAAAAGATTTTGAGTAGAATAAACAAAAAAGAGATTACTGGAGTACATTTTGTAAGAAAATATTATTTGTGACCCTGGACCACAAAATCAGTCATAAGGAAAAAAAAATTAAATTTAGATTTTTATGTCAACGAATAAACAAGCTTTCCATTGATGTATTGTTTGTTAGGATAGGACAATATTTAGCCATCTAGATATTACGATTTATATCTGGAAATTAAAATATTGAGAAAATCACCTTAAAAGTTGTCAAAATTTATATTACTAATCAAAAAATACGTTTTGATATATTTGCAGTAGGAAAGTTACAAAAGATGTTAATTGAACATGATTTTTTTTTTTTTTTTTTTTTTTTTTTTTTTTACATCCTAAAGATTTTTGGCATAAAAATAAAAATGTATAATTTTGTCCCATACAAATGTATTCTTGGCTATTGCTACAAATATACCTGTGACTCATGACTGGTTTTGTGGTCCAGGGTCACATTTCAGTCATTCTACTCAATTTTTTTTATAATTGTCCATGAAATTTACTAGCAATTTATGAGTAAAAAAATATTTTTAAACCTATTTTTTTTCGATATGCAAAGAAATTGAATTACTTAAGAAACGAGTCAAAATAATTGTGCATCATAATTGAAAGCATGCCACACAATTAAATTAAATTTAAGATGAAAGACCCGAAATAGTACTTTGGAATCTTATTTTAATTCAGTGTAGCTGCCATTCACCCAGATGAGTTTAATACGCCAATTAAAATGCACATGTATTTCGCAGTCTCGTTTCCGATACAAACTGGCCACACGCATGTGTACCAGACCCAGCGGACACAGAAAAACAAACAGAGCAGGAGGACCAACACGCACATCCTCACTTTAGCTCCATTCATGCTCACTGGAAAACACCCCTCCCTGGCTGTTTCTCTGAATGACAGGCTATCAGCACGTTGCATAGCTGCAGCATTCCACAGGAAATGGGTGTCAGTAGTGCAGATAGCTGTGGGGCTCAGCTCTCACCCGCAGCCCTGAGATCAGGAGGGCAGCCGCGTCCCCCTCCTGCTCTCTGTCAATCACAGCGGGGGGGAATTTGGTTAAGAGCCGGTCAGAAGCCGGTTGCTCTCCTGACATACTAATGGTTGAGGTCAGCGATAAGGGTTGCACGTGTGGTCCTAAATCAGGTCTTTTTGGGCAGCTTTACTTCAGGGTCAAAGTTAGGAGCCAACATTGGAAAGGTTAAGGACCCTCAGTTCGCCTGTCCCTCGTGGACACGTTTTTCCGCTCTTAATTCATAGCATTACAAGCAGTAGTTTGGCATTATTTGTCATTTATAATCATTAAGATGCAATTTCAGTTTTGTGGGAAATGGATGACCATAACAAGCCCGAGGTGTTTGATGTGGCCCAGGGCAAGGGCGAGTGCTGTCTACCATTACGGGTTGGGGATCAGGGTCAGGGTTTGAATGACAGTGGATGAGTGTGACATAGTGGTACATAAATGGAGTATTTTTGTTTCAGTTTTTGAACAGACAGATGTGCGTAAAGATGCAGGGCTGATAATGGCTTGGAGGAGGGAAAATTCCTGGTCATACTTGTCAAGTCTTGTCAAAAAAAAGAAAGAAGTGGTGTCAAAAGTGTGGCCTTACACCATGCCATAATCAACTGCAGTGTGATAGTGTCAAATGATACATCAATTGCATTTAACAAAATATACCACGTCCATACTACTTTTTGTCCTAAACAGCTCTGATTAGAATTTTAAAAGAATATTTAAATTTTCACTTAGTTTTTAATATAGGGCTTCCCAAAAAATATGTCTTGGTGGTCTCTAAAGAATAGTTCATATTTAATGGACTGCATTCGTTAGAATGCAAAATACTTGATGCTGTTGCATTAATATTATTATTATTATGAAACATACAGTATATACAGTACATAATTATAAATTCTACAGGAATTTGTGTTTATATATTTACATTTTTATTTCATATTTAATATAGAGCTATAGTTCATATTTCATGTACTGTTTTAGTTTAAAAAAAATCATTGACATCACTCAAATTAAAAAAGTTACTTGCATTATTCATTTGTCTTTATTACTTGTATTTCATGATGAGACATTACAGAAATGCTTGACACTATTATAGAAATGCTTGACACAGCATTATAAGCCAGATGATGAGGATTCTTCTTATCTGAAACTTTTATTAATTTATTATACATTCTATAGGGAATGTTGGTATCTGTCATTTTCTAGTCTCTCTCTATATATTAAATATCAAATATCTTATTTAATATACGTATATTTCTAAGAAACTTCAGCCAATCACATGGCTTCCCGCTTGTTTTATTCCACTAGAGCAGGTTTGGATGTACTCGGTGTGTGATAAATGAAGCCCGTCATCATGTTTAAATTATATTTTCTAGACGACGAGCAGATGGGACTATTTGATGTCTAACAAAATGCTGCATAATCAACAGCCGTTCCTGTGATCCAGAGATTTGAAGCGAAGGAAATGAACTAGAATGAAACCGCAAAAAAAAGAAAAGATGAGAGAAAATGAGCAGGGAAGTTTTTAATAACAAAGAGAGAGGCGAGAGGAGACATCACGTATCTGTTTTTGTTTTGGGATGCATCGCTCTTCAAGATATTTCTGATGTATTTCAGGGAGAAAATGAACTCTCTTTGTTCTTTTCTTCCTCCGTTTTGTTCTTTTTCCTCTCTGGTCTCCGTCTGTGTGTCTGTCAGCCTCTGTGATGATGACAGTGTAAAAATAGGACCGAAGCCTGGGGAGCGTCTTTTGAAGCGGCGGTGTAGTGAAATGTTCTCTCCATCACATCTCTTCCCCTTCCATAAATCACCACTGTGCGCCGTGACATCTCACCCAGCTCTGATGTGCTGTCCAAGATTTATTAGCAGACTTGAGAGAGTGGAACGGCGTGTCGCTGTGGAGCACAGGAGCAGGTTTTCAAAAGTTGTCCTGTACAAATTTGCAGGCCGCAGATTAAACGGCAGGGTGAGAACTGCTCCCTCCTGCCGTCACATGGTTCATTAATGTCAATTAGCTGTGGAGGGAGGGTGGTTTCCAACGCTGCTTCTTCAAAAGAGCTGGGTAAGAGAGATCACAACTTATACACTGCAGTCAAAAGGTCTGGCATACATACTCCTTCACTATATGCTCATGTACACAAACTCGCTCCTCTGGAAAAACAGACTAGGAATATTAATAACTAACCTTGCACTATGCTGAATTCTGTTCAACCAAATTAAGCAGATTTTTGTTTTTTAATGATCATGAAATTCAAGTGAGGCTGAACGATTGGCTGATATTGCATGTTCTGGGTTAGGGATGGGGGGTTATTGTTCCATTTGACATTTCCACTCAAATAATTTAGTTCGTATTTACATTGGAGATATGTTTTAAATATTGATATTTAGCAGTAAACTAAATCTGTGAATAAGGCTTATCTGTATGATTCATTGATTGATTAGATTAGCTGTAGAATTATTTATTCAACAAGTATTGTATTTTTTTTTTTTTTAATAAAACATAAAATATTATATTATTTTATATGATCTCTTTCTTTTACTTTTGTTTTGTCCCAACTTGTAATCACATAGCCAATTTTTTTCAGAATAAGTTTTAAGTTGTATTTAATAATAATAATAATAATAATAATAATAATAAATAGTATTTAAGAAGTATTTTTATGCAAGTTTTATTTTTATAGAAAGAGAAAGGTGTGTGTGTGTTCTTTTTTGCATTATATATGTATGTATGTGTATATATGTGTATATATACAGCAATAAGTGTGTGTGTATATAGGCATATTATTTATATGATATATGTACATCTATATATTTATATAGATTAAACATTAACAAATGACCTCATAACATTGCCTAAATATAGAGTGTTGCATCTAGTTATCACATTGCACATAAAAAGTCATTTTGTATGCATAATTTAATTTTGTGTCTTCCTATTTCACAGTCCAATCAAATAATAATTAAAAAACCAGATGTTAAGAGTTATGGCTGATATTACTTCTGATTCATTCATCAAATTAGGAATATCATATGGTAATGCACAGTGTTGTATACCTATACATACATATAGCAAATTTAGTAGGACATTTGCATACTGTGCACACTATACATAGTGGTGAAATATTGTGTGTTATTAGCACAAGAACAGCAGCCAGCGTGGGAGGAAGACCAAAACCTCCACCGCAGACCATCTAAGCTCCCCACACCCAGCCTCGCCTTTCTAAAAGCAGTCCTGGCTCCGACCCCACAGAAAAACTCCCACCTGCGCGAGGCGTCCAGAAAATATTTGATAAGTCATAAAATTTATCGTCCTTGCCCCTGCACGGTCTGAAGAGGCTGCATTAATCCACGCCATTATCGTGGAGCATGATTCAGATCATTAATCATCTGGCTGCTCAAATTTGAAATCTTTATGACACCTCAGCGGCTGCGAGAGTCTCTCCTCATGCACAGTGAGCTCTCTGTGTGCTGTGGTGAGGTGTAGAATGGTTCGCGTGGTCACCGCCTCCGTATCCAACCCCTCCTCCATCATAATTCTCAGCCTCCTGATGGATCTCAGCAGAGACTTCCTGCCTTTTCCCCTGTTAACTGTATGTCAGCGGACATGTATGCGTGTGAGCGTGTATTTGGGGTTTCTTATGTCAGCAGGAGTGTTATGGTGGGACTGGACTATGTTAGGTAGTCAGTAGTCGTAGGTAGTATTAGTGAAACTGCACGATTCTTGGTGCCAATTTTGATGCACTTCTGTATTTTAACTAGAGTTGTGAATCGGCACTGGTTCCATGATTCAGTGTAATTATGATTATTATGTCAATGATTCAATTCAATTCGATATCACGATGCATCACGATTATATCAAATTTATTTTATGCAATTATATAGGACTGGGACCAAGACTGGCATTTTGACTGAGAACCTGAGAAGTGCATTTGACTATTCATGTGGTTACACGTGAGCGTTTGAATAGGCATTATAAAAAAAAAATTAAAAAAAAAAATTATTTTAGTATTGATTTAGTACTGCACTTCTAATGCTTTTTAAATCCCTGCTTGTAGACACAGGTTAGGGTTTGAGTCAACAGTCTACTTCCATTGTAAGTCACATGCGTGTGTGTGTGTGTGTGTGTGGGCATGTTTTTGTGACATATCAGGACACAACTTTGTATAATGACATGGGTATGACAGGTATTACAAGGAGAGGGTGACTTATGAGGACATAACCCATGTCCCCATTTTTCAAAACGCTTATAAATCATACAGAATGAGGTTTTTTTAAGAAAGTAAAAATGCACAAAGTTTCCTGTGAGGATTAGGGTTAGGGGTAGGGTTGCTGAAGGGCGATAGAATATACAGTTTCTACATTATAAAAACCATTACGCCTACGGGATGTCCCCACTTTTCACAAAAACAAACGTGTGTGTGTGTGTGTGTGTGTGTGTGAGAGAGAGAGAGAGAGAGAGAGAGAGAGAGAGAAAGAGTTTGCAGTGACCCTGCTCTCCTCCTCTTTGGAGATGAGGATATCGAGTGTGTGTGTAATGGAGTGTGGTTGAACTGACATGGTGCCTCTTTCAGATGAAGAGAGAGAGAGAGAGATACATTGATCAAGAGAATGTGTATTTTAGTCCCTATCTCACCCATTCCCTCCGCAGACCTCCAGAGTCCAATCTGTCCGGGTGTCTGAGCGTGTCTATGTTAGAAAATCAGGATCTACCAAGGGAAATGATATTTATCCTGACAATTTCGGTAAGCTTCATTAGTCTTTTGTGCTTTCCAAGGACTAGAGTTGCAGTTTTGGTCTCTCGTTCATTTGTAACCGATGTATCTCATGACTAACCCCATCCGCTTCTTAAGGAGATGACCCGGAGTGATTCAGACCAATTACTGTTTGCTGGTCCTCTGGGATGGTGTTAAAAAGTCTGGTAGCAGTTCTGTAACCGCAGATTGAGCTTTAGTGTTAGTTCCCACAAGTCCTGGAATGGCTTTGGTAATTCCATCCCCTCGCAAACTGTAGATTTGGGTCGATACGTCTTTCTCTCGTTACCTGCTGCAGTGCTTCCGTGAGGCCTCTCCAGAGTCACTTTCCTCATATGGCTTCAGGCCGATGGCGGCATCGTGATGGGCCGAGATGCCAATTGAGTAAAGGGCTCCAGGCCTGCCTTTCTCAGCAGGGCGGTGGTTTTGGGCACCCCTCAAAGAAATAAAATGGTTTTGTCTCGCAGCTACCCATGAAGAAGACTTAAAAGGCAAAAGCGGCAAGTCCTTGCCAAGGCTACTGTGTGCATGTTTTTGAAAGCATACCTTTATTGGGTTCAAAATGCTGATGTTTTGATGCAAAGGCTGAGTTCTCGGCAGAGATGCTCACAAGTCTCTGAGCTAGAGTCCAAGTCAAGTCTCAAGTCTCTGAGCTAGAGTCCAAGTCAAGTCTCAAGTCTCTGAGCTAGAGTCCAAGTCAAGTCTCAAGTCTCTGAGCTAGAGTCCAAGTCAAGTCTCAAGTCTCTTTATTATATTAAGTCTCTGGTTATAATAAATGTTGCATCACGTACAGCGACCCATCCAAGCTGCTTAGAACACTGCATAGCTATATATAAGGAATTCAAAGCATGTAATATGTTATTATGACAACTCTATCTATTAGCATACAATATCAACTTTGATTTTGGTATATAATCAGTGTAAACAGGCTATTGTAACATGACAAAAACACCAAGAATGCTTTACTTTTAAGTTAATATCTGTATTTTGCATTTATGGATTCAGTAATGGCCTTCTGTCTGTCCTGGCTGTATAGCTGCACACCTCTTGTCTGGCTTAAGAATGAACAAAGCTACGCTGACTTATGTTATTCATACAATACCTATTCACAAATAAATATCAAAAACAAAGCCGGCTGCAATGAATTTCTGTGCAAAACAGCTTTTACTACAAACACTTCCACACAAGAACATTGTTATCACACAAGAACATTTTGATAGAGAACCAAAAATATTTAAAGTAGATCAAATTAGAATAAATAAAATGGAAATGTCTACATACTATTACTACTGTAAACTTTGCAAATAGGACATCAGCCCCTTCAAGTCAATGAACAATAACAAAGTGGGCTGCAATGAATATCTGTGCAAAACGTCATGGCTCCGCTCCTACCCAATGACAGAGGCGCGCAGGTTTTTTTCCACTGGAGTACTCACGTGAAGGATGTGTGCACAACTAATAACTAATATCATCACGCTATAAAGGGTTGGCCTGCGCTGGGTGCGCCCCTCCCCCTATAACTGTTCTGTCTCGCGGAGGAGCTCATTTGTGTGCATCTGTGTGAAACACGCGCTCTGAAACACGCATAGGAAAAAAGAGCGACAGAAAGAACGGCTCCCCTCCAGCCGTGACTCGGCTCCCATCGTTCATGTTTATGAGCCGTTCAAAAGAATCGGTTCGTTCGCGAACGTCACAACTCTAACAGCGAGCTCATCTGACGTTTACTAAAAATTAACATTGTTCACGAGTCCCGGAGCTCGAGTCCGAGTCGAGTCTGAAGTCTTTCGAGGACGAGTCTCAAGTCGAGTCTGAAGTCACTGTTTGTGCGACTTAAGTCGCACTCGAGTCCGAGTCTCAAACTCGAGTCCCCATCTCTGGTTCTCGGCGCCCCACGTCCCCGCCAAAACAATCACAAGGCTTAAATTAGAGCGTCCTGCAGCCAATGACATGGAGAGAAAGAAATCCAGAAAAAAAGCTCACAAACAAACATCAACAAGCGTTCGATTCATCCAGGATCTTATTTGGTGGAAGGCCTCTCAGAGCTTGAACTGAAGGGGTCGTGCAAATGGAGGTCGTGGCTTACGGGCCCATCCGCTGGATTTGTCTTGGATCTGATGCAACTCTCGCTGCTCGTTTAGGAAAAAAGAGTCGCTGTGTTTTCGGAACATGAGACCTCAAAACACTAGCCGCTAAATGGCTGTTTGAGTAAGGCCTGTGGGTGTCCAGCTCGTCCAACGTGTGACGTTGTGGAGGAGAGGAAATGGAGATTTTCCACTGCATCTCCAATTGTGGAGAATGTTTTACGATGTTGTTATTATTTGGTCAGACAAATGAATTTTTTTAGGACTTTCTGTGCCCCTTTGGCAGGACTTTTGGCGGTGTTATTATTACAGGGTTTTGCCTTAACATCACTAATTGCTGTTGGTAAAGCTTTGCTTTTCTACTGCACTGAAAGTGCTGTTTAGGTAGTGATTCCTAATGAGGGTGTGAGACTGTCCTCTCTTGCCTTTATTCCCTTTTCTGGCTTTTGTGATGGCCTGGGATTCTTCGCCTCTTACCTCAGTTCCTAGCTAGTTACACATAATTGTTTTGTTGAAATCAAGGTCATTGCTAAAGCTTTACTCATTGTTTTTCTGGTGCGATTAGTGGTATTTGCTAAGCCAAGCATCACTATTACTATTGCTCACAGTTAGTAATTTAAACAAACCTCTAACCCTAAGTATCAAAATTTGGTGCATATGTTGTATTGTACAGGCATAAATGATACCTCAAGTTATGCTTCTTTTTTTACATATCAGATTTAAACATTTAGCAGATTCGACAAAAACCACAAAGACTGCACAGCAACATGGTTAAAACCACTTTAGCAATTTTACAGCAATGGCAAAGTTAAATTATTTAGGCAAGTCAGTACAATTTTCTTCTAAACATTAATGAATAAACAAATAAACAGAATACAATGATTATTGGAGTGCTTTTATAAAATAAAATGTAAAAATACTTTGTAATTATTTTTTAAACGTACTTGCAATTTCTGAAGGGAAAATATTTCTAAATTATTTTTATTTCAGTGTACATTAACTATCTTATATAATAATCTATATAATATAATAATCAATACAGTAGCGTTATACATTAAATGTACCTTTTTGGCTCAAACCACACAGACTAAAGCAAATAGCAAAAATGTAGAAAAAATAATTTGTAACACTGTTCCTGTTAATTTGCAGTATTTTCAGGCAACAGTGTTTTACAGAAAGTCATCAAGGCAATTTACTTTTTTATTGCCAAGTATTATGATTTCCCGGTTCATATTTTTACAAGTAGCTTGTGTCCTCCACAGCAAATGTTTTCATCAAATAACAGAAATCTAAAAATGTTTTAAATGTAATGAACTAGTTTTTATATTATATGAAGGAAATATGAACCAATTTCTTCTTGGTGTACTTTATATATATGGCGCGAGAGAGAGAGAGAAAGTGCTGTTCTTGCTGTGGCAAACACCAACCTTCTAATTCTAACTGAGCAAAGAAGTCTGTTTGCTTCCCTCTGGGCTCCCAGAACAGAGAGACCATTCTGTTTCCACCCATTTCCCAGTTATCTGCTCTGTTCGATTTTAATCCCAGGCCTCTAAAACTGGAAGCACTACAGCTCTCAATCATGGGAGCTCTGTAGAATCCTTTCTGTCATGCTTGTCCAAGGAGCTTATCTCAGCGACTGTTATTCATGCAGGGATCTGGGACTGTATTTTTGTGTTATCTTTGCTTTTGATGTCTTGGCCTCTTTAACGACTTCTGAGACTTAGTAATTACTTTTAATGGTTTGAAAAAAGACCATGACAGAGCACTAAACTCTTTCTTCTTGACTATTTGTGGCTTTCTTTTCGTCCTCACATCACATTATTCTAATGTTCATTGTTCAGAGTGGTAAAGGACAGCAACAGCAAAGTGCACAAAACCAAAGTAAGGTTCAATAGTCAACAGTTGAGATGTTGTATTAGTGCATTATCCTGTAAATATCAATCTTTTTATTAGATTTCCCCTATGTTAATATTGTAAAGTGCTTGTTTTGATGCATTTTCTATTTTTGACTCAGTAAAAGTGTGTTGTTTTTACAACAAATTTCAACTGGAAGCTCCCTAAATATTATATTTAACCATTACACTTTTAATATTTTAATGTGAGCTATTTCTACCTGGTTTGTGGTGTGTGTTTTTTTTTTTTTTTTTTTTTTTTTTTTTTTTCGCAATAGAAATAGGAAGATAATTTTGATAGGAAACTCAAGGAGGCATGCAGATTATTGGGGTGAAGAACAATGGCCTAGTGGTTTCTGCAGGGGCTCCTATACACTGAGCTATGATGCTTGTGTAGGAAATGTGAGTTTAAGTTTTAGTTCAGCTTTAGTTGTCATACCCATTGTGCACTTTAACAATCCTAACACTGGGGTGGACAAAGGTTTGGTGTACCTGTGGCAAACGTGCTTTACATTAACAAGAATTGTTACAGCGGGGGTTGTGTTGGGGGTTTGTGTGTGTGTGTGTGTGTGTGTGTACTCTCTTATACACTTGAGTTAAAACCCATTTAGAGGTGACCTGTAGAACACCAGGGAGCTAAAACTCCTACTGTTAACAGGGAGACTTTAATAAAACATCACTTTTCCAGAGCTCATGTTGAAGCTCAACACTCACAAGCACACATCCACAAATTTGGGTTTACTTGAAAAGCAAAAGACCACTATTCATGACATGCATTTATTTCTATATAGGTGAATCTAACAGAGCACACATCTGTGACAGTAGACAAAATAATAGGGAGAAAATTTTTTATTTTTTATTTTAATAATTGTATTAAAATAATTGCATTAACTGTTTGGCTGTCTGGTGTTTGGATTCATATTTTGGCTAGGACAGTGCAACCAAAAATACAAATTTGACGTTAATTTACTCACCCTCAAGCCATCCAAATTGTTGTAAAAAGAAAATGTCTGCCAAAAGCCAATGACTGCCTTCACTTTCAAAGAGTCAAAAGAAGCAATATGGCAATACCCATGGCTCCTGATGATATATTGAAGTCTTATGAAGTGAAACGATCAGTTTGTGCAAGAAACTGAAAATTATTTAAAACATTATTACCTGTAATCCATTTTCTTTCATTTTTCATTTTCAATCGGGAAAGTCTGATTCTGTTCTGTGACCTGGTTCAAATGTTCAGCTTCTTGCACAGACAGGTCGTTTAATCTGTTTATTACAATCATTACTCAGTATAATAAAAAGTTTAGCAGTCATGCCTGTTCCAAAGACTAAACATGATTTGAAATACTAAACGCTGTCCCATCTATTACGCAATTTTTTAAATATAGTAGTCATTATTGTTATTATTGTGATTGAGTAATTTGACACATTAAATATGTGCAATTGAAAACCCAGAACTCTCATATTCAAAGTCTGCTGCTGTGCCACTGAGCTGTCCAGGCTGTCCATTGGTTTAAGCTACTGCTTTCCATTCCAAGGAAACCTTGACGTGTGATGATTGTCAACTCAGATGTAGCTTTAAGTTGGGGATGTCATATATCTGGCAACTCTTCCAGTTCTCTTCCAGCATTTCCAAGCAGTGAGACTATGCTCATTCAATCAGGACGTTTTAGTCTTGCCAGTATAATTCAACCTTTGCAGTGTGTATGCACAATAATATGTAGTTTTTTTTATGTCAGAAACATGGCAAGGCATGGAAAGGTAGGATAGATAGGAAGCAGATTGAGGTTGTGAACTCCAGAGGTCACGGGGTGCCATGGAAAGGTCACTTAACTCTGGATGAGTAGGAAAGGCTCTCGTTATGTCGTTTCACTTCCATGACCCCAATTATGAGCTTAACAAAAAGGTCTTTGATATCACACTGAATTCAGAGCAACGACAGAGAATCTTGAGTCAGCGCTTTCTCGAATTTTCAATTTTTCTCCCCTTTTTGGCAGCACGTCAGCATTTTTTTGTCCCAATAGAAGGGGGCGAGAGAAATGATAATGGTGCAGAAGTAGAATAATTTTGAAAATGATTAGATTAAGTGAGCAAATGAGCTCTCAAGTTGGGACCGAAACCAAAGAATTGAGGTCAGCATTCCTGACAATTATCATAAGAGCAGAGAAAGAGAGAGAGAAAGTGAATGTGAGGTAGAAGGAGAGGAAAAATCCAAACAAGCAATCAAGGTATGCAGGAAAACAAAAGATGAAAATGCTAAGATGGATACGGGAAGTAGAAAGAACAGGAAAGTGTGGCACTTAGAAGCATTCCAGCTTTGTGCTATTAGATGTTTTGTGCTGGTGGCAGTAACTTGAGCAGATGTATTGCATCTTTGTAAACGGTGCAGCACGCTCAAGCAACAAGGCTCAGTGTGTGTCCCCCATCCGCTCAGCTTTATCAGGTCCATATCACTGCCTGTAGCTAAAGAAATTTGGAGGAAAGTGAGGTCCTGGAACAAGGGGGGAGGTAGAGAAGCAGAGCCCCATGTGCTGGATTCCTGAACCCCCGACACACACACACACACACACACAACCGTTCCCTTGCCATAAGCCACTCAGACAGGGATCTGGTTTCATGGTAAATTTTATTACACATGGATGTAAGGGGCTCCTACAATTAGGGAGGGCTTCTTAACAGGGTCCTGCTTATTCGTCTGCTTGTTAGCCTGCTAGCTTGAATATTTCATTCTCCCATTTTACATTCCTTCCCAATCTCCCTTTTTCTCCCCGTGTCCAGTACCTTCCATTCCAATTCGAGCCTGTTTTCTCCACCGCTATCTCCTCTGTCTTCCAGCACCGGCCACCATTCCTTTCTTCTTTGCTTTATGGCTCACATATGAGTTGTTATGTTCGGAGTGTGCCTCCCTGTTCCGTAGCCATCTGGGATCGGCTCTTCAGAACCCCTCCGGCCCTTCGAGGAGATCTGGTTTCCACGAATGCTCACCCGCACCTCCCTCTTTCCTCACGTATATACACAAACACCTCCCTGTGGACCCCTCAACATCTTTGAAATTCCTTCCTCCTTGTCTTCCATTGTCTGTGTTTTTGAAGGCACGTCTGTGGATTGTGTGGAGTTTGGATGTTCTGCCAAAGTAAATCCAGGAGGTATAGTGGCTCCTACTAATGTAGGGTACATGATGTCATTGGCTAGATCATGGACACAGGTCGAAGGGCGCACATGGACATTTGTAGCAATTTGTTTCCTCTCTCTCGTTCTCCCCTCCGGTGTGAGCTTATCTCCTGGCGGGGGGCCTCTTCCGGTTGGAGAGTGGCAACTGTATAACACCCCTCACCTGTTTTCAAAACAAAGACGTGAGCTTGAGCATTTTTGAAAATCATCTCCTTGTTTTCATTCTCAGTAAGTTAGAACAGGTCAGCCTGAGGGGGAGGTAGAGGGAACTCTACGTAGTGATGTTTAAGTAACTCTGGCATGTTTTAGGAAAATTATGGCAGATTTGCAGTATTGCCTCATAAATCATTTTATTAACCCTGAGAAGGTTCCTCAGTTTGACTGAATGAAAAATGATATGCTTTCTTTCTGACTGTGGAACCCAAACGGAGATGTTTGGAGGAATATTCATGTAGTTTTTTTCCATACTTGCTGTCAAGTTTGAAAAAGCCCCGCAAAATGAGTACAAACAGCTATATAATACAAGTCTTCTGAAATCTTTCAGTTACTTTGTGTAAGGAAAAGACTGAATTCCAAAGGCTCAACCGAAAATCATTTTGTTCCAAACCTGTATGACTTATTTTATTTTTTTATGCAACTCAAGAAAAGCATTTCTGGGTTTTGAACCCTGTTGACTTTCATTGTGTGGACAAACATCCCTCAGAATATCTTCTTTTGCATTCTGCAGAAGAAAGTAAGTCATACAGCTTTGGAACGGCATGAAGGTGAGTGAATGTTTTGGTTGAGCTGTTCCATGAGTCAATCACAATGTCAAAAAACAAGATTGCGCCCCAGTGCACATATACACACACTTGTTCGATTGTACAGACCTATGAGCAAATATTTCCCCAGTGCAGTTCAAAAAACATTTTATGAGTCCCTGCGCCCCACTAAACATGGTCGGTATTGAAAACCACTTCACTTGTGAGCCGGCAAATAAGCAAATACCCCCCCCCCCCTCGTTTTCTCTTTTGCTTTGCAAATGAGTTTCTAATTCTCCAGTGGCCAGAGTCATCTGTAGGTGCTCTGTGGTCCCAAACCCTGAAATCTTACAGCTTTAAGGCAAATTGTTTGTTTTTACTGTTGTTGTTTTTTTTTTTAGTACACATTTCTTTTTTCCGATTTTTCAGGAAAGTAAATGAATGATGCATGTTCACGCTTAGAAATCCATGTATGCCTAATGATAGCAGGGTTGACTGAATCATTCTCCCCTCCTCTACTACATTTGATAACGTTTATGTTTTCTGTAGGTCTGTACCAGGATTTACATGCTACAAGCTGGAGAGCTTAAGCCTGACTTTCCGAACCTGCACCCTGAGTCCTTCGCACTAACCCACTGAGCATGTGGAACAAATTGTCTCGAATGGGGTATTTTCTTCCTCATGGGGTAGTGACAGTTGATCTAAAATGTTGGCTTTTTTTCCAGGGGCTATAATAGCTCCCCCTTGTAGCGTCTCAGGCTCCAGACGCCTTTTCCTCCAAGTTGACTGCTGCCTTCTGTGGGGCAGAGTGAAAAACTGAGAGGTTGTTGAGTACAGGGTGTCTAAGAGCTGCTCAGAGGTTGTTTGTTGAACATTTTTATTTAAACCTTGACTAAGTGGCTTGTTAACAGGTAAAGATCAAGTCGTGCCTACACAAGAAATTGAGGCAACCAGAGGCATCGTGCCTTGTGGGTATAACGCTGATGTCTGTTTTCTGTGTTTTCTCATGTTGTTTGAGATGTATATGATTTTGTTTCTTAATTTAAGCACAGGAGATGTTTTTGTTCATATAATTAAAGTCAGCAGGGTCTAAAAAAAACATTGAACCCCTTTAACTTTTATAGCATGAACAAAAAAGCATTTAAATTTAAAGTTCATCCAAAAATGTCATTCTTATGTTGAATACACAAACAGAAAAAGAACCAAACATTTGTTGGTCCCCATTGACTTTCATAGTAGGGAAAGAAATACTATGGAAGTCAATGGGGACCATCAACTGTTTGATTGCCAGCTTTTTTCAAAATATCATCTTTTGTGTTTAACAGAAGAAAAAATTGAATGACAATACTTTTTTCTTTTCTTTTTTTCGGGGTGATCTATCACTTTAAAAAATCTGTTATTCCACATAGTAATGCAACACCATATAGGTTTAGAATGTCATGAGGTTGCATATTTGATGACACAGTTTTAATTTTAGTGTGGGCTATCCTTTTAAGACACTAATTCTTACCTAGGCCACTTGTGTTGACATAATTCTTACCCAAACATGCACAACAGCTGGTTTATCTGGACCATTTAAACCCACGGCCGCCCGGTGGTTGGTTAACATTGTTTATTACTGTAACAGAGGAGAGAAAAATTGGGAGTGCGGGAGGTGGAGGGAAGAGGGTGAGAAAACCAAACAGAAGGAGCCCAACCATCACATTCTGGTCAGGGAGCAGTCAGGAAACAAGCTGAAGAATCCAGAAGGGCAGGGTGTGGGTCCGCTTTCATTCAAACGTAATGTCTTATTGATTAATTTCAGTGCTGTGTGGTGGTGGAGTCACTTGTGATGGTGGGCTTGCCAAAAGTAATCAAGTGCGTTTTTCCTTACTCCTGACATAGATGTTGATTCAAATTAGCTTTATTTTAATGAAAACGGTGAATGATGTCTGATAAGACTTCACTGCATTGATCCCAACTATTTTGCAGATTTATGTCACCCAAAAATTACATTCCAGCTATCACTGACATAACCTCATGTTCCAAATGTCCATTTCTAAAGTAAAACTAACTAAAACGAGAAGTTGTGAAGAATATTCATGCTGCTCTTTTGCATAAATTGGAAGCAGTATTGTGACCACTCCAAACACCCCAGCAATCCCATAAAAATAAACAAAACACTCTGAATTAGAGGTGGTCAAGCTCCAAAAAGCAAGTAGCTTAAAAGTGATCCAAACCAATTGTGTTCAATTCTAAGTGTTTTGAAGCCACACTTAAGCTTTGTGTGAGTGGGAGACCAAAAAGTAACTTGAAACTGTAACTGAAAAGTAACTGGACGTATATTCATCTTGTTCTCTTCATACAAAAGTGTGAATATCCTTTATAAGGTACAGCAGGGTATATAATGACATTTTGGTGAATTAAAACGGTAAACTAAAGAAAAAAAGAAGGTCTTCAAAATGAGATCTAAGAAAGCATCTATTGCACAAATGGTGCGGCGGGTATTTGTTAATGTTGCATGCTGAATTCAAACTCATGCCGCACACATGAGCACCACAGCTTAATGTGTCCAAGCATGTACACTCATCCTCAGCTCTTACAAATTAGTGCATTTCTAATCTAAGAGGTGCGCAGACACGGAAGCCTTGGGGCGCTTGTTAAATCTGTGCAATGGTTTGAGCATGTGGAGGCTTGAATCTGTATCAAGCAGGGAGGTGAGTGTGCATATGTTGTTTATATTTGAGAGAAGCTGTTTTTTTTTGTTCTCTATTCTCTACATCTCGGCTCTTCTCTCACTGTCTCTGTTATTGCTTTTTCACACCCTTCTCCTTTGGGTTTAAAAGATCTCCGTCGCTCGCTTTCCCCCTCCTCGCTCAAATCCATTCCAGCTGAAACTTGCGTGAATACGCTGTGATCCCCCTCTCGCTGTAGGGCTCGAAGTAATACTCTGTCTATCAAAACGAATATCAGAATCACTTTTTATAATGCTTGTAATTGAATTCATGCAGATAAAATTTCCACTCCTAACAGCATGGGCTGAGATGGAGATTTGATAACTCAAGCCCCAAGACTACCAGGCTTAGAGTCAAGTGTTGGTATGTGTGTGTATTGTGTGTGTTTTGGCTGTAGATTACAATGAGCTGTATCTTTCACAGACACAGAACCGTATGAAGTTAATGGCTGATAACTACGAGGATGACCATCTCAAGGCCTCTAATTCTGACCAGACCAATCACAAACCCTCTCCGGATCAGGTAAGCCAATCAGAATACACTTTACAGAAACACTTTGTTCATTCTTTATCCCTTATTTCCTCAATAGAGTTTACTGATTGAGCATATTGTGCTTAGGGTTAGTGATTTAAACAAACCCTTAACTGCCATCTGTGCTAAGAATATGAATTTTAACTTGTTCTGTATTCATAAGTGAATAGACTTCATTTTCACATTACAACAAAATAGGTTTTTCTTTCTTTCTTTCTTTCTTTCTTTCTTTCCTTTTCTTTAAATTGTTCATTCTCTCTTTCTTTCTTTCTTTCTTTCTTTCATCCGATTTACCCCTAAAGGCCGTATCCTGATTTATAAAAAAGCCATTATAA
The DNA here is from genome assembly GCF_023724105.1 of Carassius gibelio. Taxonomy (NCBI): domain Eukaryota; kingdom Metazoa; phylum Chordata; class Actinopteri; order Cypriniformes; family Cyprinidae; genus Carassius; species Carassius gibelio. The sequence goes on along the minus strand of NC_068399.1, from coordinate 23,146,684 downwards.
CCAAACATAAACAACAGGAAATTACATATTTCATATCCAATAAGGCAAAGCATCCTCAGCTCCAATTTGTGTATTATTTCATATTGGGTCACAAAAAAACAAAAAAGAAAGCTCACGTTTTCTCATTCATGAATGTGCTCACACACACATCCCGGAGTGTTTTTCTTGGAATAGCTCCGGCACACAGGATGATTCTGGAAGATTTAACTGGCTTTGTTCTTTGTTGCTTTTAAACATTGAATTCCTTTGCCTTAAGCCTCTCTCCTCTGGATGGCTGTCCAACAGGAATTAGTTCATAAGGAGAGAAAGAGGAAAGAATTGACATGATAAAGGATGAATAGAGAATGAAATTCAAAGAGAAAGGACAGCCTGTTGCATTCTTCTGTCCCAGCTCTCCCAGGAAGCACAAATCCTACTGGTTGTTATGACATGACATGATGCGCTAAACGCAGCATGTCATACCTGTCCTTGGACTCCTGATGTAATCCAGTTCAAGCGCTACATCCTAATTCACATGCTGAAAGAAACCCATCAATGGGCAACACTCCACCCTAGACACACATCCCGGTATTCCCAACCAGATTTGTGTGTGTATGTATGTTAGAACTCATTGGAACTCCATCTACACACTCAATCTCCCACGCACACACAGAAATCTGCTATAAAGCTATCCCAGGGTCTCTCCCCCATCACAAACCTCTTTCATAGTCTTTCTCGATTGCCAAGAAAACACTTAGCTCACATTTTCCTGTGATCTTCATTTCTCACTTCTATATTTCCAACCCAAATAAGAACACCATCACACATCAACACCTGAGCCCGCTCCAAACCTCCCCGATCGCCCTGTTATCACCTAAACATGCCGACTGCAGAGCTGGGACCGACAGGGACCTCAGACAGCATTCATTGCAGGTATTTTCCACAGCCATCCAGGACAGACGGTGTAGAGGCCACGTGTGTTACTCATTTCAAGCTTATTCTACTCTGGTTTAAATTCTTGTTGCAGCATAGCCACCCCTTTTTTTTGGGTGAAGCCAGTTGCTTTTAATGCTGTTTCACTTTGGTTCAATGGCTTACTAATCACCCTTAACCCTCTGCTGAGAGATGGAGAAATTAATGGGAACGTAGTGTCGTGCTCTTATGACATTCAGGCTTTTTTTTTTTTTTTATTCCATGGGAAAAACTCACTGCTGCGTTTGTCAAAGGGAAAATTGGTCACTTAACATGAAATTTCAGTGCAATAAATGACCTGCTCTCACCCACTAATAACTTCTTTCTTTAATCCCATGCTGCCTTGGATTAAACCTGCGCTCATTTTCCACCAATAGGACGATGAGGAGGGCATTTGGGCATAGCCAATCACATGCCCTCTCCCAGCCATTTTGTTCAGAAGGGTGAGAAATGTATAAATGGGGAATGACGCTCTTCTTCTGTATTTCATCATGTGTTAATTGTCTTTGAATGTGCTTATTTTTTTCTTCTCCAACACTTTCCAGTTCATCCTTTCATTTCTTTCTTCTTTTGGTCTTTTTTCCCCCTCTCTCATTGTTCTCTTGTCTTGTGATTTTCTTTAATGCTGTCTGTTTCTTGTCTGCCTCATTTCAGCATATATATTGGTGCCAATTATTTAATTATTTTTAAAAATGACTTGCCGATATTATTCACAGAACAGGTTGTCTGAATGTAAAGTGACACATCAAAATGTTTCCTTCATTTTTTTTTTTCTCCCACATTTTCCCATTATCCCCACAAAGATAGGTCGCAGGTCTGTTCTGATCTGGTCAGCAGAGATGAAAAATGTTAATTACAAACAATAAACTGAAAACAAAAATGTCAGATATTTATTACTTTATTGAAGCTTTTGTATTTATTTTTTACATTTTTTGTATTTTTATGTTTTTTTTTTCAATAATGTGAGTATACACTTTTTGTAAATGTATCAATTAAAAAATAATAATAAGACCTGTATGTTGTGTTTGCAAAATTGACATATTTGTAACCTCTATTATCATAATTCTATTGTCTGGCCAGTGCAGTTCTTTCTAATATAAATACATTTAAATGTTTAATTAATAAGACCATTTTTAGCAATTTTGGTCCTATGATGGGTTGCCACTTCTAATATAAAATCTTCTTCCTAAAGCCAAACCAGCTGAGAAGTACTGGTTTACATAGCGTTCTTATGAATAAATCACGGTAGCTTAAGACTTGTAAATAAATTTTGATTTCGATAAATGGCTCAAGCAGCTATTGAATTGACATATCTTTTCCCATCCCTTGTCGAACATCTATTTGGGATTCCTTCCCTCCACCTTTATTATTTTACACGGACAGCCAAGGAACAAATCGACCCGTCTGCCTTTTGACTGCTCTGGTCTTTTCCTGTCTGTTCCCTCCAAAAAAAATCAACAACATTCTCATATTTGCTTCCACACTGACAGTTTTGATGGATGGTTTTGAGGAAACAGATTGACCGTAGAATACATATGAGCTGCACATGTTCAATCCATAGGACACATGCGCAACCGCTTGCGTTCTCCCTTCAGAGCCATTGCCTCATGCCCATGGTGATGCTAAATGCCATGTGGCGTTTTGACTGTAATTAATTAGCAGGTCACTCCCCGTTGATACAGCCCACAGATAACACATGTCCGTCGCATGAACAGTCGCACGCAGTAAAGCGCATATACTGCGAGTGCAATTAGGCGTAGCGGAGCGCTGAAGAACAGAGTGGAATTGTGTGAGCTGTGGGCCGAGTGTCTCAGCAGTGTGAAGGGAGGGTTTTAATCCGAACAGCTGCCCACAAACACTGAGTCCTATTTCAGGCAACTAATGGGCCCCTTTCGCTAATGTTTTTGCTGCGTTCACAGTTCTTAATGTCTGAGCCAACACGATACATTTCGGGGAAGAATTCCGATCATCCACTGCACCCACGGTGCCAAACCGTACATGTAGCCGTGACATTAAAGTTGCTCTTTGTGTATCATATGACCATGTAAAACTTGTAATGGCATTTAGCAGGAGAGATCAAGACCCCAAGGCCCTGAATGTATTAAGGCTCACATAAAGGGCAGCCGTGTTCTCCGAACCGTGTTCTCGGGGCAAGGAACTGCAGTCGTACGTACAAGCACATGATTAGAGAGGGTAATAATCTCAACATGACTCTGATCTCCTTCATGTTGAATTGTGGGTGGTCTAGGCCTATTTAATTGCTTGCCGTTTGGCACGATAACCCACCACAACCCTGGAATTGGTTTCGGCTATGATGACTGTTCTATCCATTTTAATCTGACTGTGTGGTGCATCGCTAGGTGTGTATTTACAGATGCTCTCTGGCCCTTGACTCTGTTTTGTGTTGTTGTTCTTTAGGGGTTTGCTTTTTCTCCTGCGGCTTTGTGGATAATTGATGCATGTCTGCTTTTGTTGTCCTCTTCCATCATTCTAGTGTCACTGTGTGATGATGTGTGTGGTTTTTCAGTGTTCCAGAGTTCTGGAAATTAACACCCAAGAGTGAGGAAGCTTGAAACTTTTAGAGTTATTCCTATTTCGCTAACAGAATATTTGTAAACTCTGTCTCAGCTTCAAATGTCAGGAGGACTGACAGAGCATCAACCCTTTTGAAGGAACTTGTCTTCTTGTCTGTTTGTCCTCTTGAATTGATTTTGAAAAGATTGCTTCTTGGTCTGAGCCTGGATGTCTGAAGGAAGTGGGGGAAATGTGATGTCCACTACAATATTGACTGTTTCATAGGGCTGAAACGATTCCTTGAGTAACTCGAATACAAAAACATGGTAGAGGCCTCAAGGCTTTGTTTAGTCCATTTGCTGCAACTACACACAGGACACTGCGTTTCCCCACGGACCATTATTACGGACTCACAACCTGATAAATGCTGGACATAAGACCGTAAATTAATCTGCTGGCTAGTTACGATGTTCTTAAGTTAGCTATATTTTGTGAAAGACTAAGTGCCATTCATGTTGATTGTCTTATTCTCTTTCTGTGACACACACTCACACACTCCCCACACAGTTATGCATAAAAATACCACAGAAAGATAGTCAATTTCACACAGAGTGCTAGTTTCCAATTTTTTTTTAATGATTCGGTTCAGTCGCAATGAGTATCTTCATATTTAAAATAATTGTAAATATTAGTATATTACTATATTACATAGAAATGTTTCATTTTAAAATAACTAAATCTTATTTCTGCATGGTTCCAGGGATACTTCACCCCAGAATTACATTTTGTCATTAATCACTTACCTTATGTCGTTCCAAACCCGTAAAAGCTTTGTTCGTCTTCGGAACACTATTTAAGAAATTCTGGATAAAAAAATGGAGGCTTGTGACTGTCCCATAGACTGCCAAGTAAAATACACTGTCAAGGTCCAGAAAAGTAAGTGATTAATGACAAAATTTAAATTTTGGGGTGAATGCATTCATGTCCCTCTGAGCTAAATATGCATACATCTTAATGCCTCTTCAGCTGTAGCTTCTGTGTTTCCTCTGCATTGCAAAGATGAATTTTGTTGCTGATATCATTTATTTGGTAACAGCCCAAATGTCTTATTATTCAAATTGACTGATTAAATGTAAGAATTTGACACAAAAGATAACGCAATTTAAAAAAAATAAAATAAATAACAGTCTTTATAAATGTAAAAATGCCAGTAAAATGTTAAAATCAATTTAAACTTATTGGAACAGTACAGAGAATATGAAAGGATATCAAAAACAAGTTTCACACACACACACACACCAGTAAGTAGAGAGATATTTAAGAAGGTTTATTCTCCAAATAATTCTAATTTAATGTAGCAGGAAAAATGTGTTTAGAAATTGTGTATGGTCTCTTTTTTTTTGTTCCAAGTTATCTTCCTGTCCACTGATTTTTGCCTCTTATAAAAGCCGCAAAGCCTTCAAAGAAGAAAGTAAAGGCTCATGTCATCCTTGAGCTTTAGTAAGGCTAAAACTACCTACATGTTAGGTATTAGTATTTTTATTAGAATTATTTAGATTTCATGCCTTAATTTTAGATTATTATTAATTTGTGTGTATATATATATATATATATATATATATATATATATATATATATATGTATATTTGTGTATGTGTGTGTGTGTATATATATATATATATATATATATATATATATATATATATATATATATATATATATATATATATATATATATAATTTTTTTATTATTAATATATTTGTATTTGCATTTTGAATGTAATTTGGCAGTTAAATCATTTCATTTTAACGGTAATTAATCTTATTTTCTCTTGTATATCTAGAATTGCTCTTTAATAAAGAAAAATTACTACTTATCCGGTTATGGGATTAATAGATGGAATAATCCGTAGAATACTCGATAACTAAAATAATCGATAGCTATAGTCTTACTGTATCATTTCATTTTTTTGTGAGTTAGAAATCTGTCAACCAGCTAGTTCCATCCTAACTAAAACAGGAAGAAATCCACAACTTTTTTTTTCTCTGTGCCACATCTGCCTCACTAAATTGTTCATTCCTCCTTTCTTTTGTCACAAGTTCTTTTTCAAAGTGACTCACATACTGTATGACACGTTACCATAGCGGGTGTTAACATGTGGAGCAGAAAAGTAATGAAGACTCCATTGTCGTGTCACCTCTATTTGACGACCTTAGACATTACTAACCATTTGGACGGTGTGATTCCATGGAAAACTGTGAAACAGAGTTTGGCAATCTCCTGCATATTCCAGGGGTCAGTGGGTACCCGTCCCGCTGGAGCAACTAAGGTATAACCTCTGCTGAACCCGTCCCATGAGCGCAACCACCCACCATTTGCCCACATTATTAAAACTGTCCCGCCCCTTTAGTGAGAGAACAGAGACCTCGTTGCTAACTTGGTTTTATTTTTTTTCTTTCGGCTCAAAAATGGCTCAGTGGTCAGAGGGGGAAAACTTCAACAGCTCTGTTTTAGTCATTAATATGAACCCAAAATGCATGTTTGCTTTCTTATTTGCCTTTGTACTTGCATTGTTTATTCCAGCTTGACTTTTTTCTTTCTGTCAGTTCCAACTGATTCCAGTCCAAATATTTATAATTAGATTAAAATGGGAAACATGTGGCGGCGAGGAAAGTTGCAGGGGGTCGTTGTTGAAACCTTCCCACCTCCATATGATTTCAATATAAAACTGGCCTCTGGCTCCATGCGCCTGGTGCAGACAGGAGGGTAGACAGTGGTGGGGCCCTCACTCAGTCTGGGGGACTTCGTTTGGCAGAGCACAAACTTGGGGTTTCTGCGGAGCCCCTGAACCATGCTGCCCCACTTCCTGTAGCATGAAACTGAGATCTACATCCTTGGAACAGAAGAGAGTCACTATACCCCAAATGGCTCAATCAGTCACTCTCTGAGAGGGATTGCTTCGCTGTTTGTCGGAGTAAGAGCATGCCATAGGAAATGAGGAAATAGGGTGTCATTGAAAACATACCCTAGCTCCTTACAAGGAGGTCGGAGGTCATTTGACGGATGGCCGTTGCTCACAGAGTCTCGGGAGAGGCTAGTAGAGTGAAATGACTCTGAGCCAATCAAGCATGCGACAGATATCAACCAGTCGGTCCCAGCAGCACGCATGCAGTGTGTTTTATCTGACCCCGTAATCGGAGCCTCTTGCTCGGCTTGATGAGAGGCCGATGACTGCCCTTGGACACGAGATGAATGGCTGTAGTTCTGCAGCGGCTACGTTTGAATAGGCCAATGGGAAGAGAGTTGAGACAGCGGCATCTAAGCAAGATGATGTCATAAAAGATGAGCTCACCTATAAGAGCTCATATAGGAGTGTGTTGAATCTCTTCTCTGTCAAGGCTTCTGGCTCCACATTCTCTGTTGGATCCTGAGAGAGACTCTGCTTAGCATCAGCCGGATAGGCGATGACTTCCCCCGCCACCTCTGGTTTTCACGGAGTATGTCAATATATGTATTTTCCTGAGAGGAATTCTGAGCTGGCTGGGTTGGAGATGGTACGTGTTTGGGGAGGTTAAGTTCGCTAGTCATATCAGAAGTTATCTCAACACTGTCCTTTTCTCACGATTTCCAGTCTAGCTATTAATAGTCCTTCAGTTTGGATTTTATCAGCCTTGTGGCGCAACATTTTGTCGTTTTTGAAGATACAAAGGTGCCGCTTTTGATGTACGCTTTCTCCTTCGTTCTTTATGTTCCCTCTCTCTTCTCTTTCTCTCTCCCAGGCATAACGTTGCTTTTTTTGGGCAGTTTCATTTGCCCAGTCTTGCTTCACTGCCTGACTGTCCTGCTTTTTAAGGCCTCAGCAAACCACACGTCTTGGCCTGCTCTCCCAGGATGCATCACTCAAGAAAAATACATTTTAATGGCGCATCCATGTTTCTGGTTTCCCTCTTGGAACTAGGCAATCCAAGGACGTACTGGCCAGCTGGGTTTTGCTTGCCTGGTCTATTTCAGAGGGTAAACTAGGAAAATAGACTAAAGATGTCAATCGAACCACAGCATTTCTAGTGAATTCTGAATGATGAAATCCCCATTTTTTGTTTTCGCCCCACCAATTGCATCAGTTCTCCCTTCTGAATCTTGAAATTGATTTTAGGCTGCCATTAATTGGTGGGTGCTGGCGATAACAAAAGTATGAATTTCTGTTGTTGACCTCAGAATTATCAAATGACTGTGAACAATCCTATCAAAACAAATAATTGTGCGACTCCACCCTCCTCAAACCCACTGAACCCAGAGTGGCCACGATTTCTGCGCAAGCTGCTGAAACAGTAAAGTTCGAGGCTCATTGTGGTGGGGATTATGTGGTCGGAACGTTTTGGCCCCCTGGTCCAGGGTGCCATTTCTGGATGTGTTAACGGGCGGACGTGGGAGCCCTACCCTGGGCGCTGCGCCCGTCGGTTCCCCTCTCCAGGTTAGGAGGGGAAAGTACTCGTAATATTACTCATTAATGGTCCATGCAGTGGAAAATCCTTGCGACTTTAGATTGTCTGCTAACTGATAATGCAACTGTCTGAGCTTTTCCCACTTCAGAGAAATACTGAAAGGAATGGATATATAAAAATGGCAAGTTCCATGCATGGTAACCATGCTCTTTGGAAAACAATGCATCTGGAACTGGTGCTGTCTTTGGTTATGCGAATTTCCCTGGGATTCATCACTGGAAATGTGTTGATTTGTTCACTTCCAGATTGTTCTTGTTTTTGCAAAGGCTGCTTAGACATGTTGCATCCTAATCTTCACCCGCTGAATGTTAGCTTCATACTGCTAATAAACTCCCTGCGGCATGTCAATAGGCCTTAATGCTTTCCAGAGCTGTGGATGGGGGGCCTGGAGCAGGTTGAGTCCTCCTGGCCCCCCTGCAGACACCACTGCTCTGATTTAAGGCTGATAGGAAAGAGCTGGCTCAGATTCTGCACCCAGCCTAAGCTGTCCAACAACCACCTTAAATCTCCCAGTTCATTTAGCACTTAACCAGCCGTGGATGGAATGAGTGCTTGAGACTGGACGGGTGGAAACTGCAGCGCTACTCCCTGTCCTTTTATTTCTTCCTCCTTTGCTGCTTCTCTTTTTTTTTCTCTTCCCCCACTGTCTGTTTCCGTTTACCCAGCCCTCCAATTAAGCCTAAAATCAAGGGTGGAGCGATGTTGTATACTGAAAACATATAAAACATATAGAGATAACACACATCCACAATGTGATTTATTTTTATTTTTCAAGCCATTAAGATTTAAAGTGGGTATTAAATTAACATTATAAAAATACATGCATTAGTTCATCGTTCATGGTATGTTTTTAATATTAAAATGTAATGATTTAATATAAAACATTTAATTATGTATTATAATATCATAAATAATATTCTATTGCAAATTAAACAGACATACATAATTATATTCAGGGTTATTACAGTTAACTAAAACTAAAATAGAAAGAAAACCATTTTCATTACTTGAAATAGAGCAAATATTAACTGGGAAAAAAAGTTTACGCTTTTTTTACTGGCAACATTCCTTGTTGTTCCTGATCCTGGAAGAGAAGACAATAACGGCTGTTCTGACTCAATGTCTGTAAGTACATTTACATATCTAAAGGATTTGCCACTTGGGATTCAAATGTGAGTTAGCAGTGTAGAGTAGCGCTTGTTTGTCGTTTCTCTGATCACAAATGCATGGTTTTATGTTTATGTGGCGCGATGCAATGCAACGTGTAAAAAAAACAGTAGAAGTCTTTATAATCTGTAATTATGTCCCCACTGGATGCAACAAATGGCTTGTTTGTAATAGGTTTAACGCCTTCCATGCGTTTCAGGAAGGCAGAGCAAAGAAGAGAAACAATAACATACAGTATGTAGAAAATAATGTGTTTTTTTAACCTTAAACTGAATAAACACATTTCATTACACCAAATACACAAAATAATGTTATTTTTAGCAACATCATATGACCGCTTTAACTTGATTTACTAAGATCAAATTAAAACTGAAATAAAAATAAATAAAATAAATACTTTTTTTAATAACTAAAACTTAAAATTAAAATGGAAAGTATGAAAAAAAATTCAAAATATTAATGAAAACTTTCTCAGTTACAGTAGACTAAAATTAAACTGATTGTTATATTATAATATGTCATTTATTATATTATTATAGTTTTGTGTCACACTGTCTAGGCCTATGTGAACATGTGTGTCAACTTCTCTTTGAACCACTGAGCTGTTGACACACTTCCTCCACACCTAAATTATTCCTGTCCCTGAGGACTAGTGTGATAGTGTATTTCTTACCTCTGAGCCAGAGGGAGTCTGTTAGAGCCATCTTTCCCAACTCTTACACCCTTGAACCCAGCTAGAGCCCCATTCTCAGTCTTTCTGTTTCCTCTGCCCCCCATCTTTACATGCGTAGCGGCGTAAGTCTTCTGGTGTTGAGTGCTACACAGGGGAAACCCTTTGACCTCAGGATGTGGTTCTCCTTAGATCTCTCCATCCACAGCTGTTCTCAAAACTCCTTCTCTTGTGGAGCTCTGACAGTAAGACAAGAGAGTTATCCCAAAACTTGAGGCTGTTTGTGATCATGAGGCCATGGGGATCTCTCTGCAACAAAACTGGTCCAAACACTTATAATACCTGGAGAAAACTATCTGTTAGCATTCCCATTCGTCATAACAGCAGTTGCTTGACTATCCAGGCAAACCTTGATTCCTCAAGGCATAAAACTGTAGCAGAGGAGACTGACGTTGGTCAGATAACAAAATAATGCAAACAGCAGAAAGCCATTTAAGAACTCAGATGAAAGATGCCATTAAAGAAACAGACTCAAGTTAAAGGTTTTCCTTGCGTTGTAAGTTTAAAGTCAAATGTGACACATTTATAGTTAAAATTTAAATCTTCCATCCGTGGTTTTCAGAGCTCCCTGTAGTTATGCTCAGATCTGGCTTTAAGTCATTAACTCGTCTGGTTTGCCCTCACAGTAGGGTAGATGTTCTGGAGCTTTGCTACACATTCACCCATTGCTCTGCTTTCTCTTCAGCACAGCCAGTTAATGATGCCCCTCAACCTCAGTTTGAAGAGTTCAAGATCTCATTTCACCCCAACACCCCTCACCTTCAGGGTGACGACCCCCGTGGCCACTGCTCCCACCTTCTGGAGCAAAACTACAACCCACACGACAGCTTTACTTCCCTTTTCCAGGGGCTAATTTATCTTTGGCAGTTTTGAGTCTTTTTTGCTCATTACGCACAAACACACAATGAATGGAATGCCGTCCCTAGACTCCAGCCTTCATGGTCTGTTTAAATGGCGCTATGATGGTGACACTGGGAGTTACTTGGTGTAAAAATTCCCTCCGTCCTTCTCCAGAGTCAACACTAACCTGCCCTGGCTTTTTGTCCTGCTTTTCCCCACCCAGTGCTATTAAAGACCTGCTTATTCTATTAGGCAGAGACTGGGAGAGCTTTGGCATGCAAGTCAACAGTCATAAACCCCCCTCCCCCCACTGGTATAAATCTAATGGCATTTATATAAAAACCTGCGCAAATAGGTGACGAGGCTCTAAGTTCATAAAAAGCTACAGCCCTGACATGCATAAATCTTGCATCTCTTAAAACATGAGTGCTGTTGTAGTTTTGTAGCTTATGAGAGAAAAAGCCATAACTTTTTTTGTAATTGACTTCGACCAATATATATATATTTTTTTCTTACATTTATTTAGCTATTTATTTTCAAATTTCAATTAATATTTTTGCTATAAAAAAAAATATATGTATATATATATACACACATGTAATACCTTTTTGTTACTTTTTATTTTGAGTCAATGTTTTTCTTTTTTCTTTTTACTTGAAATTTTAGTCAATATATGAAGTGGTGTTTTTTTAATCTAGTTAATAAAAAATAAATATATATGCAGTTTTGTATATCTTTTTATTACTTTGTACTTTTGTTTTCAAGAACACACAAAAAAATTATTTTCAGTTTTTACTTTACTAGATTTAATACAATGTATAAATACTGTATATACTGGGTATATACACATATATTTTTTATCTTTTACTTCTTTATTTTTTTGTATTTATATTCCTTGATCAAGACATTGGTGTGTTTGTGTGTGTGTGTGTTGTGTGTGTGCGTGTGTGTGCATCAGGGGTCTACTGAGATATATTGAGAGTTGTGGATGGAGGCATTGCGTTCAGTTGCGTATGAAATGACAGTATAGAACGACAGACCGACTCACCTGCTCTTAATCTTCCGTCCAGATCTTCCGTCCGCACTCGGATTACATATGTTTCTGTCTGTGCGCTTTGAGGAGGTCTCTTCGCCCCCTTACCCTTTATTTGACAGTCATTATTCTCTCATGTCAGTGTATTTTTGCATGCCGTGGAGGTGATTTGTCTCTTTCTTGAAAAGCACTTTACGACGGCAGGCCCACCGTCCTTGTCAGTGTTTCGCAGGTTTGAAGCTTTCCAGTCCCTCCTTATCTTTATCCCCTTAACACTCATGGACGCGGAGCACAGCGAGACTGAAAGAGGATAGCCCAATAAACCTCTCAGCCACGGGAAAGGATGTGCGCCAGGGCCCGGCTACTGTGAGAGAGACCCGCGGTCTGCAGATCCTCCCCCACCTGGGTGAGCTGCTCCGAGCTGGGCTTCCTGTGCCTCCGGAGTCTTTGAGGAAGAAGCCAGTGGCTCGTCTCTGATGGACCGCCTGACTGACAGCATTGATCCAGGCTCCTGCCTCTCAGTGTGGGTATCGAATGGCACACGATGAGCTGATAGGTGATAAATGAGAGAGGGAGAATGTGAAGGAGGCCGGTCGTTGTAGAGGGGTCTGACTTTTCTATCCCCCTGCTCTTTTTAAGGGGGGTTCTCGAGTTATGACAGTGCCAGGTAGAAGTTGGTATGCAACACACCGCAGCATCTGGTGAAGACAGCTTCTTTTAGAGGGGACATAATGAAAGAGAGCAGACGGACAGATTCCTTAGTGAACATTTTGCGAACACTAGTCTTTAGGCGGGAGCTGGAGTGTGAAGTTCAAGAAGGTAATGTGGCAAAGAGCAAGAGTAAAGACAAGGGCCTTTGTGGTCAATACCCACTGATTAGTTCAGTAGAGCATCCCAGGAATCCTGACTCTGATTTTCTCTGTCACTGTCACATCAACAGATGTTCATTGCAAGTGATTCTGCTTTTTTTGTGTGTGAGGTCGCACTTAACGGTGTTCTTAGTGGGTGTATTTTCAGTGACATTGTGAGAACCTGGGGGTGGGTGAAATGATCAATTTCCTTAACACTTTATGACCAATTATCACTATCTGCTAGTTGCTTATTAGAATGCTTATTATTAACATATTGGATCAATATTAGTATATATAAACCACATATTCTGCATTACCATATTCTACATCCCTAATCCTGACCAATACCTAAACTTAACAATTATCTTACTAGCTATTAATAAGCAGCAAATTAGGAGTTTATTAAGGCAAAAATCGTAGTCGTAATGATTTGTTAATGGCGAGAATTGGACCTTAAAATAAAGTCTGACCACAATTTCTTATGACATTAGATATTTTGAATTACAACATTTGTACATTTGTTTGTACTTAACAAAAGTTTACTGTACACAACATATCACACACAATTTATGGAAATGTAACCTTTAAAAACACTACGAAAAAAAGTTATATTTTTTCTTTATATTTTTTTTTTATTGAAATTGAACCACAAATTGTTTTGGAATTTATATTTTTATTAACTTTTTTTATATTTTAATTTTATTGTATATTTTAATATAAAAATAACTTTATTTAATGGAAGCAAATAGTCTGCCATCATTACAAAATAACTATAAATAAAGTAATACAAATTGTAACATGGAAGTTTTACAAACAGGATTGGAAATACTACTAATTATGAAATGAGATTTTATGTACCACATTTAAAGCAGTTGAAAAATAGCCAGTGTATGCAGTTACATGTCTGTGGGGAAAAATATAACAGAGATTGGATTGCAAAATGTGTATGTTCAATAATATGGAAATAAAATAAACAATGTGCTTATGTTGACTTCTAAAGCCCAATATAAGCACGGTAAACTAATGGTTTTAAATCACCTGTATGTTAATTTGGAGGGTTTCCACCTAATATAAATATATGTGATTATAATACATTTCATTTGATTAATTGACACATGTATTTAATTTAAAAAAATTAATTTGCAAACCTTCTCTTGGACGTCATGTGAGGCATGATGGGTAAACAGGGACCCACTCCCATCCATCGTGTGTGTCCAAAGCAAGACGAGACAAATGGCGCTTTGAGTGGAAAATTCCCCTGTTGTAAATCTGTCACCTGGGCATGATATTTGTTTCTGTTATTGTTGCATTATTTATGATCTCAGTCTACCACAGGACTTATTAAAAAAAAAAAAAAAACTAAACAGCAAACCGGGCGCAAGCCAAACTGTTATGACAGCAGCCAGTTGACAAAAAACATCACCAGCTAGGACAAGTCCGATGTTAACGCTAGGCAAACTAGCGCTTGGCTGACTGTGGCCATCCTCAAACCCTGGTCACGACCCAACACACTTCTTGACTTTACCACTAACCTGATCCCAGATAATGAAGCGAGAGGACTGTTTATCGGCATTCTGTCACCAAAGAGGTATTGACTTAACTAGAGTCCATTCATCCTTTCTAAGAGCAGATGGGTGGGAAGAGAAGAGAATAAACGTCAAATCCCATCATTTGTTGGCCCTTTTTAAAGCTTATTAGCACACAGCATGCTTTCAGTCAAGCATGTTTGTAGCAAGTCTCTGTGTAATGGTGTGTGTGTGTGTGTGTGCACAGGTTTATGTGGCACCGTCTTTTTATTTGAACTCTGCTGTTTTCTGAGCATATCCACCCGGCCGTTTTGTCACAGTGGTTTGGAGGGCTTCTATTAGACCGCCTTTTTAAGGCCTTGTCACTCTTTCTGTGGTTGCCAGTCAATCTGGAGGCCCCATATATCCTCCGCTTGGCTGAGATACAAGACCTGATGGAGATACTGCATACAGCTGCTTCCGATCCGGCTTTGATACGACCGGCTCTGCCATTGATCTGCCATGTGTCACGTAGATAAATGTAGACTTTTTTTACCACAGCTGATTCAACGGATGAATTCAACAGTTGAATTCCAGCCTGATTATTCATTGACCATGTTTTGGCACCCAAATGTGCTTTAGTAGGTTTTGGAGGCCAGGTCGCTCTAGACCATAGACTAACAAGAGCATGATGTTGGTCTGCTGCTCTGGTTCTATGCAGAGACCCAGTTTGCATAGTCTAATTGGTTCCAGAGAACCGGCGGCCCATTTTAGCTTTTCTTTCTCTCTCGTACGCTCTTCAACCTTGGTCTTCCTCCACCTTCTTCCATCTTGTTCTTTCACAGTTTTGTTTGATCGCGCTCCGCGGCCAGCGTCCACCCTAGAGAGCCTTCATGGCCTCCAGCAAGCCAACGAAAACAGAATAACATTCTGCCCTGGAAAGATACAGATGGGGTTAATAAGAATTAATAAAGTGTGGGGACACAAATGTTCCTGCAAGCTCGGGCTGCTTCAGACCAAAGCAGACTCTGTCCCTGTCTTTTCTTACATCTCTCTCATCACTCACTCTTTCTTTTAAGGCTCTGTTTCCTCTCCCCGCTTCTCGACAATCAGTTGACTGTATTTGCTTTCTGCTATTGAGCGATGAGGAGCATTTGCAGAGCTCCCTAAGCCCTTCTACAGTATGTTCTCTGCCCTCTTTAAGAAGGTATTTATAAGGGAACATTTCAATAGATCTTCTGCTGTCTTTGTTGTACTGTAGTAATTCAAAAGGGTTGCTCACCTCTCCCATCCCAGAATTTATGGATAGGCCATTGAAACCTAAATCCAGCTTATGTAACATCTTGATTCGTATAAGGCAATATGAAAGGAAAAGGCCAGCCTTGGTTTGAGGCCTTTTCTTTTGCTCAGATTTGCGTTATTGTGAAGAAGTTTTATCATTCTGTGTATACAGTATATGACACTTGTGGCAGAAAATATTTGCTAACAATATGATATAAAAGATTGCATTAGCATTTTTATTTCATATCATGCCACTAAATCATAGTATTTTTTATTTTGTTATTTAAAAAAAGATATATGGGGCTCAATATTACATCAATATGGGTATGCTATATTATTGATATTTATAATATGTGTGTGTGTGTGTGTGTGTGTGTGCATGTATGACAATGAACAGCATTTATCATTCATTCAGCATTAATCTAGTTAATATAAACATATACTCTATACTAAATGCTTTGTTGTTGATTAATAATTTAATTATATATATATATATATATTCTAAAAATTTATATTTTAAGCATATTATATATATGTATAGTTTATTATGACTTTTCACTATTAAAGTTAGTACTCCATAAATAAATAAGAACATTGACATTTGTACAAATATTATATTATAATGTATGAACCTACAGAGTTTTGTTCCAGTTCAGGCCTTTAACTGCTAGGCAACGACATGCAAAATAAAGCATCCAACAAACTCTCATTCATATCGACTCAGACCGCATGCTTCTATTTATCTCATTCTTAGATTGATGTGAAAACAAATGTGATGGCTTAATCATGCATTGCACCAGAATTCTTTGTTGAAGCCAGTAGGATACACACATGGCACAAAGACATATGGTTTCTGGAGTTTCTCCCACACAAGTGTATGTATTATTTTGATGGATATGGAAAAGCCGTGTGAGTGTCTGCTGTGTGTATAGAGATGTTTTGTAAAGACCGGGCATCTGTAGGCAGCGGTCCAGGTAACTGAGATTGTTTGTCTGTGTTCCTGGAATGGGAATGTTTCTTCTGACACATTTTTATTATACCACTGTTCTCACTGTGATTCATGTGTTTCAGCTGTGGTCTATCATCCATAATCATCCTCTGAATATTGTTCTTTTTTCCTCTCCTTCTTTTTGAAAACAATCATATGAGACAAAGCTGAATTTGAACTCTGTGTTCTGGCTTGCTAAAAGTGCTGTTTGCGTGTGATTTTAGCATGCGTCTGCATACCCGCCGTTTTATCTCCCTGGCTCATGTCCAGGTATCTCATTCTTGAACGGTAGAGGAAAACTGAGATTAAAATGACTCTTTATCTCTAACCCGTTTCCTCATTCCTGTTTTTGGACAGATTATCCCCCCACTCATAGACCTCAATCAAAACCGCAGTAAGCTGAAACTGTACATCGGCCACCTCACGGCCCTGTGCCACGAGAGAGACCCCCACATCCTGCAGGACCTGGCCCCGCCCTCTGCATACCACCGCAGCCAACAGGACGCCTGGGAGGAGGAGCTTCAGAAGATGAGTCCTGAGCAGGTAAGAAAGGGTGATGCGCGTTAGCTTGCATGAAAAGATTAATCGAATTTTTTTTATTATTAATACTATAAAGTCTCATTTATATTTTCAAGTAAAAACAATGTGTATATATTTTTGCTCTATTTATATTATTGTTATTATATAAAACAATACAGATAAAATATATTCTATCATTATTATAACAAACACATGTATTAGTTTGAAGAGTAAAAAAGCAAAGATTAAAATGAACCAAGATCAGTTGAAAAATGATACATGTAAACAGGTGTCAAAGTAGTAAAAGTATTGTTCATTCTTAGTTCATAATACCCGTTTCATTGACTAATGGTACTAAACTGAACGCTATTGCAAACTGTTACCATAAAGACTTTGTCGAGGATAGTTTGGTCCTCAAATCAATGTAACTTTTAATACATCTGGCCTTTTCTTCATAACTCAACTTTGTGTATTTATGCGTATATGCACACTCAAGGAACCGTAAGGTTTCTCGGGTACCTGGATTTGTCACCCATTGATTATTGGAGCCATCTGGCCTGGCCCTCACGGCCCTTAGCTGACGCTAACATTCGCTGTCTATAAATCTCCTATTGGCCTTAAGAATCAGTCCGGCGCTGTGTAAATGCCATTAGTCCTCTTTATAGAGTAGAATGTGTTCCTACAGAAAATAAATAATCCAATATATTGTATTTTATTAGATTCATTCACTGTTACTTTAACAAAAGGAAACCAAAAGGCTACCCAAGGCTCACTTAAAAGGCGGGGGAGAGCCAAGAGCGGAGGAGTGGGGTGAGAAAGAGCGTTAAAAAAAGAAGAGCAACTGGAATGGTGCGATAAAGAAAAGGAGTGTCAGCATTTAGACGGTGAAAGAGAGAAGCGTTTGAGGAGGTAGTGGCTGGGTTTAGTCTCTCCATGATGAACGATCCCCTCTCTGTAATAAATGCATGCGTGGATCCGTTTTCTGAACTTCACTTTGAACCCATTGCCATACCTACCGTAACAGTAAATTGTCTGCAAACGGACACTAGGTTTAGTCCCTGCGTCGGTGCGTCCCGGTTCTGCATCCATCCCCGATGCTTTTTGTAACATCAGAAAAATAAATTGTCTGGAAGTCTACATATACATTATACTCACTTTAAATAGGACCCATTCCTCTAGAGGAGAGGAGAGTGATCTGCTGTGATTGTGCCAAGGCTCGTACAATGCTCATGTGTTTCATTGCACGGGGAACTATCTGCTTGGCAGGTTTTTGGCTCGCTCCAACATTATTGAAATGCATTTTTTATGTGGGCTGCCTGATGACAAGCCTTTGGCCAGTGAACAAATAATGTTTAAGATTTTTAGTTTGCTGCAAGTAAACTTTATTCCAAAAATTGGCACTTTCCAAGGGACTCCCCCCCCCAGTACTTGTTTAATATGAAGTAGAGAGACGTCTGTACATTTATTTTCCTTTGAGAGAGACCGCTTTCTCCAGACTGTAAGAATGGACTGAAAGTTGCCTGGCCTTTTCAGACTGAGTGTTGCCATTGGTCAGTAGAGGCTACTGCTATATGTATACATCTGGTCTGTTCTTTGTGTTTCGAATTGAATTCTTGCCCATGATGTTCTTAAAATGGAATAGAATTTCCAGAATAATGGTCCTCAATCAAAGTCCTTCAATAGTGGCTATCCTGAAAGGCTCAGTCGAACTCTTGTTTTTGCTCAGTCTGTCCAAACTGTTATTCCTCATGGACCTTCTCTAAGGTCAACGATTCTGTGTTTATCTTGTCTAAACTATCATTGACAGTGTTTAGAAAGCACCTCTGTCATTGGGGGGAGGGGGGCTAAGAACTCCTGGACCTTCGCACCAGGTTTTTGACTCATTTGGGTTCTCAGATAAATTGGTGAGCACGGAGCAAATTAATTATGTAGGGTTGTTCAAAAGCATGCAGGTTTGTGCACGATTGCAACACTTGGCAGAGTTGTTTTTCGGCTTGGCCAACATGCCAATTTCGTGTCGGACACATTAAGGCAGAGATAATGAATATTTCAGGTTTCGCCGGTTAGGCTTTACCTCTCAAATGGTTACACATATATCAGGATTTTTCTTCTCCAAACCCAATAGCTCTGAGATATTTAGCATTTTGCATCCATATGGTATCCACATGTACGGGATCCTGCTCATTCTTCAGTTACATGTCCTGCATGTAAGACACAATCCGCTTGAAGACACTTTTGGTCTTTCTCTGATGGTGGAATCACTTGCAGATGGTGGATTGGACGAGTTGCCAGCGTTCACAAGCCTGTTTGATTGATGTCTTCTTTGACCTCTCTTCTTTTCTTTGCGCTGGGAGTGTAGCACATTACATTAGCGTTCTCTCCGCACTGCAGTTCGCCCATTCAGATCCCTTCAGCACGGAAGATGCCAAAATGGGCCCGCTTGGCCACGACAGGCTCAAATTGACGAGAAAAGTCTGGGCTCATTATTGGCTTATTTAACGTGTTCTGTTCAGTCCATTATTGTTAGTAACGTCCACATGAATTTACTTGTGGTGTCTTTTGATGGCACGTATGTCTCTGTGTAGTCTCAATTTAGGAGGGGGTTATTTTGCTAATCATCATTCTTATAAACTGAGTTATTAGTACCTAATTGAATGGCCCTTTGTGGCACAGTCGCCATCGAGTCCATAGAGGATTGAGGTTGGTGTCCGCTATGCCCAGTTCTCTACTAATGACAAGCCTCTTGTATTTAGAATGTGCTTTAGTATTTACGAGGGGCCGCACACTGTTTGAGCCCTTGCCCTTTCTTTGAAGCTAAACATTGATCTTTTAATTAACAGTTTTTATGGGCTTCCTTTTTACTGGCCTGGCAGTCCAAGCTGGCACTGAGCTGGGTAATATACGATTTAAGTTTTTTTACCCTGATTTCCTTTGTCTCTCTCGTAGTTTATAGTATTATAAAGACAGTGTTTCCTTTTTGTTTCTCCTCTCTTAAAGGGATAGCTTACCCAAAAATAAAATTTCTGTCATCATTCACTCATCCTCATAGTTCCTAGTTTCTAAACCTTTGTAACTTTCTTCTGTGGAACACAAAAGAAGCTATTTTGAAGTATGTCCACTTTTTTTCATCCGTACAATGCAATGAAAGTCAGTGGGGTCTAGAGTAGTTTTGGACCCCATTGACTTTCATTGAGAAAACAGTTGGAACATTCTTCGAAGTATCTTCTTGTATTTGTTTCCCAGAACTTTTTGGGCTTTTTTCTAAAGCTTTTGTCCCTTCGCTCTTAATGGCGACTGGTGGAGCTACTCGGACAGGAAAATCAAATTTTCATACATAAGCCCACAATGCATGTATAGACTAGTATAGACTAATCAGTATAGACTAGTATAGTCTATACAGTATAGACAAGTATAGACTAATCAGGACATAGACAATGTAAACACACTGATCATAAAGCATACAAAAACACACACTTGTGAACTCATACTCATACAGTACTTAAACTCAGCCAGACTGGCCTATTACGCCTCGCTGCCAGCTCGTCCTCTGTTGTGTTCAATGCTTCTTTTATTACTCGTCCTCTTCGCCTGTTATTTTTCTCTGTTTATGGCGTAATGTTGTTTTATTTGGTTTGAGCTGTTCACAGGATGTTACTGCATCTCTGTTTAAACGGCTGGAATGCAGGAAGGTGATTAAGCCGGCGCTGAAAGAACCACTCAGTCATACAACCCACAGAGCCAACAAAGACAATAGACTCACCAAAAATGCAGCCCATTTTAGATGAAGAATTGGCGTTTTCAGGAACAAAAACAAAATTATTGTGCATTATACATCTAATAAGGCCTTTAGAATTTAGCTTTAGGGTTATTAGGTTGTGAGTGATAAATATGCCGTTACAAAAGAGTACTGTGGTGGTACAGATACCTTTGGATGCCAAATTATTATAATTTTTAATAAATAATATATTTATAACATTTTTACAAAGCACTGACAAATACCTTTTAATTTACCTTATGTTCTTTATTATGCAATTTCCTAATTTACTTATTATATATTTATATTTTGTTACCATGCCATTTATTTACATGGTTCTTTTTTAATATAACTTTTTTTAAAATATGTGTTTAGCCATGCACGCACAAGCAACACACATTCACATACATGCACATTTATGTTTATATATGTATGTATATTTAGCTAAACTCGATGGTAATACCATGATACTTTTTTGTTGCTTTCAGTACCTCGTTATGAATAATTCCTTGAGAGGATGCAATCATCTGTGACATTGTCCGCAGCTGTGAGACGCCCCTCTCCTGCGCTGCAGCTGTGTCTATGATGAGCAGTCATTGTTTGATGAAAGTTGCTGTCAGTTATGTTCTGTGGCCAGTTTCACCTCCTCTCTCATAACGTTTGAGTCTGCTGTTTACTTTAGAGACTGCTGATCTAAGATCAGATTGTAAAGTTTACAATCTTGGAGGAGAGAAGCGAAGTGCTCGACCGCCCTTGGCCAAAGTCATCTGGCTGTGATCTGGCAGCACAAAGCCAGCTGAATAAATAGGGGAGAGTCTTGCATTTTACGGGTCACTCTGAATAAAACATGAACTAGAGAAGATTGATTATTAATGACCTCAGGGCTGAAACAGAAATAATCTGTTAGGCCTTGAGTCCTCCATTCTTTTTTCTTCCCTCTTCCTGCTCTTCGTTCTCAGCACACCTTCATCCGTCTTTCGCTCGCTTCTCCTCTCGGTTTCTTTTCCGATTGGCACTCCGATAGATGTTTATTTTAGCCATCTGTTTTCAGATGTTCCCTTTCGAATAGATCAGGAGTTCGGCTCGAATTCATGCAGATTTTGTGATGATTCTCAGGCTCACACCTGTCAGAGCTGGCATCAGATCTCTGTGTGGGTTCCAGTGTGGGTCCGTGAGGGAGTTTTCTAGGGAGGCTGATATTTAAATCAAACCAGTACTAGATTGTGGTAGGTTTTGATAATCATGTCGACTTTTTGGACTATGATATATGTTCCAACCTCTGCTCCTTCATTGTTGCATATTTTTTATGAGACCTCCGAATAATATAGACTCTGTCAGTATTCTGGCTAAGTTTGATCATCTTGCTTCACCTATTGCATTTGAAAGTATTGCCAAAAGCTTGAAAGTTTACCTTTGATACAGAAGAAAGCTAATTTAATTTCTTCTCCTTTTTGTCTTTTTCGGTCACATTTGGAAACATACCCTGTGTCATTTGATTGGTCAGTGTACTAATCAGCCTGTTTTGGCATTTGTGATTAATATTCTCCCTGGCTCAAGAACACGAAAGAAAAACAGAAGAGATATCTTTTTTCAAGCCATAAATCTGAGCACAAAAAGATGCATAAAAATTACAAAAGATGACATGCATTTGCATTTAACCCTAATCCTAATGCTCGCTTATACACTTGGTTAAAAGCATCAGAAGCTGGTCCTGGATCAGCCCCCTGTTGTGTCGTGCTGGCGACTGCAGTGTGTCTGTGCCCGGTGGGGCGGGCTGCAGGCTGACAGGCCCATGAATCCAGGGCCACATAAGTGCAGTGTAATTTAAACGGGCAGGAAATGGGGGTAAACATAGTGGAACAAGCCCACAACCCGCACAGCCACGATTAATGAAAACACATGGAGCCAGTGCATATGTCTGCTGTAAGTGGGCCTTTACATTACGAGCGTCTCTGTCTCTCTCTGCCTCTTGTTCACTTACTCACTTCATTGTTCAACAAACACCGTGTGTCAGTAATAGCAGCAGTCATCTGTAAGTCACAGTGGTGTGTTGCAGAAGACACTTTAACATAGTAGAGACGTCTGAACTGCGGTTGTCTGAATGAGCACTCCTTAAAACTAACACAACACTGAAACAGGAGGTGAGACACACAGGCGTCATACACTGACCACTTATTGATTTTTGATGCATTGATTGTTAAAACAAGCATCAATAGTAGTATTGTTCATACTTAAGATTACAGATTTAAACAAACATCTAACCTAGTATTAATCTTTGATTTATAGCTCATCCCACACAGACGTGGGTAAAGTCTCAAACTGTGCGGCATTACAGTTTTTACCTGGAGGACAATAAAGTGATAAATAAAAATTCCTTAAACTTACATTTGAAGGTCAAGTCTAGAAACAAGAACATCACAGAGAATAAAAACCACTCTGAATGCTTTAGCAATCTGGTAGTAAAACCTCACAACATCATGACTGCGGGTTAAGTGATTTTCACAAAAGAAAATTTAAATCATTTTTTTAGGCTCTAATCTAAACTGAAGTCTCGAGCACGTCTTGTTGCTTTGGTTCCTTTAGTTCTGAGTTTTTCTAAATCCATTCTCAAATGCTGTTTTTGTAATACATCGTTTCAACGAGTTATAATCCTGAGGGGGTGCTGACCGGCTAAACCAACAAAACTTCTCCATCGACCCCTAAACATCCAGAGCAAGGGAAATCGTGTTCCCGTCTTCAAAGTGATGCGAGATGAGCCCTCTGTGCCCCGTGTTTGTCTGTTCCAGGGCTCGCTGCTTCTTTATTTTCCCACCCAGCGAATATGTATGAAAGCACCTCAGACTCCAGACCTGAAACGAGGATTCAACTCGCAACACATTCGACTCGGGGCGAGAGGAAGAATAATATATGAAATAAATACCCCCAAATGATGAAACCATAAGCATGATTGAGCCTTCTCAGCTGGAAGCCGCCAAGGCAAACAGCGAAATACTTCAGCAGGTTTATTGTGATTTTCTCGCCCTGACGAATCGGGTTTTTGCGTTCCCGAGCTTGGGTTACACCGACCGAGCCACAACAGCATAAACTACACCAGCTGACGCGCCATACAAATGAACATTTCAATCGTAGCTATGTTCTGATTTTTCATTTATGTATTTATATGTGTTTATTTGTTCTTCCGTCCTTTGAAAGTAATGAAAAACGGGGCTTCAGTCTAAACACGAAATATTTCGGAGGTTTGTCACTCTATTGGCCAGCTGATGAATCATCCTGCCAAGAGGGGAGCTGTCAGTCTGTGGCGCTGCATTTCTGATGGCTTTATTTGCGTTCACATGCGACAAAACCCACACCATTCGCAGTCGTGGCATCTGTTTCTGATTGAACTTTGGCTTGGAAAAAGATACCGTGATGTATCCGACTCCTTCCTCTTTTTGCTTGCAGTCTAAGCCAGTAGGCAACCATATTACAAGTCTTACAGCTCAGTCAGGGCCTATCAGGTTAATAAAAGGCGTTAAGGATTGAGAAGGGCTTTACAAAAGCAGGTTATTTTCCACAAATATTTAATAGCCTGTTGGGCTCTTTTAAAGGCCGAGTGCTTCCATGCTAACCATCGGGATGGTTTGTTTAGGGTGAGGCCCGTTCCATTAAGATCCGTTGCCATAGAAAACGATTGGCTCGTTGACGTTGCTGTTTTTCGTCTCCTACAGCAGTGACATTTCACATAGCTCTGTCTCCTGTTCGTTAGCAATCGAGGATTCACAACAGTCCAGACATGATCATTAGGAGCAGCTAGGAAAGTTTGCGCCGCTTGGAGCCTGTGGAGGAATGTGGTTGTAATTTATCCCTATGCATCCTGAAGTCCTCGCAGCAGTTTGGGCTGAGTCATTGGAGGGAAAAAATACAAAAACGAAAAATATCTAAGCAGCACAAAAATCAAACCGGGCTTTCATCAACTTGTGGTGGGTGTTAACACTAAAGTTATTTCAATCTGTGTTTCGATCGTGATTGCGTCCCTGACTTGACCACATACTTCGTAATATGTGCCCCACTCCGCTGAAGTCCTTCAGTCTCGTTCAAAGTTGCGGGCAGGGGTGCGACTCGTGTGTCCGCGTTCCCCCCTGAAACTCAATTACACTTGACTGATGGGGTGCACAGATCCGGCCGCAGATGAGGCAGAGGGCGGTTCCAATCAGATGCGGTCTTTATGCAGTTGCTTTTTATAAACGGCCACACCCCCTTCATTCTGATTGGTTTGTGTAGTTTGCAAAACAGAACTGGGTCTAGTCACATTGGGAGTGTTCTGTTCAGAAATTGGGGGTGAAAATGAGGGAGAAATGGATGAAATGGTACATCAGGCTGCTAGGATGCTGTAAGTACAGTAAGATGATAAGCACGGGAAAGACAAACAGAGAAAGGGCGAGAGAGATCCCAGTTTAAGTGGCTCTTATAAAGCCGCAGAGGCTTCCTGCTCTAACGAGGAGGAAGTGGGGAAAGAGCTCGTCATGAGCTCAACACTGTCCAAAGAGACCATTTTTAGAGATATGTTTGTGTGTCTGCTAAGAGTCTGGGAGAGCCAAGGGGAAGGATAAGTAGAGAGCAAAGAGAGTAATGTAGAGTTTAGTCTAACAAAGATAAAGCAGATTTCAAAGATAGGAGCTTGTAGCTTAGCCACCCAACCGTAGCAGTCAGGATGGAGTGTAAATCTCTTCTTAAGACTCTCCATTAAGAGTTTGCTTTCAGAGACTTGCGCCTGCAGCTGGAGGAGGGACAAAGGCTGATGGTTTTATGCTTTTGTAATTTTGTCCAAAACCCCTCCAGGTAGAGACTGTTTGACTGATGAGTAAAGCAGCCAACCACAGTTTGCTCTGTCATCCAGGGTCAGGTTTATCTGAAAAGTTGCTACCACAAAAGAATGATAGATAAAACTCAAATAATTGTGCAGAAGTGTTGGTCCATGATAAGATGTAGAGGAAACACTATAAAATAGCGAGAATCCATGTAGATTTTGTCATTAGAATTTCTGTTCATCCAAAAGTATTGCTTTTGGTTATCTGGTTTACCTTTGGATACCTTTGTGACTCCCAAGTGCCACAAACAAAAAGTATCTTGAGTGTCTTTCAGGTATTTGATGTTTGCCATTGGCAAATACATCTGATCTTGAGTTTGTTCCCAGGTTCACTGATGCACCTTTGAAGTTGTGTAAATACAATCAGATTAGAGCAATACGTGCAGTATGCATGCGTCCATGGGCAGTGTGCCATCCAAAGCAGTGACTACAGTTCATCTAGCTCATTCCTGTTGGAAAATAAGTGGTGTGGAAGGGGGTAAAACCTCCATCCAGGAGGTGTGTCTGGTTGGCAGAGGTAATGGCAGACAAGAACCAGCAGAAGAACACCAGAGGGGAGCATTTTAAGCTTGGCCTGGAAAGAAGAACCTTCAAGAAAGGAGCTTTGAGTGTGAAAAGTGGCTCAAGGTTTATTTTGAGGGGGATTTTCTTAAAAATGAGGAGAAAATAAGCTCCTCCTACTCCTGCAAAAGGAGTCATTGTTTTCTCTCAAAACACTGTAGCAGTGTCACATTTAGGGGAAAGGCTAATGGCGTTATTTCGTTATGCAGATTTATTGAACAAGTCTTGATTGCTTTAGCAGATGGCAGTCAAACTCCAGATCCCCCTTTACTTCACACTCTCTCTTTCTTTTTTGATTGGAGCTTGTTGGCCACGGCCTTGGATGCTTTTGATTGCCGTTTTTTTCTTAGCTATGGGATTGAGAACTTACTAGTTAACATTCCCCTTGTCCCACTAAATTGGAGGATCTGGATGAGTATATGTTGCAGAGATGAGGCGGTGTCATCCAGGGTGATGTGGAGAGCGGATTTGCTTGAAGGGATTGAGTTCAGCCGTTTGATCTCCATGTGCCACTCCAGGCGTAAATGTGCGGCCCAGCGTTTGTTGAAACACATCCCCTCTGAGTCATCGTCAGTGCCGTCAGCACAGTCCAGACTCTCCTGTCATTGTCTGACTGTGATGGTCCGCTGCTGTGTTTGTTCTGCTCTCATTAATGTAGTTGTTGTTTATCAAGACAGGCGGAGGAGGCTGACCATACGCACACAACAACACCTGACAATAATCTGCAATGATAACACATGATAATGCGCTCCTTTCTCAACTGTTCCCTCATCTCTGTCTCTCATCTTCTCGACTTGCCTCATGTTTTCGGGTCAAGGCTGGTGTGGGGACAGATACAGATACTTTCTCTGTATGGAGTGCTATATCTTTTATCTTTATAGCTCTGTTTTTTGAGGATTTCTGCTAAGTACACACACAGTCATAAAACAGGAATTGATGGTCCTTTTGTCACACCAAGGAGCTGCTTCTTTAGCTGTGTGTCTGTGCTGCTCCTGTTCAATGTGTTCAGGTATTAGTTGCATAAAACATTTTAAAGGAACTTTTATATTTAGTGCTAGTACAGCAATATGTTATGCTGTGTAAATCACTTTGGTTAAACATTCAGATCTCTTTGCAGCAAAGTTGGGATAACGCTTAGGACTCTTAAGAATGGAATACACAATGCAACTTTTGATTTTTACAGAATTTTGCCCTGATTTGGAGTCTGGATGTGGTGCTAGATGACTAAAGTCAAAGACAGTCTGCAGATTTTAGGCTGTTGTTGACAGATTTCATAGAAATTCATAGTGTTTTCATTTTTTGTTTTTTTGTTTCAAACTATGGTTCCATCCAGTATGAGGATATTAAATATGATTGATATGTTGAGCTGAATTTGAACACATATTGTTTTAATTTCTCATGCATCTCCTAGCAACGAGGCGCATGTTTCTGCATTTGTTGTGTTCTGGGTGATGTGAAAGTAGTGTGTGAACCTAAGTTGTTTACTGTATGATGCTCGGTTCTCTGTAAGCGTTTACAAAATTGGCAAGTGAAGGAAATCTAGTGCTCAGATTTATAAGTTGTGTTGTGTAGTCCAGCCTTTAATGTAACCATATTACTTTTAGGGAGTTATGAGTGTTACTTAATGTACGCAACATAAGTAATGTTGCTTCTCTTAATTTAATTCGTGAACTTGATGCATTTACATTGCATACATTTAATTGCATACAAAATATGAGGAATAAACACTTATAAACTGCATAAAATACCTTTCAGAAAAACAACCACAAGCCAGACATACTATAGATCCACGACTCTGGGAGAGAGTGAGAGAAAAAGTTAAGAAAACGTACCATTTATTACTTTACTAAAAAAATACTTGATTTTATGAGTCTAGAGAGTAGGACTGCATGATTTGGGGGAAATTATTTTATTGAAAATTTGTCATTGATGCTAAATTCAAGAAAACAGTACTGTGATCCGCTCTGACATAGTGCATATATTTATTTAATTATCTCCCAGTCTTTTAGATTAATAATTACTCTAAACCATCTCGCAGTTTTAGTTTTATATCCATACTAGACAGAATCTGCCAATTTTAATGGTAAAATTTAGGGAGTGGATTCTAATCAGAGCTGAGCATGCTACACTCTTTTTGGTTGTTTAAAGCTCAAATTAGCCAAAAATAGAATAAATGACCAAGTACAGTATGTGATGTGTAAAATACTGTAAGCTTTCTGCAGGAGTAACGTAATGATGTAACCATTAACATTGATTGCCAGCACCCTAAAAGTAGCATTGTCTTCACAAACTTCCACATGCCCACTCAATTCTTCAAGCCCTAGCAGGCCACACGTGTGGCAGCACTGGCCGCCCCCTGGCCAGTCTTTCCCTCTCCTCCAGTTCTCCACTGTCTGCTCTTAATGGAGCTTACAGCGGCGGCACTCTGCCAAACTGCGCCCTCACGCAGGCCCATACATCAGCCCCCGATGAGGCTCATTAACCCTCCTCTCATGACTCAATACACTCCTCCTCTTTCCCTCATTCGTTCGTCTCCATCACATCTTCGCTTTTCTCTTGGCCAGGCCAACGCGTCGGACTCCAGCCTCCCAGGAGTGTCGCCACAGGTGACGAGATCATGAGAAGTTCAATTGGGCCAGGGCAGCCATCGCCTAATGACCCGACAGGCGATATCAGCAACACTATAATTTCAGTATTGGCATCAGCCAATCATTCGATGCATTGTTTCATCTACATCTTTGCCTTATGAAATTGGACTTCTCAAATAGCCATTTTGTCCTCCTTGCATAGCTTTTTGTCACTGTTTTGCATTATTATGCCCTCTTAATTCCTGACCAGGTCTGAAATCCATGATTTGATCAGTTCCTTTGCTCAGTCTTTGCTCAGAGGCCCTGAGATGGAAACACTCAAACCCTGTGAGCGCCTAGCATCACATTAGCAATAGCTGTGTGGCTCATGAAGGGCGGGACTTCTCTTCCCAGCATGTTTGCCCTACCGTTGTGCAAACACCCGTCTGACGGATCGCTCCGCCTGCCCCCGGTGACCCGCTGTGGCATGTTTTGATTCATTAATTATGAAATAGTTGCAAGTTCCAAACCTACACAAAAACACACATGAAAGGGAAACATATTTTATGATGTATGAATTTTACTTCCAGTTATTGTTACAGATGTCTTTATCATTAACCTTGTTAAAGCTGGCGTTCATAGGCCAGGAGAGCCAAAGAAAATACTTTTGTGGGTTTTTGTGAAATATTCCACTTTCTATGGGCTTTGGTTCAGTGGCTCATGTTCAAATCCGAAAAGCAATTTAAAAGCGTTACAGTGCCACAAAACACTGATTGTCCAGATAGGGCCAAACAGAGGCCACGGATGGGGACCCGGGACAGTCTGGGTTCAGTGGGATCTTAGTCAGAGACTGTGTGTGTGTCTGTTTAAAAGTGTAATAGTACAGTTGATACACTGCAAAGAAAAAAAAAAAATCATATACTTAATGTTCTCTTGTTTCTTGATTAAAGGGGTCTATTATGCTCTTTTACAAGGTGGTGTACAAGAACAGGCTCTCATATTAGGTTGTTTGAAAAACATAATTTTTCAAATATTTTATATTAATACAACACCTCTCTCTTCAGTCTGGCATGAACGGCTCATTGAGTTCCTGTATTAAATGAAGGCCCGCCTTCTGCAATACGAAATGTGCTGTGATTGGTATGTGTCGTGATTGACAGCACTCGGCGCCTGGCCAGGAAATGTCATGCCCCTTACCACAGTCGCCTGCTGCGAGCTTCAGCTGTAAATATTGCTTCAAAATAAAATCAATTTGAGTGCGATATTTCTGACATTAGTGATAACTATTGAGCTTTGTAACTTTGCCGATCTTTTTTTATGCTCATACAGCAACATTACAGACTAACTCATGCTGAAAAAGTGAAAAAGCATAATAGCGCCCCTTTAAAAAAAATTCTAAACTTATCTATTGTATAAGAAAGCTTTATAGATTATATATAGCATCAATTTTACCTCCCGTTCAGTGTTTCTTTACTTAGTATTTTGGCATATTAATTATGTTTTCATCTACCGGTAAATGTCTAGCAGTCTTTATTACATTACCAAACTTAAACCCATTGCACAAACTTCCGCTGATTTTTCTCTAAAATCAGCAAAGGAAATGCAAAAAAAAAAGTTTCCTTGGCCTGCCACTGGGTAAGTAAAATAAACACAACGATTACATTCTCGATTATCAGACAATGATGATCTTACAATCTTATGCTAGTTTATTATCTTATGCAATTTTGCTTCTCAAGTTCTTATTTTAAAGATCTTTAAATATTTTTCCTGGAGAACAAGATAAAAATTGTGATTACGGTAATTGATAATCCATGCACATGCCTCAGCTCCCTTTATTAATCATTTCCTTCCCTCTTTGTCTCACAGTGTTTGAATAATTAGTCCTCTTGATGAGAGTATATTTTTGTCTTTTTAAATCATTTGAAAGAAAATAAACTGTCTGCTGGCCACATTAGCATCTGCTTCCCGTGTGCCACAGTGTGTGTGTGTGTGTGTGTGTGTTTTAGTAAGTTAAGAGGCACCTGCTCCTGCCGTGGCATATTTCCTGGCGTGCTTGGCATTGCCAGTGTCCAGGAATCCCCCTTCTCTCCTCTCATTTCTCCACATCCCATAGCCAAACCTCTACGGAAATCATTTGGAAAAAGGATTTGAGCATTAAAGATAACCACACCTGTGATTATCATTAGACAGAGGTGCTGTAAAATGTTAAATCCCTCTCTTTAGTTTAAGTTTCTTTTAATGAGCGGAAAATTAAACCTTTCGGGCAAATTCCAAGTGTTGAATTTTATATGACGATTTAAAAAGAAGTGCTCGGTGAGGTGATTTGTTTTCAGTAGTGTTTTAAGGGCTAGACGAGAGAGACAGAGAGGTAAATGGGGGAGAGGCGAGGGGTCTCCATCATCACATGTCTGCGCTCTCAATCAGCCCCACAATTCCCTCATTTCTCATTTTTTGTCAGTTTGATTCGTTAGACTCTGTTCTCTGTGGGCTATTTAATAGTGCTCTGGATGCTTGTTACCCCTGAGTATTTAACGCCTGAGAAGAGTGGAACCAGTGTGCTGGATGGTGCATCACTGTTTGTCAATCTTGATCTATTATATGTAAGGGATAATGTAGATCCAGCCGGTTGTTCTCACAGAATAAACCCCGACACTGAAGCTCTTGATCACCCTGTCAGGGTTTATTCTGCGAGAACAACCGGCTGGATCTACATTATCACGTTTATTACATGGCTACTTGCCACATAAGTAAATAATTAGATGCAAAATATTGATTTGAGTTGAAATATTTGAACGCAAAGCTTCCGTGAAGACAGCAGTTGCAAGCAAGCGGCAAGTTCAAACTAAACGGACATTTAAAGGAAATGTATTTATTTATTACACATTTCACCACAAAATAATTAAAGCAATAAAATAATTAAGAAAATTAAAAATGTATATATTTTTACTTTACCAGTTAGTTAGTTCTCTTATAATCCATTACAATGTACAAAACAATCATAGTCAAATAGCAGCAGCTACGTTTGTATGAAACGAGAGCGAGTCTGTAATACCAAGATGGCTTAATTAAACAATTGTACACCATTCTGAATCAAGTTTTAATATCTTATTTGCTAAACAAACACAAAGCTTCCACCAAGAAAAAATTGTTCGAGCACGAGTACAGTGCCGACTGCTGTCACGACTGACCAATCAGAATCAAGTATTCCACAGAGCCGTGTAATAATAAACAATAAGGCACTGAAGTCTGTGTGATATTATTTTGTCGAGGTTGAGAGGTGTGGTAGTACTTTACAATAAGGTTCCATTTGTTAACATTAGTTAATTACTGCATATTAGTTGACATGAAGTAACAATGGAAAATACCTCCAACTATTATCAGGTTCACATTTTTTGACTCCAGAACTTTATGCAGCAACACATTTGTGGAATATTATGTGTACTCTGCAGCCAAATTGGACATGAGTAATAAAGTGATTATATAGCAGACGGCAAAGCTCAGAAATAGAATGATTTAGGAGTATGGGTATAATAAATGTAATATTAACAAGCACTTTTGTTTCTGTCTGGTTCCTCAGCTGGAATCCGAGCTGGAGCAGTGTGAACGAGAGAGTGCCGAACTACAGGAATACGCAAACTCCGTCCTGCAACAGATTGCTGATCACTGCCCTGACATCCTGGAACAAGTGGTCAACGCTCTGGAGGAGTCCTGCTGACCGGACCAGAACCCGAGCTCACTCTTCCTGCTTCTCCTTCCCTTTCTTCTGTGTTTCACTTGATTTCACAGAATGCCAGCACACAGACACCTGCATGCACAAATCAAAGGACAGACACATACGGGAAAGACTGACAGCTCACAAGTCAAGGGTGTGCGAATGGTGGGCTTTCCTTCTGCCATCCCCTACCACCACATTCATCCCCTCCGCACCTTCAGAATCCCGTTTACACTCACATAAACATGGGGAAGGAGAAACCGGCAGGGAAGCTTAGTATTATAAGACATGTTCACTCATTTAGTTAAACCCGTCCTGCGGGAGGTGAAGTTCTCTCTGTGAGGGTCAGGAAATAGTCTCCTTATCTTGATAGACACTATTGCCACAGCTTTTAAAAGCTGCAGGATTTTGAAACCGTTTTGAAGCAATTTAGATTTTTTTTCCCCTCCCTCCCTCCCCCTCCTCCTCCCTTTTTTCGAGATGCTTTGTTACTGACGTTAAATTATGGGTCATTCGCGCAGGGCAAAACTCCTGCACTCTCGAACCATCTGGTTTCACTCAAAACTTGGTTAATGCTCCGGTTGTGCCAGCAGGCAGTCCGTGCGGACTTAAACATACTTTTACTATCGAAGTCAGTAGCGGGTTTAGTTTACTGCAACCCCCACCATCTGGGAATTTACTATTGACTTGGTTACTGGCCGATTTCCTCCCCAAGTCTCGTTCATAAAAGTTACGAAACGGACAATATGGGTAATGTTATCCCGCATGCACCTGTCACCAGCTAAAGAAACCACAGCCCTGGTTTGTGTCTGTTAAAGGTGAGAGGAAGAAAATTATTTGCCTTGGAAGTTGTAGGTTTATTGCTGCTAACATTTGTCTTTGCATGTGGCAGGTTTGGTTTGCTCGTGTTTTTCTATAGCTCTCTGATGATGCCGAGGGCGGTAAAACAGAGGGTGTATTACCGACGCAGATGTTGTGGACGCAGAAGTGCCTCATCATCAGAGAGCAGCTGCCACACATCACTGGAATAGGAAAATAGGCACCTATCACTCATTCCGTACTTTGAAAACTATGTGGTCTCACACTGGGATGAAGACTGGCGGTAGTTTCTCAGTTTGCTAATTTTCCGAAGCAAAGAGTCAGAGACTACAAGGTTTTTCTTGATGGATAAGGTCAAATATAAGTAGCTGTTTAGATACCCTCTTGCTTTATTCCTCTGTCTTTTTTGGATCAGTTGTTTTTTGCGGTTGCTTTCGGAGATATCATCGAGCTTTGATCCCAAGCATCTTGCATGTCCCATCATGCTCCTGTCTTTTTCTTTGCTCGGCTTCATATCATCCTCCTCAGACCCGGGCGTCTCTGTTAGCACAACCGGCAGGTGTATCCTCTTTCACTTTATGGTTATATGGGTCTATATCTGTTGGAATTGGGTGTCCCTTTTTGGAGTGATAAGATGCAACCTCGTTCAACTCGTGATAAAGGTGTTCGGCTTTTGCTTTAAAGTCCAGAGTCGACTTCCCCTGTGGATGACACTGGGCGTAACGTGCCCTCTGCTCTTCTCTCTCTGTATCTCCTCATCACTCCCTCATTCATGCCTGTGTGTAGTTTATTGCTCTGACCTGCTGTGTTGTGTTAGTCATACTCCTCTCTGCACGATAAGCCCGACAGACAAGACAAACAGCATGAGATCAGAGCGAATAGAACCATCTCTCTATCACCATACCACCTCTCCTCATGCCCAAACGCACTGGTTTTGAGGGAACCTGCCACGTGTTTTGGTGCAAAACATTCCCTTTAACCTGGTTGATTTGCACTGTGTGTCTCTCTGATCTAGTAGCTGTAACTACTACTAGTGTATTGTTCTCCAGAGGTTCATGTTTGTTTGTCTCTGTGAATGATTTAGACTAAAAGACGGGTTTACGTATTTGGGTGAATTTCATAAAAACGCATTCAGGTTACATTGTTCACCAAAATCATCAGAAATTATATATTGCAGAAAATGAAGCTACATTATTTTCATTAAAACTAAGCACATTTTCCCTAAAAGTTCTGAAGGCATTTAAATTAAGTATTATTATTATTAGTATTATTTTCTATAGCTTTATTATTAGTGTTATTTTAATTCATATTCTTCTTAATCATATTTTTCATGAGATTCTGATTACAAAGAAAATGCTGTATTACAGTTTCAAAGAAATCTCCAAAAATCCGAAATAAAAATTAAATAAATGTAAAACATTTTATTTTAATTTGCATAAATGAAGGTCAGTCAAATAAACACTAACCTAAAGTTAATAACTTTAACTTTTTTTTTTGTTTTTTTTTTTTTTGTTTTGCATTATGGTAATGGGAATTTAAAATGTGCTTAATTGTCATGAAACACACAAAATATAATTTTCTGTTTCCCGTGTAGTTATGAGATTCACCTTATTGCATCTAAAATTTACTAAAGCTTAATGTGGCAATGTGGAGCCACTTTAACAACGTATTCCCATGCTCACATGGGCAATGCCAAGAAAACATCCGTCCGCGTGCCATTCTCAACCTTGGCATCTTATTGCATATCTACAAAGTCTTTATGGCTTTAATTACAGCTGATGGACTTCCTCATGAGGACATAAATGTGACAAGCAGCTCTTTTGGGCTTATAAAATCAAAAAGCTGATTGATGACGTCCATCCTGTTTTTCATCTCTGTCGCTTTCTTCCCGTCTGCTATCTCATTCACGCACAAACACAGTTTTGGCCGTCACCCGTGGGTCTCTGAAATCTGGGGCTCAGTTATCTTCACTGTGGCTAAATCTCCCCGCTTAGACTAAACACAGACCCCTCGCACACACACACACACTCGCTATCACAGGCCCTCTCGCGATTTATGTCCTTCAGTACAGGAGCTGGCCTCTCAGCGCAGAGCACTCCAGAGAATTCCCTAAGAAAACAAAAAGAAGGAACGCTGTGATAAGCGGGAGCAGATCAGAGAAAGAATGACCCAGCGCTCTGCAGAGGGTGTTATTGTGTTTTGAGTGAGTGTCTCTCTGGAGCTCTGGTATTTCTGTGATTGCTGGTTATAGGCCGACCTAATCACACAGAAGAGTATGGAAATTCCCTGCAGGCTTTGGATCGCTCCGTGTGTCTCAATGATTCCTCCTTGTGTTTTTGAGGAATTACAGAGATCTACACCAGTGCTCTCTGCTCAGAAGCTAATTACCAATACTACGGATATTCAGTAGCACTTTGTATGAAGCCTGTATCTATTACAGTATTTTGAGTGCAGATTCATTCACTGCTTAGCCAGGTTAACAACTTGAACGACTATAATGCATTATAAAACAACATGAAATCTGGTGTTGATACTGTGTTGTTTTTTTAAAGGGAGTAACCATTAGATAAGTATTATAGTGCATTAAAGCAGTGGTATTATAAAGAATTAAGAATGCATTGTATTAGCAAAATTGGGCCACTTTTTGATCTTGAAGATGGAAACCAGGCCAATTCTGTTTGTATGATGCATTAAAACACCCCATGTACCTGAATTCACTCTATGTAATCTCCTATATAACCCTATAAAGGCTTCATAGAAGTGCTTAGAATTTTTTTTAACATACGTTTCACTATTTTATTTTTTGCAAACCACTCTTGTTAATTTATAGGAGCAGCTCATAGGATTTGGTCAGCTGACTTTCCATACCGTTTGGCTTTTTACATCTACCTGGCTTAAAACTGCGTTCAGCCATGAGTGTGAATGAGCATGAGGTGTTGCTTCATGTTTTAGTATGAACATTTTTCATCCTCATTAAACTCACCGAGGCATGTCTGTGGAGGGAGAGAGAGAAAGAGCAAGAGAGAGGCTGTAAGGGCCCGACTTATTTTCCATTCGCTGTCAAGATTTTTATTCAACCCTATTTTGCCCTAAAACATGAGACATTTATCATAGTGTCTACTTAAATGCTTCACAAAATGGATTACATCATGTTGCACGTCCCATAATTCTTAGTGTTAATCAGTGATCCTGAGTTTTGTCATACAGATGTTATAGTCGTCTTTAATTGGTTACTGAAGAACTGTGAGAACACTGCCAGAGACGTCTCATACACACAGAAATCTCTATTTATATATGTCCATGGTCGGACCTAGACTTAGTTGAACAATTTGCACAAGCGTCTGGGGAAGAGAATATATCCGTCTGAACAAAATGGCTGCAGCTATTAAAAAAGAAAAAGAAAAAAAATGAACCAGTAACCCTAACTTTTGTCTTGAAATAAAAATTAAAGAAAAATCAAAGCCTTTCTAAGTGTCAAATCAAAGCTGTTAACAAAGATTTTCAAAATTGTTACCATGTGGTTGATGATGTATTGTTGCTATCTCTCCTCGCATCTTGATTCCAGCTCATCTTACAGTCATTTTTTTTTTTTCAGTCCTTGATAGCGTGTGTGTGATTACGATGTTATAAAACTGCATTACAAAACCTGTATATCTATTCTTGGGCTTGGAGAAACATCCGTGACCGTGTTTCGAGTTGACTGAGGGATGCCAAGACCTTTGCTTGAGAACTGTGATTCTAATAGCACTCCGGGTTGCTGGGAAGTCAGTCTTGTTTTAGATTAGCATCATTCGTACATTTTCAGGAGATAATAACCGTTTTGTGTTGACTGTTTCGGTCAGATGATCAGCATCACTTGACACGAATGCCTCATTTTTTTGTTCGTAGTAATTTATCACGCGCGTAAACACACTTAAAGTTTTTATGGCATCCTAAGTAGATTGCCTATTAAATTGTTTACTTATTAACTCATCTTGAATAGTCATTATTTACCCAAACGGTCCGTCAACACGTCCACATTTTTCATGCATTACTTCCCTCCACTTAGCTTGATGGACTGAGACTGTTTAAAGCACGAAACCACATAAAACATCCTCTGAAGGATTTGGCAAGTTTATGTCTGACTTTCCGTTCTCCATCTGAGTGAATTCAGTGCCAAATGAAGCTAGTCTGCTCTAGAAAGTGCCACAAATAATAACCTGCCTGTCGTTCATCAGCAACCAAAGCCAGGTCACGTGACCTTTTACTGTTTATATCATGTTTGCATTCTATTTAAACCTTTAAACCTTAATTGACACAATAAAAGGTCAAACCGAAAGCCGGCCTGCTGTGCTCGCTTAGCTGCTGGAGTCCAGCTAGATGAAACACCAGAACGGACGCCTTTATTTAGTGTCTAATAGATTTATTCCAGTGTCTGAGTTGAATGAAGCAGCATTACTCACAAGGACCTAATCTTCATTTCGACTCAGAACTGTGTATGTGGTAACATCGTCGTTTTCCAGACTGTTAAAAAGTTCTGTGTGCCTATGTGAGAGAATATGTCAGGCTTGTAGTTGGCACTTCTTATATTTTTTCCCTCTGGAAATTTGTCCGAAATAAAGTGTCAGACCTCAATATCACCCCATCCACATCATGTCCTCTTGGCTCCAGCAACCCTGCCTTCTGTTACAGCAAGGGTCTATCTTTTCTAATGATTCATGCTGTTTTTCTACACAGTACACAGAAACACTGTCAAGGAGGATTCTCTGCCTTTCCCTTTTAATTTAATGAAGAAAAATAAATGGAAAAATGTCAACCTAATCCCAAAGCTGGTCATCTTTCATGGTTTTTTTTTTTTTTTTATGATATTTTCATGTTCACAAAAAAATACTGCCTTATGTCCGTGTGGAAAAGATAAAAGATTTCTGTAAAAGAAAATGAAAAATAAAAAGGCGTATTGTATTCAGCTTTTGCCTTTGTATGTTTATAAACTCTTTCATTCAGTCCTTATTGTGTTTGAGCATTTTCTGTCAACTACAATGCATTATTATTCGTACCGTACTTTGTTACAAAACTATTGTGCTGCCTTCTCCAGCGGCATTTGAAGGCAACAAATCGGCAAAAGATAAAATTCTGTCTATATTTTAAAGATACTTTGTTTGTCATAAAACGCAGTATCACATGTATCCTTGTGAACAAGATGGTCTAAAACTTGAGCGAAATGTTAAGAATTTTTATTTCGTTCAGCATTTCAAAATATTTCACTCAATTAGAAAATTACCAGTTTGAGCCAGTATGTATTTTTTAAGCTTATTTGAGGATTGTCATTTGCTTGGCTAAATGCTTTTTGGAATCATGAGTCAGTGTTTCAAATGAGTCATATGACGTTCCATTTCAGTTAAGATGCTGCTGCTTATGTAGACTGTAAACAGCAGGGTAGCTCAATAAGTTTTGGATCAGAGCTAATGTTCCGTAATTACTCAGTGAGTCACTTCATAGGACTCCTATCGGTGTAAGATGTATTGTTGTGGTGACATCCTCAGTGCTCATCATCAAGAGTCTTCCTTCCTCTCCTGTGCGTCTCTCCACTCCAGACAGAAAGAAACCTGTTTGATACAGATGCCTCAACCCACAAAAAAGGACCACAGATGGCCCGCTGAGATGTCTTGGTTTCCTCCTCCAGCTTTTTGTGCAGACCCCCCAAGGACTGGATTTACTGCCGATTACACATCACCACTTAGGCCACCCAGCGGAGTTCCTGTTGCAGTTTACACTCCTCATTTTACGATATACAACTTGCATGCAGTATATATCAAGTAGCGACTAGAGCATGCAGAGCGGGAAAGATCCCGTCGCTTTGGGGAAAATCAGCGTGTTTGCTAAACACAGGCAATGAGAAGAATATGACCACTATTTAAGCCGCCATTCAAATGTGCACATTTCGAGGGAATTTCCCCCTGGGAAGGCCTTACTTATGTGCAGAGCCTGGTCCAGGAATCACAGGAGCTGCATCCAGACTCATACTTTTTAGAGTAGGTGCTGTTCCATGAAGAATTAACTTCTCAACAGTAAATGAAGTACGAGGTATGCAGGTGTGCAGTATAAATACATTCCCAGACATGCTGCATTCATACTGCTACTGCATTTGCATACTGCATAGTACAGAGGTAAGTTTTCTGACCTGGGTTGTGCCTTTGAGAAGCAAATTTGGAATGCATTTAAATTCCTTTTCATTTCAGAATTTGAATTAAGTAAGCAAATAAAATTGCAATTTGAACTTAATGAAGTAAAAGCCTTTACGTACGAAGGTGGATGGATTAGATAGATGCAAGGATAGATAGATAGATAGCCAATTTAATTTCACACTTATGAATTCAAAAGCAAACCAATTCTGAATTTTGTCCCACCCTGATTCTGACGCACAGCAGGAATGAGGGAGTTCTGTCCTTCCTCATCGCACTGCTACTGCTGGTGCTGGATAAGTAGAGCAGCCAATCACTGGCAGCCATCTCTATCCCATAAAGCCCTATATCCAAACAAAAGTGGCCTGTAGAGCTCTCTTTCTGTTTAAAGTGCATGTATATATAGAAATACTTCTGCATATGTTTTTACAGAGTGGCGCAGAGGATAAGAGGTCCGTGTGTGGGTGTGGAAACGATGTGGTTTCAACCATAGTGGCCAAAGGCACACTGATTGCAAAAAGCAAAGGGAGAGAGTGAAAAAAGGAACGGCAAGCGCCTAAAATAAACGCCATGTCCATAGGATGGAGAGGCATGGAAAAACATATTTTTTCACATCACTTGACTTCATGAAGGTCATAAAGAAAACAAGACCCGTCACTTACATGAATGCGGTGCATTGTCTGGGTTTTGTGGTGAGCTGCACTCAACAATTTGTCCGTCTTACTTGGAAATGGCATTATCATAAGCAAAGTTTGCTTTAGTGCACATAGATTTATGCTAACTACGTGACTGTGCTTAGGGGGAGGTTATAAGAATGATATGTGACATGGAGATAACTAGAGCACTGTTTACCTGTGCAAAACTCACTGCCACCAGACTAAGGTGTAGCTATGTTTAATTTCTTCATGATACTCTCTTCCTAGAATATCAACAGATTTGAGAAATGTAGCATTACATCACTTGCTCACCAATGGATCCTCTGCAGTGAATGGGTGCCGTCAGAATGAGAGTCCAAACAGCTGATTAAAACATCCCAATAATCCAAAAGTAACCCACATGAATGCAGTCCAATAAACATCTTGTGAAGCAAAAAGCTCCATATTTTTAAGAAACAAATCTATCATCAAAACTAATGCTACATTTCCCCAAATCTGTTCAGATGAAGAAACAAACAACATCTTGGATGGCTCAAGGGTGAGTACATTTTCATTTCTTTTAAAGCAATTATGTCTTTTGTATCATAAATCTAATCACTTAGAAAAGTAACAGCACACTTCTCCCCTTCAAATGCTCGATTTGAGGTGTCTTTCATTTCTGAAGCACAAACTTGCTGGATGAGTTACACCTTGAAAGTTTCATACTTAAGGTTGTCAGTTTGTTGAAATCCCTAACCTTTAGTTTGATGCTTGCCTTAGCAAGCAGAACTAATGATAGATTGAACAGAGAGAGAGACTGTTCTTTTCTGCTGACACTAGTCTTTTTTTGGAAAAACATATCAACAAATTACAGACAGACAGACAAACCTGGGCTGGGATTTCACCTATACTGTAAATCAGTGTCTATAGAAGTGATCTCGCTGAATATTAACAGGCTTGTTGAGAGTTAAACAACTAATTACAAGGCCATTATTAAGTGCACACTCACACACACACGTACAGCGCAGAAAAAAGAACCAGACATGTACAGTATTGTTCAAAATAATAGCAGTACAATGTGACTAACCAGAATAATCAAGGTTTTTCGTATTTTTTTTTATTGCTACGTGGCAAACAAGTTACCAGTAGGTTCAGTAGATTCTCAGAAAACAAATGAGACCCAGCATTCATGATATGCACGCTCTTAAGGCTGTGCAATTGGGCAATTAGTTGAATTAGTTGAAAGGGATGTGTTCAAAAAAATAGCAGTGTGGCATTCAATCACTGAGGTCATCAATTTTGTGAAGAAACAGGTGTGAATCAGGTGGCCCCTATTTAAGGATGAAGCCAACACTTGTTGAACATGCATTTGAAAGCTGAGGAAAATGGGTCGTTCAAGACATTGTTCAGAAGAACAGCGTACTTTGATTAAAAAGTTGATTAGAGAGGGGAAAAAAATGATAGGCTGTTCAGCTAAAATGATCTCCAATGCCTTAAAATGGAGAGCAAAACCAGAGAGACGTGGAAGAAAACGGAAGACAACCATCAAAATGGATAGAAGAATAACCAGAATGGCAAAGGCTCAGCCAATGATCACCTCCAGGATGATCAAAGACAGTCTGGAGTTACCTGTAAGTACTGTGACAGTTAGAAGACGTCTGTGTGAAGCTAATCTATTTTCAAGAATCCCCCGCAAAGTCCCTCTGTTAAAAAAAAGGCATGTGCAGAAGAGGTTACAATTTGCCAAAGAACACATCAACTGGCCTAAAGAGAAATGGAGGAACATTTTGTGGACTGATGAGAGTAAAATTGTTCTTTTTGGGTCCAAGGGCCACAGGCAGTTTGTGAGACGACCCCCAAACTCTGAATTCAAGCCACAGTACACAGTGAAGACAGTGAAGCATGGAGGTGCAAGCATCATGATATGGGCATGTTTCTCCTACTATGGTGTTGGGCCTATTTATCGCATACCAGGGATCATGGATCAGTTTGCATATGTTAAAATACTTGAAGAGGTCATGTTGCCCTATGCTGAAGAGGACATGCCCTTGAAATGGTTGTTTCAACAAGACAATGACCCAAAACACACTAGTAAACGGGCAAAGTCTTGGTTCCAAACCAACAAAATTAATGTTATGGAGTGGCCAGCCCAATCTCCAGACCTTAATCCAATTGAGAACTTGTGGGGTGATATCAAAAATGCTGTTTCTGAAGCAAAACCAAGAAATGTGAATGAATTGTGGAATGTTGTTAAAGAATCATGGAGTGGAATAACAGCTGAGAGGTGCCACAAGTTGGTTGACTCCATGCCACACAGATGTCAAGCAGTTTTAAAAAACTGTGGTCATACAAC
This sequence comes from Carassius gibelio, assembly GCF_023724105.1. Classification (NCBI taxonomy): domain Eukaryota; kingdom Metazoa; phylum Chordata; class Actinopteri; order Cypriniformes; family Cyprinidae; genus Carassius; species Carassius gibelio. Next base: position 23,104,394 of record NC_068399.1, on the reverse strand, counting down.
TAAATATTAGTTTAGTGATTCACAGGATTGCTAAATCCCAGAAAAAAAAAATGTTTGTACAAAATAGTTTTGAGTTTGTACAGTCAAAGGTAGACACTGCTATTTTTTTGAACACACCCCTTTCAACTAATTGCCCAATTGCACAGCCTTAAGAGCGTGCATATCATGAATGCTGGGCCTTGTTTGTTTTCTGACAATCTACTGAACCTACTGGTAACTTGTTTGCCACGTAGCAATAAAAAATATACTAAAAACCTTGATTATTCTGGTTAGTCACATTGTACTGCTATTATTTTGAACAATACTGTAAGTGCCATTACAAGCTGTGACAGGTTTCTAGAGGACGATCTTACCTGGAGCTTCAAAAACAGCTGTGGATGAAACAGCAGCTCAAAAGAATGTCTGTATGTCCCGATCGAACAGAACAATGTCAAAACGCACTCTGGGAAACTGCTGAAATGACTTCATTTCTGCAAATAAGACAAGCTTGCGCTCATGTTATATAGAAGTAATGAATGGAGCAACTCTGAGAAGGGTTTTGGAACCGAGTCAGAGCCTGGGGAACGGAGCTGGGTTTGATTATGTACAGGAGTGAGCGGGTCCTGGGATGTTTGTCAGATAAAAGCTGCATTTCTAACACATCACGGCTTTTAGCTCGTCTCTATTGTGGCCATTTTGACATGCTTACATTCTGCTTACATTTGATCTGCCATGGCAGACGTGAGAGAAGGGGCTCAAAGGCCTCGCATTCCCTTGACAGCCGCAGTGTCAGTCAGAGAGACGGGTTCCTTAACCCGTACCAATGAAACTTTAGAAGGTCCCTTATAATACCTTCATCCCTTAGTGTTGTTACTACAATTGGGATGGGAAAAGGGCTCAGCAGATTGAGATGCTATCGATACTTTTGTCAGAATCTTTCACTCTCATTGCCAGCAGAAAGCTCCAGATGTCAGAGGTGGGCACGCAGCGGTAGATCAGGCCCATATGTGCGCCGCCGCTGCAGAATGTGTGTTCTGGAGAAATGGAGTTGGGCCTGACCCGCCGGCCCCTCCACGCTCGTTAAAGCAATATCTTCACATGTGGAAACCCGAGACGGCTCTACTGCGTGTTTGTCCTCCATTGTCATCTACCGTTCGTTCAGTCGCTCCATATGTGTGCGGGACTGTGGCTGCACCCCACCAGAGCTCAGAGCCAAATGCATGACTGTCGTATTTATGCGTTTGCAGAGCTGCAGCAATCTCTGAGCAGCGCGAACGTTTTCTGAATCAGGTTACAGTACTCTGTTATTCAAAACCGTGTCGTTAAATGAGTTTTATTGCTTTTTTTATAAAAGTTGCATATTATTGAGTAATGCTAACCATGTATTGTTTCATTTTATTCAGTAAGGGTTGACATAAATGTGACATGCTTAAATGAATCTTAAACTGTTTTAAGAACTTTTAAGAAAATATTTTAGGTAAAAAAAAAATACAGTGAACAATAATATTATGGAAAAAAAATACTATTTACAATAACTGTTATCTTTTTGTATATGTTTTAAAATTGTATTCTGTGATGGCAAAGCTAAACTTCTGTGTCACATGATCCTTTAGAAATCATTCTATTATGTTTAAAAAAAGAAGAACCATTTTTAATAACTGAATGCCATTCACACATGAGCCCAAAATCAGCATATTAGAATGATTTCTGAAATAATGAGTAATCATGCTGAAAATTCAGATATGCCATGACAGGAATACATTCTAAAATATATTACAATAGAAACCAGTTATTTAAAAAAATGCAATAGTACTTCACAACGTTGTTTTTACTGCATTTCTTATAAAATAAATGCAGCCTTGGTGTGCATACAGGACTTCTTTTAACAACATAAAAACTCATTCAAAAAAAAAAACTAAAGAAAAAACTATGTTAGGTGTAAAAGGAAAGTAAAACTTTGTATTTGAATCTTTTAAAAGTCTTGAAAAGTTTTGATTAGGTTTCCAAAGTATACCCAGGCCTGCCACAGTAAAGATCATCTCTCTTATAAAAACTAATTACTACAACTTTATTGGCTGACTAATAGGAGCAGTGGTTGGGACACTAGTCCAAGTGTTCGTCAAATGGGAACGCGCTGCTGGAGGACTGTGGTTTCTCTCCCTCCCCTGCTCCGAGGCTGGAGAGATGGGGAGGGCAGGCCCATGAGTAGGCAAAGCACAAACTAGTCAAAACTCACTCTTTCACCCCCCTGCCTGCGGACTGAAGCAGTCGCTAGAGTTTCTTCGTCGTCTGCTTTTAGTGCTTTCCTGAAGCACCAGGGTTTTAGGTTAAAAGCCCGAGCAGCATCTGGAAAGAAAAGAGGGGGGAAGTTTGAAAGGTTTCCGTGTTTCCTGCGCAAAAGGAGGATTTAAGACAGAACTGAAGTTTTAAGCGCAAAAAAAGTTGTGAATGCATGAGCTCTTTGAGGCGGACTGATTGACTCCAGACTGCTTTTGTCTGCTAATTTCTCTAATAAAGAGGAACAGTGTTTTGTCGCTCCTGTTGCGCACCGCACGCGCAGCGCGTTTGTTTGCGCTCTTGTCAAACTATTGAATGTTTAATTGACACCTGTTGCGTGACGTCGTAATGCTCTGTAGCCCGGTAAGTGTATCGCAATTTATAAACCTATAACTCGAGTGATTTTCGCGGAACTTTTTTTCCCCATCGCAATGGACAGCGCCGGACTGTTTTGGAGTATGTTCTTGTGGTGAATGAAAGCCAGAAAAACCCCTGGAAACGCAAATGCCGAGTTAAATCTATCGGAGGTGGAATTGTTTCGTATTTTCTGAAGTAACTCCTACTTTATATGCGCTTCAAAAGAACATCACGTAGAGCAGAAGACCAGGTTCAGCTGTCAGGACTTCAACTCGGGAACTTTGGGGGAACTTTTGGAGACCTGCACTGAACGGATAGATCGATATCTGCAAACAAGTAAGTTGTAGTTACCATCAACTCTAAAAGTTGTATTGTTTGGATTGTTGATGTGTTGCCTCGAGCTTTTGGTTGTTTTAAGAGAACCGTGTACCCGCCAGCGAAACTTACAGGCTTTATATAGGCTACCCTCTTCATCTCAAGGTTCCTACAAAAATATGTTTTTGCCCAAGGCACAGAGAGAGCGGGGAGATAGATGTAACACCATCGGGTTGAGCAATTAAAAACGAGCTCCAGGATTGAAATCTCTGTCATACATGTCCAGCACCTTCCTGAGATGACAGACAGTACAGGTTGTGGGACTCTTTGTTTAAATATAACTGGTTTACGTGACACAGAACGATTTGGGGGTAAAACTGTATAATTCCACGTCTGGTTTATCATTTGATTTGCGTTCATGTTAACGGATATTAAATGACAAACTGAATCAAAAGGTTCTCTTGTTTAACATTCACAAAGGCTTTCCTCTGCATGTTTTAGATTAAATAATAATAATAATAATAATAATAATAATAGTAGTAGTAGTAATACAAAAACATTTTTCAATGTAGGCTACTGGACCCAAAAAGATTGCAAAAAAGAGACCTAGTAGGCCGTTTGACACAGCGGTGAGAGTGACTAACATTCACACAGTTCGTTTTTATGTATTTCAACATTGTTATCCCTTTTTATTAAGAGTTTTACTTGCAAAATGTTTTCTGTTTGTGTCGCCTTTTGATAAAATTAGCATATGAGTGATAGCATTTTAGGATTATGTTGAGCAAGTATATTACCACAAAAGGCTACATTCGTTCACATAATCTGCATGTTTTCTATTAGTGTTACAACCCTTTTACTAGCAACCCTCCGCACTCTTGTATGTTACCTGACAATAAAAGAATAAATTGTAGATTTATAAAGGAGCCTAATTAAATATAAAAAAGATAAATACAGAAGTCTCTGCATTACAGATGTTTAAATGTTTTACAACACTCCCCGTTCTTCCCTACTTCTATAGAGTCTTATTTTACCCACTTGGATTCTTTAGTATTTGTTGACATAAAGAACACTCATGTCCTGTTAATTTTTTTATGCTCCAGAGTTGACTCACTCTTTGAATAGTTAATTTTAGACTGGGATACTCTAATAATCTGAATCACTTTCCTCTCAATGGATGTGGGGCACATCTTTCAAATGGAGGTCAAATGTTTGAAATGATTTTATCGGGATTGTGTCAGGATTTTCTTGCAAAAACACTTCATGTAATGTGTTGAAGCTGAGAAAATGATCGACAGTTGCTGACTTTTGCTGCAGTTTTTAAATAAGCCATCTGTAGTCTGTCAATGAAAAAGATTTCTCGGCCATTTGAGAAGCGTCAGGCAGAGCCGGTCGCGCTTGCATAGGGCCCTGTGGCCTCCAGGGGGCCCCATGTCAGGGTTCAGACTGATAATAATAACTTTTATAAAGTTTCAGTCGCATGTGTTAATGTTTGAAAATGAAGAGGCGGCTATAAAACTGGTGCAGACGGCAGAGAAGTGGGAAAAGAGAAAAGACCAGTTAAGTTTTACAACACTGCACTTTTGCGGTGTAAAGTTCGGTCCGATTTTCTCACTGATTTGGACCAAACAGCAGAAGTGCTGAATAAAAATGCAAGTTCACTCTGACAGCAGGTGGCGCTTTAGGATCAGCAGAAATACACCATTTCCATGGTTACCCTGTACACAAAGCAGCTTCTAGCAAAAATGTTTTCAAATTAAATTATACCATATCTTTATTCAAACATTTGTTTACACTTATACATTTTGGCATTGTAATCAGGAATAAAACATGCCAGCCAAAAATAAATTATTCTGTATTATCATTGATAATAATAATAATAATAATAAATTATTCTCTCAAATTTTCTTAATCCATGTGTTCTTGTTTTATTAAAGCATTGGTTTAAATTTTTTAAATAATTGTTAAAAGTGCTTAATAAGTAAATATATCTTCATATTTATGTATTGAAAGATAAACACTGAGCAGATGATTGAGAGAGTTTGGATTTTTTTTCATCAGGGTTATTATAATTAAATAAATATTGAAATAAATAAATGTTAACTGAAATAAAATGCTTCTACTGTTTTATTTTAGCTGGTTGACAAGGCAACATTTCTCATTTTCATTTACTTTGATGTTCCAAAATATCACTAAAATAAAATGAAATAACTATACAGAAAATCAACAACAACAACCAAAAAAAACAAAACAAGTAAATTGTTTTATTTGAGATTTAATGTAGGCCTATTGAAGAATAGCAATCAGTGAATTTTCTGTGGTATTTTTAAGGGTCAGTAAACTTTACGCAAACCTTTCAGTGCTTCTGTTTTGTTTCATTAATATGAATATTTCTTGTTTTGCCCTCTCAGCATTATTTGGGTTTCTGTGTGTTTGTGTAATGTAAAGCTACCTTTCCAGTGCCTCTGGAACGATAAGAAGATTCTTGTCTTCTCGGCCAAAATAGTTTCTAACCGCAAAAATATAAACAGGTGTCCTTTAACCAAACACTTGAAGATTTAGATGTGCTCTGAGGCTCTCTTTTATCAGCTCGAACTGAGGAACAGACAGTGGGAAGCAATATCTCCTGTTGTGTGTATAAACGCTGGCTGTGGGTTTCATTCCCCTATGTCGGCCATATAATTCATGTGTTTGTGTTTTATCTTTTCTCCCTGCCAGAGACTGTATTTGTGCAGGTTTAATTGTGTTAAACATATTGGCCAGATATGCTGTGTGTAAGTCCTTATCGATACTTTACAGTGAAGTAAACCTTATTCTCACACACGTAATGGAGCTACTTTCTCCCTCTTAACAGACCACTTTTAGGACTTAACTGAGGTTAAGAGGGTTCACAGAGTCCTGTGCTTTAATTTGGCGAACCATTTTCTTTTGAAATCGTAATACTCCCTCTTTCCAAACACGACGATCCGGGTAAGGGCAAACAGGCTTCCATGTTGCACTTGATTATTCCCATTTGTTCTGCGGCAACGCTGTGATTTGAATCAGCATGAATCTGAAAATGTGTTATCCATGGTGCGGTAAATATCTAGAGGATGTATATGGAAGTGTGTTTGTTGAGGTTTTCCTTTTGTTAATTCGTTTTAAAACAGTTTGTGGTCGTTTTCTTTGATCACGCAGCCTAAAGCCTCGTTTTTGGAGGGAAGGGGTTCTGATATCTGATCAAGAGCTTGCTGTTTAGCTTTCAGATGTTTTTTAGTCTCGATCCTACCTCGGCCCAGGGTTTTCCCCTTTTCTTCTTTTCTATCTGTGTCTATCTGTTTTTCTGTGGTATTGGAATGTGACGGGGCTGAGTTGATTAAGACATTGATTCATTTAATGAAATGTTTGAGTTCTGGGGTGGAATGAGAAGCTGCAGACACCAGCCGTGTTTCTGTGGCCAAAGCTCTGGGAAACCTCTCAAAAGCTGATTCAGAGAGATAAAACCGTCAACAGCCCACCTGCACAAGCCAACCTGCCTCTCTTGCCTGAGCACGCGCTTCACACACACACATGTACATCCCCTATCATCTGCAGCACACACTCTTTGGCTCTCTGTCTGTTTTTCTCTTTCTCTCTCAGTTATGTTTCTTTCTCTCACTCTCAGGACAATTGCAATCCAAAGGCAACCTTTCCTTGAAACATGGCAGTAGGATGCAAAAGCGATGTGTCAGGTTGTACTTTGTTGTTCCTGATCACCATGATCCAGATGCCTCTCAAAAGTGTGATAGTACTCCCCACCAGGCCCTGCCGTCCATTGAGAGGTTGGGTCTCTTTCTTTTAAGTGCAAATAGTACCACCCCCTTCTCACATGCATCATGTAAGCTGTTCTGTCAGTGATTTGGGGACTGATAAAAGTGCCCACAGCCCAGCCCGAGTCTGATGTGTCTGTCATTGATGTGTGCATAGAACCCTTTTATCCACATGCTAGGAAAAAGATGGTGTGGTGATGTGTGATCCTCAAGATCAAATGCAGTAGTGGGGCTAATGTTTTGTGGATGAATTTGGGATGATGCAAAGGGCCACAAAATTTGACACATTTATTTAACTTAAGCTATTTATATATGCATTAAAAATATTGTAATTCATTATATTTTCTGTATATACGATACACTTTTTTTAGGTTTTATTTTACAGGAATTGATGCAAAGGATGACAAATAATTTTACTTTTAGCAAAAGCATTTATTATTATTATTATTTTATTTTTTATTTTTATTTTTTACAAATTTAACTATATATATATATTTAAGATTACATTTTATATAAGTTTTAGTTTTTATGCTTTTTTTTGGGATAATCTATGTAATCCTGTGGAATCGAAATGTTAAATGTAGAAGACAGAGAAACATTCTTATTCGTAGCTAAAATTATAAATTTGCCAAAACATTAATAAACAACTACGCAAGGGGCGGAGGATGTGTGAAATGGCAATTCTGCGAAGTTCATGCTGATTCTTGACTATAGGTCAGACATCACGTGAATTTGAGCTCATGGGATAATCGTTTCCTCCCTCTCACAGACTTATAATGCAGAGTAAACTAAAATCTTGACTTGCTGAGCAACTATTTAACAGTTCTGGATTCCACTGCACTTGTTTTTCACTAGAGATAATGGGCTCCTTACTGGAGCGGTTTTCTAGCTTGTAATCATGTCAGAGACTGTGTTATTTGTTCGGATGCTCACATGAAGCTCCAACACCAGGTGTGGACTCTTTAAAACATGCCACTGTTTCAACACCGCTTTGAAAAATAGGAGCCTATGCTCATTGATTACAGAGATCCAGACTGTGAAATGCTGAAGGGCATGGTACATCGACATCATGTCTGAGTGAGAACGGGCCTGTCTGCCTGTCTGTGTGTTTACCTTCATCACCTGTGCCACGCGTCAGCATCTATCACTCACACACATGCGCACATGCGTATTGACGTCCTGTCTGGACACAGAGACAGTGATCAGCAGAAGTGCTGCGGTCACCTCAAACACATCATGAGTAATGCGAAAATTACAGTGCTGGGTTTGTTGATGCAGATTTAGCATGACGTCTATCTAATGCTAAAGAACAGCTGTCATACGCCGTGTCACCGTTTGCCCTTAAGCTTGTTTATAGCTAGCTACTTGAATAATAGCACACTTTTTAGTGGCACAGACATGGGAACTCTATCGCCCCCTTGAGTTTACTGTAATGTTAAGTATGTACAATAAAACTCTGTGCAGTACGTTTATGGCCTTATAGTTTCTTTCAACTTTTTATAAAAGCATGCTCTGACCGCATCCGTAAAACAGTGGCTGTGAATGTTACCGGCAGAATAAAACATACATGATGTTTCTCCCCACCAGGATGTATTGTCAGTGCACCATGGCGTCGACCCAGGGTAAACACAGCTGTATGTGACACTTCTGGCCAGCTGTTAATTTGTGAGTGTGTGTGTTCACCTCTGAGTGTTACGAGAAGATTCCCCGTCGGCTATTTAACAGAATTCAGGGATATTCCCGAACATTAATCAGCTATGCAAACGACTCGGTGCTTATTTAAGATTTAGAGTGTTTTTCAGAGGAGAGGATAGATTTTACAGATATAGAGTGCATGTGTGTGTGCACGTGTGTGTGTTTAACCACTTTAAGGCCTGTGGAGTCCTGCTTGAGGTTTCGAAGTGCTGTAATAGATAAAAGCCATGCGTGTGAATCTCTCCCCCTCGCTGTTAGATAATGATGTGCAAAATTGGTCGTCTTGATGGTGAGTCTTTGAGTGTGGCCTGGGCAGCAGGAGGGTTTTGAAGCGCAGCAGGGTTTCTGGAAGTTGTTGAAGGGTGCAGGAATGGATGATGTGCCTCTTTCTCCTGGTTTTATGCCCTAATTGAGCTCTGCTATGACTCTGAGTCTGGCTCAGCAGTGTTTACAAAGTCTCTTCTGTAAGCTGGATATTAGCAGACGGGCGTATTTGCTTGTTTGTATGTGTGTTTGTGTATTCACATGTACATATTTACAAGGGATGTGCACCGGAGTGCTTGGAAGCGACAGCAGTGATGGATCGTGAAAACACTTTTGTTTGCGTAGTATTTTTGTCTTGTTTTCCAGTGCAAATATCTAAACATTCTTAAAACCAAAAATATTTACTTGATTTAAGGAACATTTATTTATTAAGTCTTGTTTACTGAGAAATTTATCTTAATTATGTGAGGTTGATGTTTAAAACACGGAAATGACTTTTTGCAGTGTAGCAACGATAATGGGACATCATTTTTAATTTAGTGATTTTTTTATTCCTCTTTTGCCATTTTTGGATGGTAACTTGTTAAAAATGGCTAGAAAGAGCACAATATAATGGAACGGTGTCTTTGTAAATATTTATTATATTAATTTGATACATAACTTGTATTACTTTTATTATAAATGTATTATATTTTTTGTTTTTAATAATATTTGAATTGCTTTTTTTAATACTAATGTTAACCTAATTTGAAAATTTAGGTTGACTACAATATTAGGATGTTGTGTCTTTTCATTCTCATGTGTAATTGTAAGTTTTGTTTTTGTATTAAAAAGGTGTACTTTCAAAGGATTTTGATATGAAATTCCAAATAAAATCACAAAAAAGCTAAGGTGATATTGTTCGATACAGTGCAGTGACCAAAGATGTCCTCTCTTGATCTTGATACTGTACTGGTTAAGTTAGTTAAGAAGTCTAGTGATGATACCAGCACCACAACATACCCTGCTGGAGAGCAACATCAAAAACATGCTGGTCTTCCGAGCAGGGTTTGATCAGTCTATCTACTTGTCTGTACTAGTCTTGCATTAGGCATGCTAGCTCACAATGGAAAGATTTCCTTTCAATCAGTATTGCCAAAGATCTGTAATGCAAAGTTGTCACTGGCAGGGTTTCAACGTGCTTTATCTTATTTATGCTGGTGCATGAATGCATTAAGTCATACATTTTTATTACATTTAACTCATTATTTTCCCATGATTTAGGGCAAAGCTACAACATTTTAGTTAGAAAATATTGGTCTACAGCCGCACATAACTGTAGATCTAAACCAAAAAGTTCTTCTCCTTTCACTATGACTTCAGGCTGCATTTCATCATATGCGATTGTGTCTGTGAATACTGCTGGAGAGATTCAGGTGTATATGCATTTATGAATGTTGCTGTAGAGCATATGAGTATTATTATGCATTATGCATTAGTCTTTTTTTTCTGCAGTGGTGTGTTGCAATCGGAGGCTTCTGACAGGGGCAGCACTAAAGAGCTGCCGAGGGATTTGGGTGAGAGCGGGCGGTTCTGCTCTGCACATTTGAACACATTGAGTGAGGTATAGGGTTTAAGGAGTGAGCTAAGGAGATTGCGAGGGCACTAGCAGAGCACCGGTAATAGACTGGTATAATAGCTGTATAAATCCTGCTTGAGCCTAGACACACACACACACACACACACACTCTCACATATGGCCACGCTTTCTCTAAAACACTCTAATTTTCTCCTCTCACATGTTTTCTTGTTCTTGCACCAATTGAAACACAATTTCCCCACAGTTTAGCTTCACACACATACACTCACTAGACGAGAGAGTGACCTCGCTGCCCCGGCCCTCACAGCAGCTTTAATTGGTGTCATTAAGAGCTCTGAAAGCCGGGAGATAATTGGCCGGGCCCACTTGAGCAAACAGGACTTCAATGGAGTCATTTAACAGCGTGATAGGGTGAGGGACTGGGGAGTCCTGGGAAGAGGGCTGACAGCGAGAGAGGGGGAAATGGGGTGTTTGGGTTAAAAAAGGGTTCCTCTTAAACAAGATTTTAGGGGGCAGATGGTGGGAGTTCACCTAATCAAGCGCTGTGACCTAGTAACACTGAAACACAATGTGCTGTTATTGTTCCAAATTTGCCTGCTCTCTAAAAAATAGTTAGTTTTATAGATTTAGAGGCGTTACAAATGCTAAGCGGCATCTAAATGTTTAGATTAGGGTACTGTTTTCTTGTCAGTAGGGTTTCCTGAAGCAACTATGAGTATTAAGGCCCACTCACACCAAGAATGCTAATTATAACGTTAACTATATTAGCATCCACACCAAGGCACGAGAAAGTTTTGTTGCACCAATTATGTCATCTGCCACTTTTTTTGGATCTAACTGAAATTATTTCCCACATCCAAGTTCCAGGTTATAATATGCAAAAGTCTAAACATTAATCTCTTCATTTTACTGCAAGTAGTGAAATTTACCCAAAATAAAGGCTTAAACATCCTCTTTTGGATGACTCCTCTTTTGGTGACAGCTTACGGGGTAGATTTAGAACAATAGGCTACTCACCGTGAATGCATCAGTTAAAAAAAAAAATCATTGTATGTTTAGTATTTTTACAAAAAAATGTTAGTATGTTTTCTGTAATTTTGTAATGGAATTTAAATGTGATGTAAATGCAGGCACTTGGCATTCCAAGTGTCAATAAAGGGAGAATGAAAAGTTGTCTCTGACTAAAAGTGTAATACAACTTGTAGTTTTGTTTGCTGTTATTCAGAAAGAGAGCCTGAATGGCCTTCATGAAGTGAAAAGAGATGTGTACATTGGTGGTGGGCTCTGTAGGGGCATCAGGATGTTTGGACGGACTCGGAGCAGCAGCAGGTCTTTGGTTGGATTCATTTAAGACTGAGGTTTCTCACTCCACTGCCACAACATTGTGGCTTTTATTAGCGTCCCCTCACATATTCACAGCCAGACTCACAATCTCAGGAAGTTCAGGTTTTGTGGAAAAAATAAAATAAATGCACCTTCCATCAGCTTCCCTTAACATTCTGATGTGTTTTTTTCTTTTTCATGCTTTCCCCCCTCAAAGCATCTTTATTTTTCTTCCTTTTAAAAAATGCACTTTTCTTTCAGCTTTTATGCGTCTTGCTACTTTCAGCTTTCTAACAACATCCCTAATAACTCTCTTTCTAAAGCCTAAAGCCTTTGCCTTGGGCGCATTTCATGACTGATTTCACCTCATTGTGAGCTAGTTTACAGAAACACACCGACTTCAACGCGTTCAAACGGACGAACGGAATCTGGGGTACCATTAATCCGCTGTGCAGCATTTGGGAGCAATTTGCCATTTTGCATCATCACTTTCTCTTAGCTCTTACCACCTCTCCTCCACCACCAACTCACTCTCTTGGTCCGGTGATGAAAAGACGGATTCAAACCCGCCAGTAATGAGGATTAGCAGGGCAGGGAATGTTTGTCAGAGAGCCAAGCAGATCAAAGATGCTGCCCAGCGGACCATGAACTCCTCCAAACCCGTGATACCAAGAGTATGTGGTCATTTACATGAGCAAAACAAACAAGCAGCAACACCCCTGGACAAAGCGCCGGGTGTTGTGGCTCGTCTGTAACACTAGCGAGGCACATCTTTACCGTCTGACCCCAAATGACACAGCAGGGGCCCGCGCTGTGTGTCCCGGGCCGGACGGCTGTGTTGATCTATTGTAAATCACGCCTCTTTCAGCCGGCCAACTCAAACATGGCCCCGGTGAATGGGACTCATTGGACTGCTGGTGTGGTCCTCCGTTTATTTGGCTCCACATCCATGGAGGCTTTTTTAAAGAGCCATTTAGAGCTTGCAGAGGCCTCGAGATGACATTTAGAGCAGACGTGGCGGAAGGGCCGCAGCGCAGGACACGCTACAGGTGCTGCTACAGTTGTGCATCTGTGTGTGTATTCGAGCATGTTGGTCTGAATGGTTACTGTGAGTTAAGGCTCCCTCGATGGTGTTCTGCATTCCAGGAGTGCTGTGATTATCACCATCATTTGTTATTACAATGCAAGCAGACAGATGTTTAGATAGATGGAAACTGACTTGCAGTCAGAAAGTCAGGGGGAATAATTATTAATGGCTGACAGATATGGGTTTTGGATAATGACAGATGTAATGCACTGTATGATGTTTAACATATTTAGTTTAAACGATGAAATATATACATTTTAAGATTATTAATATATTATTATTTTATATGATTTAATATTTATAGAAATGCACATATAGATTATTCATTAACATAATATAAAAGAAGCATCTTAGTTTTAGTGTGTGTGTGTGTAATAATAATATTGTAAGATATGCATTTGAATATGTATATTTATAGTTGTATCTAAAGAAAACATTTTCATTTTATCTCTTAACATTTTATTTTTATTATTTATAATACTGTAGATATTTCATATATACACTAACTTTTAAATGTTTGGGGTCGGTAAGATTTTAAAAAGCTTTTAATAGAGGTCACTTATGCTCACTAAGGCTGCATTTATTTGATCAAAATTACTATTTGAATATATTTTAAAGTGTCATTATGTCTCTGTGTTAAAGCTACATTTTCAGCATCATTACTTCTGTCTTAATATGCTGATTCGGTCTATTATAAATAATGTTGAAATCCTTTTTTCAGGATTCTTTAATAAATAGTTTAAGATAATTGTTTTAACTTTTGAACAGCGTTCTACAAAAGATTTCTTAATAGAAATAGAAATGCTTTGTAACATTTTTTAAAATGTCTTTACTGTCACTTTTGATTAATGTAATGCACCCTTGCTGAATAAAAGTGTTAATTTATTTCAAAAGAAAAAATTGACCCCAAAGTTTTGAACTGTAATGTGTGTGTACATAGCCTACATATAAAACATGAATGCAAATAAGTATTTGATAAGAGGAAATGTTCATTATTCATTTTCAAAGCTGACAGTAGGGCACAGTTATTGACAGAAATAAAATGACTGAGCATAATGATTTCGAGTGGACAGTCAAAAGTCAAGCGTTTCATTAGCGATGGATTCAGACAGTGATGGGTCAGTAAGGGAACTGCACAGATTGTAAGATGCCTCAGACAGACATTTTTGAGAGACAGTTGGTGTAGGCAGACAGCAAGGCACACAGATAGACGGGCAGAGCCGTGATGTGAGGGGTGAAGCCTGTGGGAGCGCAGAGAGTGTGTGTGCCCTGCAGGCTTTTCTGCCAGCGTGACGGCTTTCGGCTGCAGCTCTATGCCCTGAGGTCCTCTTGTTCAGCAGTGAGATGGAGCAGCGTGTGTGTGTGTGTGTGTGTGTGAGAGAGAGAGCAGTGTGCAATGTATCCCAGTTATAGCCTGGTGTTTGTCAAAGCCAGATTTGTGTGTGTGAAAGAGAAGAAAAAGTTGGCAAAGTTTTTGTACGTGTCAGCGCATTTGCTTTTGTTTATGTTACATGGCAGTTTGTGTCTCCATATATGAGTGTGTTTTTGTGCTTTCCCTCTTCCAAGAGAGAAAAGATGAGTGAGTGATGGTGTTAAGAGGGAGGGATGGAGAGGAAGATGGACACAAGTCATATCTGGTGGGAAATATCGCCCCTCTATGGCAGCTTACGGTCACTGCGCCCCCGCCTGTGGGAAAATGGACAGAGAATTGATTTCTAAAAGCTGGGATGCATGAGAAACAGCACAGAGCGAACGTGTAACACATACTCTCTCTCTCTCTGTGCTCGAGCCAAGATGTCAGACAAAAGATGAAATTATTAAGAAGATGAAAATCAGTATTGATCCGAGGGTTTTTCCTCTTTGTCACCTTGTCCCATAGATCTTCGCTCAGATCATGCTCTGTGGATCATTGTTAAGGTGAAGGATGGAGGGACGATGGAAATGAGAGAAGGAAGTGTAAGCTCTTTTATTGATCCCGAGCGTGAAGGGCTTTAACACCCTGAACGGCTCTTGACTTCAGATTCAGCATTCCTGCACATTCTGTGTATTCACTCCTATTTTAAATCAAATCTAATGTAGTAATGTGTCAGTTGGCTCCTGTCTTGTAGATGTGTAATTTTGGGATTACAACTGTGCTGATATCTGAAAAACCATTTTACGTGGTCATTTGGTCTCCCAACCTAGCCACGCTGGTTTAACAAGTCTATCTTGCTGGTCTTAGAAGGGTTTTGGGCACTTATCAGCTCATCAGACTGGGAAACCAGCTGGCTAAACATCTTGACCAGGTTTGTTGACAGGCTAGACCAGTATAAACCATCTAAAACCACCAAACTTTTGGCAGGTATAAGCTGTTTCTCAGCTGTATTCTTTGCTTTGCATCTGGCTGCGTTCATTTTCTCCCCCACAAAAATGCCAAATCACTTGTTCTCCTTCAAATTATCAGTCTCATCTCTCCCACTCTCTCTATCTCCTCATTCAGCGTCGTGAGGATAGAGATGCTGCTGCCAGTCATCCGAGCGGAGGAGCGTCTCACGCACGCCGTATATCAGGGTGATAACTCACTGTCAAGGGAATTGATTTTGGGATCTCTCAGGACGGAGGGCCTTGAATTGTTTTTGATAGTCAGTACTGTCAAGACGGATACCCTGAGCAAGATTAATTCCACTGTCGTCGTCTTTTCTGTTTTCAAGTCTATGAAATGATCTCATGCTGGCAGATGTTCCGATTCGAGGACAATGGGTTGTGCTTAAGAGTCGTTCCTGCAGCTGCAGACAGAGGGCGCTCTCCCCCTTAGAGAAAACATGGGGGAGGTTTTGGGGAAGGCAGATAGACAGAGACAGAGGCTGCCCGCAGAGGAAGCCAAAAGAAAGCAGGCACAGAAGGAATGCACACGAGAGAGTTGTCTTGAAATCTTTTCTGATTTTATGCAGAAGTAATAGAGAGAGCAAGAGAGCACTGTTATACAGAACAGACAGGTGATATTCAGTACAGTTCATGTTTTTTTTTGTTATATGACAAACTAAATCCACACATGGATTCTCACAATGCCGATAATCTCAAAATGACCAAATACCGGTCAATTTATCTGTCTCTATCCCACTCCTGACCCCCACCATCCCCTCTTTCTTTCTTCCTCGCTTTCCTTGCTGTAATTTATAGCGTGTTAGAGAAACAGATCATGCATGGAGGAGCTCAGGCAGCATGTGTGCATGGGGATTTTTGCAGTTTAGTTAATAGTACATATCATATCTGGATTTCACACCAGCGCTCCCCAGGGATCCGGCTACACTGGCTGCAATTAGACTGACAGTGGGCAGGCAGGCAGGGCTCCCAGCAGAGCCTCTGAGAACCACTAATCAGCCCTGAGAGCACGCTGCGGGACGGAGGGGGTCAGACCAGAAGAAGGACAGATAGAGTGTTCGCTTTAAACCAGCTCAAGTTGTCCTGACAGTGGATGAAGATAACTCCAGCCAGAGAATCCAAATTGATCATTACAATTTGGCATTAAGCTGTCTTTCAAATATAATTCTTAGACATATTTTATATATTTTAATCAATAATATAATTTATAAACATTTCTGTTTATTGTGTGTGTGTGTGTGTGTGTGTGTAGTGTTTTTATATCTTAATTTACATTTTAAAAGTTATAAAAAAAGAAATATGTTTTTTATTATTTTACATATTTTTTTAATTGCAATACATTTTCTTACATTTTAAAAATTAAATACATTTTGTTTTAATGTATTATTAATATATTTAAATATTAATATACTTATTATTTTGACCCAACCAGGGTAATATATATTTAATTTTTTTTTTTTTTTTGCTAAATCTGAAATGTAGAGGTAAGGTACTGTATATAGTATGTAAATGTGGACAATCTGACATTTTTATTGAAAATCTAGTGTATTATAAATTAGGTAATGTCTTGCTCTGTGGTCTCTTTTTCTTCCATAGTAATGTAATGTAAAGAAATATAAGAATGTAATGTACATTTACGTATTTGATAAGACAACAGAATTATATACAGTCAGACAGTCATTAGCACAAAATAAAAGAGTTAAATCGAATATTTTCCCTTGCATAGCTGTTCACTCCTATGAAGTAGCGATTCAGAAAATTAAAACAGATTCAAAGCAGGAAGGACAAAATTCGAACTGATGACTCTGGGAATTCAAATGATGTAAGTGGCCATTGAAAGGGGTTTTGAGCCAAGCTCAGGAACGGCCAAAGAGGATTCTTAGCATCTCAGAAACATTGGAGAGGGAATCCTGGAATGAAAATATTTGAAATGATTTGGGAAATTTTAGGTCTTTGTTTTTTTTTTTTTTTTTAGCTTCAATGATAATTTGGTTGAGCAGTCATGTTTACCATGGGGATTTGTGGCAGCAAGCATGCGTCATAGATGTTTTCTGTAAAAAGCATGTATAATGCATGAGTGCTGATGCTGATGGACTCCTATAGTGGTTTAGATGCTGCTTGTGGTCTGTCTCTCCCATGTGCTTGTAGCTGGACATTCGAGAGGCAGTCTGAAACTCTTCAGCATTTCCTGTGTCCGTCATGGCCCATGTCCGTCCTTCAGTACCACACGGCTCAAAACACACACAGCCCTCCAGGCTCTCTCTGTATGAGTTCCCTTTCCCATTTACCTCTCCACACTCCACATTCCTGTACGCACCACTGTGATCAATCAGTATCTGTGCCCAGCTGTCTGCTCTATAGTTCTGCATGGCTACAGACGACACTCGTGTTCTTGGTTCGAGCCCAAACACCAATTTGGGCCGTTCCATTAGTAGCCTGTGAAAGGGGGTTGTTCTCTGCGTGTGGGCATTTACCAGATGCTGCTGCCGCTGTGAGAGACGATCATCAATCTGGGTTCAGCTGGCAATGGATTTCCCCCCATTGCGGCCCGCATTTGCTCAAACACACACTCGCCTCTGGTGGATCACTCAATAACTTTCAAACAATAAAAAATGTCAGGGATATGAAGGAAATCTTGCTTCAAATGCATTTAATTGATTAAAAAAGACAGTAGAGCAATTCTAGCTTTACAAAAGCTTTCTATTTCAAATAAATGCTGTTTATTTGAACTTTCTATTCATCAGAGAATCCTAATAAAAAGTAAGGTTTCCACAAAAAAAAAAAAAAAGTATCAAGCAGCAAATCTGCTTTCAACATTGATAATAATATCTGTTTATTAAACAGCAAATCAGCATTTTAGCCTGATTTCTGAAGGATCATGTGACAATGCAGCTGTCATCACTGGAATAATATACATTTAAAAATATATTCAAATATAAAACAGTGATTTCAAATTGTAATAATATTTCATAATTTTTAATAACAAAATGCAGCCTTGAAGAGCATAAATGAAATCAAAATCAAAAATCAAAAGCATGAAATTAATCTTAACAATTGCAATTAATTAATTGTGATTTTACAGTGCTGTCAAAAGATTTTTTCAGCATTATCTCATAGTAAATGTGTTGTTCCATATTTAGTTATGCGGAGCAGAATTATGGACCAATGAGATTTCATTGTGGACAGGACCTCTCAGTGTGATGCAACAAAAATAGAAACAGAAAAGACTAACTACATATGTACTGTATGTGTACGTGTTGCTGTTGTTACTGGTTGGGTCAAAATTATAATATTACATGCAAGAGATATTCAAGCATGTTACACTGTTTGAAGATCCCATAATAATGTATAAATCCCTTCCAGTAGCTCAAACAGCAAGGTGTTTGCAATGCCTCTGTCGTAGTAAATGCATAAACAGATGAAAAGTCTACCTTGAATGTAATGTAAGGTGCTTTAAAAGCATCTGCCTAATGCATAAATGTCAGTTTACGGTTGGCATTTTGTTGAAAACAGTGTTTACAGTGGCAGTAACTTCCCTTTCTTTCTGTCTGGCTCGGTCTCTCTCTCTCTCTCTCTATCTGGCGGCATTCAAACTGTCTTTTGCCCACCTAAGCGGCACAGTATCGCCCGCTGTGGGGTTGAGGGAGGGTGTGAGTGAGCGAGCGAGCCGACTCTGGGTGGCTGCCAGGTCTAGATCTGTGGAGGCTGGAGCAGAGGGGAGGGCAGGTGGAGAGGAGCCAGCTTCCCCAAGCAAGAGAGGTCAGAACTGGGCAGCCATCTCCCGGGAGCTGCGGGAGAGAGAGCCGAGCCTGTGTGGAGGAGGAAGAGGCAGGCAGTGGAGCGCAACACTGCAGAGAAGAGTAACAAACACCCTGACACTCAGCACACAGTGAGAGAGTTAGTGTGTGTCTGTGTGTGCGTGTGTTCTACTCTGAGAGAAAGAAGCACTTGAAATATCAGCGGTGGTGCAGTATGAAAGATTTTGAAGAATTTGAGAGTTTGTGATTGTGTAATGGTGCTAAGACCTTGAGAATGTACTGAAGCCGGAATAAGTGTGTGTGTTGGAGACAGAGAGAGCCTGAAGGTCTGTGAAAACAGGGGGCTGGTGAGTGCAGTTGCTATTGGAACAGGCCGTCCACACTCTAATCTGACTCTGCTGGAGGGCGAGAAGACGGGAATGTGGCGAGAACGATGCGAAGGAAGTAGAGATGATGAGAGAGACAGTGAGAAACGCAGTATGTAAATTCAGGGGTGTAAGAATGATCTGAAATGTGCAGAGGGAAACATTATAAACCTCATCAGCCTGTCTCATGAATATTAATGAGATGATTATTTGGTGAGGTAGGTGAGGGTACACTGGCCATATAGGATTATTGTGTTTGTTTAGGCCATATTAGCAACATTTAGTGGGCAAAAAGTTAAGTTGTCTGTTGTGATGAATGAAGCACAGCTTGCACAGAAGTCATTTTCAAAATTGTGTGGGGAACTTTTTTGCCCTTGTGTGAAACTCCCAAACATGGATTCCCATTTAAATGACTAGATATTAGTCAACAGATTTTTCCAAGCAACAGTAAGTGTGACCGCATCTTTAAAATGTTGTTTTATGTGTCAAACTACAGAGTTTTACACTGCAGATGAACTAAATAAATCTTAAAATACAATGACTATTTACTTAAATGTGGGGGGAATAGGATAACTAATCTCTAACTAAACTCATCTCAATGATACTAAAATAACCCTGCTTTGGAGGTCACATATCACTCTACAGTTGCTGTAATTGTTTCCTTGTATCCTAGAGAGGGAGTTTAATCTGAAACGTCTCTAGAATGCTGCTGTCACGTGACTGCTTGATATCTGCATGTGGTCTGATATACTGTATCCGAGTCTTTCTTTGCGTGAACAAACAGACGGCCAGGAGGCAGTTGGACATACACGCATCTGTTGTCTGTCGTCAGGCAGAACTCTGCAGCGTCTCTCCTTCTGTTTCAGCAGTCAGTGTGCTTTCATTTAGCTTTTTATGTCATTTGTTTGTTGCGTTAGACATCACTAAAAGGAAAGGAAATATCTCTGGTGCTGCTAAGTTGTTTTTGGTTTTCAATTTTGCAATTTTTCGAGATCTCAGATACAAACACAAGCCAGAAAACATGCTCTGTGTATGTTAACCAACAGTCTAATACTGATTTAGACACTGATTTAGTAAATTTTCATTTGATCTATCAGTCTAATATATAACGGTCACTTCTCAATTTAACTGATTGAATTGAAAAAAAAGCAGTTTTCTTGCTGTATATCTGATTTAACTTGGAAATGTATCACATTAAGTAAATAAAATGTGTTGCAAACAACATTTCACCTCAGCTTGAACTTACGTCCTTGCATTAACAAACATTAGTACACAAATGGGTGGTTAGTCATCTTGTACATGAAGTATACATTGCATTCTCACACATTTTACATGTTAAATCAGCCTTTCATCAGCATTTGCATAGAGAACATTTTACTGTAAGTACCATTTGTTCAGTTCTGAAACACCCTTTTGTCTTATAATATGTTTGCATGATAAAATAACAACTCTTAATGGTGAACAGACAGTTGTGATGCCCAAGCACTTATAGATTTAGAAAAAAAAAATGTTTGCTGTTAAATCACACATCTAATGCGGTAAACATTCATTTTCATTTGTACTTAAACATAGACGGAATGCTTTTGGCAATTTAGGCTTTTTAGTGTGGACCGAGCAAGACGGCTGTCTGTCAGCATGGGTCTCACCTCAGGAAGAGGGTTGAGCTCAACTTCGCCCTGATTATGGAGACCTGGCGCAGAAGATTCAGTGTTTTTCTTCTACTGCCCAACAGATTGTACATGAGCCAGCAGAGAGAGGCTAAATGACCTTCTGCGGTGCTTTCTTTTCCATCTCTGCCCTACCCATCGAGACACACGTCCAGTTTTCTGTTGTTAGAGAGCAGCTTTGACACCCTCAGAGTGTTTTGTTGTTGCTTTCACGTTTGACATTGATAATTCTCATTAAAGCAAGCCATGTTTCTTCGTGCAGAGAGGAATCATGAAGACGGGAGGGATCTCATCTGGAGGTGTGAGCTTAGAGGAGTGCTCATGATGAAGTGTGGGAGAGAGTGATGAATGCGTGTCAGAATTAAGAGTGCCTCGGGGAGCTGGGTGGATCAGACCAGCCGTGGCCTTGGGCTCTCTCTGTCTCTCTCTCTCTTATAGCTAATCTGTTCTGAGAGAGAAGGAGAAGGACAGATGCTCCAAGCATGATGCTTTATTTTGCACTTTTGCTTGTTTATTAGGCTCGCTTTGAGTTGTTTTGCCTTTTTCTCAAACACTCACTAACTCTTTTGTATCTTCCACAGCCTTAAAACGTATCTAGACACGCTTAAAGATATCTGAACGTCCTTGCACTCAATAAAGCATTCCAAGAAGTAGCATTTATTGTGAAGAAGGCTCAAGCACAGTTTTCAAGACAAACAACGCTTTACAATAGAGTCCCATTTGTCACTGTTAGTTAATGCATTAAAAATAATCAGTACATTTCTTAGAGTACATTTTCATTTGTGCGTTTGGCATATGTATTTTTTTCCTTATCCAAAGCCAACTTACATTGCATTCACATTTTACATTTGATCAGTTCTTGCTTTCGCATCCCAATCGAACCCATGATCTTGTCATTACAACTTTTGATTGTAATAACATATTAGTAAGATTAACAAATGCTTTAGTTCATATTAACTGATGTAGTTAACTATCAATGAACAATTGGAAGCTTGTTGTAAAGTGTTACCCTCAATATTTAATTAAATAAATTGTTATATACAGTCCAAAATCCAAGTATTTGGACATGTTCTAGTTGTCATATGTCTATAGTTTATGTGATTGTACCAATAAAGGTATTGACCAAGTGACATATCTCTAAAGGTACAATGAGAATGAGGCATTTTTATAGTGCTATATAGTGTAGCAAACATATTTTGAAGTAGTTAGAGTCGTATCCTAATATGAGCTGAACTGACTTAATGCAACCACTAAAAATCACCTTTTTTAAAAAATAATTGCAAAAATTGTTCGGGAGATTTTAAGTTAGTTCTAAGAAAAACAGCATTTTTGCAAATGCCACATTTCTTTGGTATTATACCTTTTAATGCAATAACTTTTTAGTGGGCTCTCAGGATTGCTGTACCTGACTAACCCACCTTTATTGTTGCCATTCCCTGCTTTTTACCCAACTATTCTTTCATTTAATCATTATCTGGAAGCAAAGAGAGTACGTCTATCTGAGGTCTGTCAGATAAATATGTGTGTGTGTGTGGAGCTGCCCTGCTGTCTGTGCCCAACACACTTCAGGGAATCATGGGTTTGTTCTCACAGGGACGACACACACTGTTACTGCATTTGCTGCGTGTTCTGTCAGAAAAAGGTGTTCTGATCGGACATAGTCTTCACAGTGGGAAATAACAGCGTGAGAGGGAAACAGTGAGCGAGTGTGTGTGTGTGTGTGAGTGAAAGAGTGAGAGAGCAAGAGAGAGAGAGGAGGAGAGAGAAAAAAAAACAGAAGCAGTGGGTGTTTGGAGAAAAGTCACCTTGACGGCTCTATTTAAAAAGAAGCGTTCGGAGGACCTTGGGTATTGAGCAGTTTTAGTCTAATTGTTTTTCACAGAAAGAACTCGGCTGGAAAAACACAAGGGAGGGCTTACGTGAGAGAGCGAGAGAAAGAGAGAATCACACAGTTTTGTTCATGTCCTGCATTTTTTCTCAGCAGTGTGACAGTAGAAAGGATCAGAGACCCCGAGGAACACGCAGTTAAAGGTCAAAACCTTTAAAAGGACGGTCACCTACCAAAGACACACTAAGTACCATACATGCAGTTTAAAAGTTCATATTCTGTCGACTAAATAAATAATCTGACGTAAAATGTCACTTAAATGCTTTAGTACAGCTTGACTGTTCCACAAAATATTCAAAGGCCTCTCTATATAGGCTTTTTATTTTTGGTATTTCTGCTGTAATTTCCAGAAACTGGGCATGTTTACACACTGAATTAATTAACTAAACATTTCTGATTTCAGAAGATTCATGAAGTACTTTGTTTTTGTTTGTTTTTTTATTCAAGTTAGATTATTTTTATTTATAGATAATAATTAATTGTAAATAATTAAGTCATCCTGAGGCCTCTGTGGAAGTTTGAGGTCTCCGTAAGTCTCAGGATGAGAAGCAATGCTTTAGTCCATCTTATTTTTAGTCCAACACAGAAACCCAGTATAGCTCATTTATAATTGCACATGTAAACTTTGAGGCCATTCACACAGAACACCCTTTTGCATTTAAAAAACCGTGAAACACAGAGCAGGGGTTTTTAAAAAATAATGTTTTTTTACTTGAGTTGCATGCTTTTAGAATGCTGTGTCATGCATGAGATGTTGTAAAAGATGTTCATCCAGCACGTTTACATAAAAAAACAATAGAAAAGGAGCCCAGTAAAATGCAAAATGGGTTCTGTGTGAACACAAGTTATTGTCTGTCAACTTGTCGTTTGCAAACCAAAATCAAGTCGGTTCACTTGATCTGAGATATTGTTTGGGTCATGTGTTTTAGGCCGTGTTGACACCTGGTATTAACATTCATCTCGGGTGATCAGATCACATGTGGTCAGCCAAAACACATTGCTTGTTTACACCTAGTAGCGACATGCTTCTCAAATGTGTCTCCTGTGATCATGTGTGATCAGATTTCAAAGACAGAGTCTGAGTGGCTACATACATCACATAGTACGCCAGCTATGGGGAAATAGGGAAAAAGGCCAAAAAACTCACCACACTTTTGCTTTTTATTTTTAAGTCATTGTTTTGGTGCAGTGGTGTTGCATATTGGACAAGTAGGTCCTTCAGTGTTGTCTGTGGTACATCAGGATGCATTAGCATTCACAACCGTTGTAGTTTATGTGACTGGAACGCAAAACATGTTGGACCTGTTTACACATTTGAACGTTTTATATATCTGTTCACTTGTGCCAATCCGGACCACTTTCCCTTATCAGCCCTGGGCATCCATCATAAAGCCCCAGCATGTCACTCCAGTGTCCAGGGCGGATCTGTTCTGTTTACCACAAGCTTTTCCCATATGCTTCAAGCCACAGGGGGCTGATGACAGTGTGTAGGCTGCAGGGACAGACAAGTGTCCTGCGTGCTCCAACCTCCCCTTAGCGTGAAATCGGCAGACTCCACAGAGGCTGTGACATTGGTCATGGAGGGATTGCTGGGAAAAAGAACGTGTGTGCAGCAGCCGCATGGGGTCAGGTGGACAACAGGTGCCTTTTGACCTACAATCCTGCTTTACTTCTAATGTCTCTGTTTCTCTCTCGGTTTAGTTTTAAAGCCGGGTGATTGGCGTCACCCTTGCGGCCCCTGGAGCTGGCCCTGAGCCGTGGCTCATTAGCACCTGGTTCTCCCTTGACCTGGAGCTCCTTCAGTAGTGAGCCAGCAGCCTGATCCCCTAGTGGCCTAAAGTGCTAAACTTGCATTTCTATCTTTCCTGTGACATTGCAGAAAAATGTCAACTGTAATGGATTTTGCTTGATCAAATAAATCTTTTAATTGATGACAAACAATTTTTCTTGTTTTGCTATTTTTTTATTTAGGAGAGAGGACAGGAAATAAAGAGGAAGAGGGAGGAATGGAACTGGGAAATGTTTTGGTCATCAAAATGAAGCTGAAAAATATATATATATATTTCAGGAAAAGCCCCAACTAAAAATTTTCATTAGGGAAAAAAAAACACAATAAGAAATGTTGCCCTTGCTACTAACTGGAATTAATAAGTTAGAAATACTGAATACTTATATGGGGGAAATGTAAAAAAGTTAGTTTAAAAAAAAAAAAAGTATAAAAGCTAATACAAACTATTAAAATACTATAAAATTATATAAATATATACACATTGTATATACTTTATATGATCAATATTGGTTGTTTTTTTTCCTTGTTTTTAGCCTGTATATACAAAGTTTGCTAATATAATATTAATTAACTTTTGAGAATTTTAAGTAATCTAATAATAAAAAATAAAACTATAAGATGCATGTCAATATTTACAAAAAATTAAAAAATAATATTGAATCATTTGAGTCATTCTTTGTTTAGACCACACAACCAGAGAACACACTTGAGAAAAAAGAAACCGGTCTAGAAACTCGTAAACACTACTCCAACGACTTTGTTGGTTTTAAACTGCAGATACTCTTCCGAACTTCACTAATGAAGTAAACTTTTTCCCCTGACAAGAGCATTTACATTAAGATTCGAGACACCCTTCTGAATATGCAACGACATGTTGAGCCACCTCTCAGTTCTTGTTTTTATTCCTGCAACATATTCTGTGGTGACTTCAACTCAGGTCACAGCACACTGAGCTCTCACAGCGTCTCGGAGAGAAAGTTTAGCACAGGCGTGTGGAGAGGACCGCTCTGGAACATGAGTGTGCCAGCAAGCGTGACTGAGACTGACAGCTTGATTTATGGCGTGGCTATAAGTAGCCACGACGTCGGCTGCCTTCAGCGGGGTGGAGTCCCTGCAGACACCTAACGCTGCCTCCTTGTGTCACTGAAGCACAACCTTCTGACAAAATACTGAGTGTTTGTGTGTGTGTGGTTGTGTGTGTGTGCTTAAGGCAGATGAGCAACAGTCCCCGTCCAAGATGCCAAATCTGCATGTTTATCTGGTCTTATGCCAGACGCTAATCAATTAAAACCCTGCTGTCCCTGACGGAAGACAGGAGAGAAGCAGAGAGAGACAGACAGATGGATGGATGGATGGATAGATAAATAAATGGATAGATGGATGGATTGGT
Source organism: Carassius gibelio (assembly GCF_023724105.1). Classification (NCBI taxonomy): domain Eukaryota; kingdom Metazoa; phylum Chordata; class Actinopteri; order Cypriniformes; family Cyprinidae; genus Carassius; species Carassius gibelio. The sequence continues at coordinate 23,078,515 of NC_068399.1, read as the reverse complement.
AGGCAGATGGATGGATGGATGGAAGGATGGATTGGATGAAAGGATGGATGGATTGGATAGATTGGTAGGTGGATGGATGGATGGACGGATGGATGAATAGATAGACGGACAGATAGACGGAAAGATGGATGGATGGATGGATAGATAGATTGGCAGGTGGACGGACAGACGGAAGGATGTATGGATGGATTGGATAGATTGGTAGGTGGTTGGATGGATGGATGGATTGGTAGGCGGAGGGATGGAAGGATGGATTGGATAGATTGGTTGGCAGATGATGGCTAGACGGATGGATGAATAGATAGACGGACAGATAGACGGAAAGAAGGATGGATGGATGGATAGATAGATTGGCAGGTGGACGGACAGACGGAAGGATGTATGGATGGATTGGATAGATTGGTAGGTGAACTGATGGACGGATGGATAGATTGGCAGTCGGATAGACGGACCGATGGATGGATGGATAGATTGGCAGGTGGATGGACAGATGGAAGGACGTATGGATGGATTGGACTGATTGGTATGTGGATGGATGGACTGATAGATGGTTGGATGGATGCAACTAAGAACAACTAAGGTTGTTGGTTCGAGTCTCGGGCCGGCAATACCATGACTTAGATGCCCTTTTTTTTCTCTCCAAATTGTTTGTATATATTTTGTTTTTCTTTTTATCTCAAAATTACAAGAAACAATGTCTGAATTATGAGATAAACTTAAGAAATGTGGGGAAAAAACACTATAGAGAGAGAAAAAGTCGCAATCAGCTTTTTTATTTTTTATATTGTGGTGAAAACAGTCTTCTATAAATATCCCATGTCTATAAATGAAAATTATAAAATGATCTTTTGGCAGATAACCAATATGGTACAGTGGTACAGAAGACATATTGTGCATCCCTAATTAGAAATTGCCATTTGCTTAATTTAGAGTTTCTTACTACAATACTCTTCTGATGTCATAAAGACAATTTTGAATGCCATTCTATTTTATTTTACTATGATTTCGTAGTTACATCAACTCCGACAGTAACTATGGTATTTGGCGGCCAAGACTCTGGTAAAAAACACCACACAGCCCATTTTCCATACCTGATGAACAGAGCCGTATATCTCACAGACAAGAGCGAGAGCATTTCCTCTCAGACGTATTGTCCAGTGCTGAAGGAGTTTTGTGTGACCCGTGTGGCAGCCGTCTCATTGGCCCGTGGTTGTCATGGGGATGTGTCTTGGCTGAGGTGCTAGTGGATGGAGTGATTTTTTTTGCTACGAGCAGGTGCTCAGCATCTTCCTCGAGCCCTGAAACGAACCGCACATCCCTCATTAGACATTCAGAATCTAATTACACGTTTCTATGTCCTCATCGAGCCAGCTATCTTTTCCTCATAAAATATCCAGAATCATCTACATCTCCTCTGCCACATCAACAAAAATGAGGTGTGTGGGGAGGGGGACATGATGGTGGCAGTCTTTGATCTGATAGAAGGCCCCTGCAGGGATAGAAGCCTGGGCTGGTGCCAGAACCCCTCTTGGCTGACAGTCTCCTCTGCTGGTTGGCAGCTTGAAGGCTTTGGTGATTAATTCTGCTGGGAGGATGAAAGCGGCTCTAGCCAGCGGCTCCCTGCCTCAGAAGGCCAGGGACATGGTCTGAGCCCAGCTCGGCCCAGCGCAGACCAGCCGATCCGTGCCTTTCCCCGTCTGGCCAGCTGCCTGCCTGCTTGCCTGCTGCCTCAGGACCAAACGCGGCAGGTGATGGACCGGGGAGAGCGATGGGGAGGGTGGAAGACAGTCTGATGTTTATTGAAAAAGCTTTTATTTTTGTTTCTCCCCCCATTTCTCCCTATGTCTCCCTCTCTCCATCTCTCTCTCTCTCTGTTCTGCGCTGTTTTATTAGCCAGCATCTTTAATGTTGTGCCGCTATGCCGTGATAATCCCCTGAGACAAGGCAGCACCCTGTTTCAAACAGGATGTAAGGCACCACTGACAGCCACACCGCACTAGTGCAGTGAGCCCTGGGGAGAAAGAGAGAAAGATTGGGGTGGGGATTTGTGACAGATGCAGATTTGTAAAAAGAAATGCAAAGGATGAAATAGATAGTCGATTTATTTCTAACCCTACACACTTTTCAGATATCTTCACCTGGAGTTATGGTATGGGTGGTGTCTGGACTCGTTCCGGCCCTGTCCTCTTGTGTCCTGTGCATGTAAGCTCCGCCTCCGCCGGAGGGGCCGTAAACAGCCAAACAGCTGTGGTAGGAAGCATAGTTGCATGCATGCATGCAGATTTCAGCTGCGCTTACAATAAAACACAAGGAAACACGTGTGTACTTGTTCGCTTGTGTGTGCAAGCTTGATTTAAACTGAGTTGGGGAAGGCTGTTGAAAATGAAGTTAGCTATTTAAATTAAAAAAAATATGTATATATGCTTAAACTAATGCTTTTATTCATAAAGGATGCATTAAATTGATCAAAAGTGACAATAAATAAATGTATAATATTTAAAAAAAAGTTATTTCTGTTCATCAAAGAATCCTGACAAAAAAAATGCATCACAGTTTCTACAGAAATCTGAAGCAGTAACTGTTATCAACATTGATAGTGATGTTTCTTCAGAAGCAAATCAGTATATTAGAATGATTTCTGGATACTCTGCTGGACCGTATTCAAGCATAGGATCTAATCAGAAGACACAAATTAGACCCTGACTCTGTTTAACCCAATTAGCTAATCATTCAATTTAACTTTACAACAAGACCCTTTTGACCAGTGCATCTCTTGAATTTCTTATATGTAATGGTCCTTTTCAGAGTTGCATAACACTTCATGCGCAAGTATGAAACTTTCTGCCTGCGTGTCACATGTTTATGTGTATCTGCTCTACACACTGAGGTTAAAGGCCTGGTGGAATTAGTTTCACAGGGACCTTTATAACCTCTGACTTCTATCCCAGTGTCATTATATCAGATTGCACATGAGAGGATGACTAATCTGTATCAATGCATGCATACTAATGAGCCTTTTATGTATATTTCTAGGATAGTGAATGCTTTCATTTGTGCATTATACACAGCTTTGAAAAAAATACATGACCCGCTGCTGATTATTAATCTTCTTACCAGATTATCATTGGAAAACTGTTTTTGAATAGATGCTCATTTCAGATGTTGGAAATCCAGCAAAATTCTCAGTTTTAATAAAATGAATGCATAATAGACTATTTAAGTCAACTAGTCAGTCCTAAAGTGGGGTAATGCATCGCTTTAACAACCAAATTCTGATTAGACAATGATTTTGTTTTTGTAAAATAATAGCCGGTTGTTTCTACTCTAAGGTCTGTTGGGGTACATTATATGGCTGTTCTATGGTTGTCTATGTGTTTATGAGTGTTGGGTACACCTGGACTATGTCACTGTGTATTTATGGGGTGGTGGGTCAGACAGAGTGACTGTATACCTCCTTTCCTCTGTCTCTGTTTGAGTGTGTGTGTGTGTGTTTGGTTACACAGGCCTGAGGCGCACCGGCTAGATGTGGCTCTTGTTAAGGCCCAGTGAGTAGCCAGGGCAGAGCAGCCTCGCAGCTGGTCTCGAGGCCAGCAGACGGCGTCGAGTGTGTGTTACTCTCCCACCCTTCCCCAGGAATATCCCTCGCTCTGCGAAAAGGAAATACCAGATTAAAGCAACATTACTTCGAGACCGGTTTTCATGCTAACTGCCCGCCTCTGTGTATTCCTCGCTTTTTCTTTTCCACACTCTCTCCATCTTCGGTTTCCATTGTGTGTGTGTGTTTTTTTTTTCTTTCTGTCCCCAAAGACACCCCCTCGTTTTCTCTTTTGGCCTTTTCCTGCCCTCTTTCTCTCCTTCAAGTTTTTTCCCCCTCACCCTGTGTATGATTCCCTCTCTCCGTCTCTTTTTTCTCTCACACATACTCTCTCCTGGGTGTAACATTGTTGGCAGTCTGTGAGAGAGGCAGCAGCCAGGGCTGTAAGCATATCCTGTGGGAGATCGGTTTTCAGCTGTGTGTTTGCGTATGTGTGTGTGTGTGCATGCCACCGTTGTGCTTTCTTTGTGGGGCGGTGGGGAGTTTTTTCACCTGCTGTAGGGACAGACTCCCAGGTCTTAGAAAGGGCTTTACAGTGGGTGTGGAGAATGCTGCTAATGTTTCTATGTGCAGCCTGGCTTTAGACATCTACTCTCAATGTCCTGCCTGTGCCGAGTCCATACGGCCTCGCACACACACAGCCATGGGGGCCTGTCAATGATTAATAGCTTCTCCCTGAGTGGCATCTTGGGAGGCCCTGAGAGAGAAAGAGGCTAAACAAGAGCTCTGTTTTCCCCTCGGCTCTCCTCTCTTCCTCTTCTGAGAGAGTATGCACTCTCAATCCACTCCAGAAAGCTAGATTTAAAGGAGTATGAGGAAATTATGTTAGTGTTTTATGTGGAGAAATTGCAACAAATTTCATGTTCTTAAAAACAGTACATTGGGGTCCAGAAGCTTGAGACCACATTATCTGGAGTTCAAAGTCTAAATTGATGTTTAAATTAGTAACTGTACTAATAATAGTGTGTGTGTGTGTGTTAATTATGTTAATGCATTTTTTTCTTTTGGATTTTTTAATGGTTTTAAATATTATTTGTAATTAAAATGAAAAATATATTTTTTTTAAGTATGAACTATTAAATTATGTATTACTGAATATTAATTATTTTAATTCTTATGCATTTAAATATTATTTGTAACAAAAAACAAGCACTTTAAATTTGTAACAACTGTTCACTTAAATTATTTCATGCTTTTAAATATTATTTGTAATAAAAATAAAAATAGTAGCATTTTCAGTTTTAAACAGATTGTTAAATAAAATATTATTTCAATTATTATGCTTTTAAATATATTTTTTAAATAAATTCAAATAGAAGTACTTTCATGTTTTACTTGGACTTTACTGTTAGGCTCTTATATTATTTGTAATGGAAAATAAATAATGGAAAATACTCATTTGGGTTCCGCTGTATATCCATTAGAAAAACAACACACTTTTTCTGTCTGGTAGTACAAGCGGTTGTGGTCTGAACTAAAGTCAAGTCTCTAATTTTCAAAGTCAGGTCATAATGAACTCGACGACTCTGACATTTTGTGTATTTCATCAGGTCCAAAGCGCTGCGTAATGCGGTTAGAAACATGAAAGCGTCTTTCATGCTTTTATGCAAGTTTTATCAAGGCTGAAGCAACAGGGCTTTTCAAGTCGCCCAGGATGAGACCGTATGCAAAAATAAGTTGATAATGATTAGAATAGTGTAATTCCTGTCTCAGTATGGTTTAAAGTGACTCTGTGAATATCTTTGATGGTGTGTGAACAGTACATCGATTATATTAGGACTGTATTGTGAGCCCATTTGATTATAGTGATATTATAATGAGCGGTGAAACATAATGAATGTCCTCTACATTGATAGTTATTTTAAAAAAAATCCATCCAACTCCATCCAAAAAATCTAAATCATTTTCTCACCTATGTGTCATTCCTAACCAGTATGACTTAATGTATTTTGTGGAACACAAAAGAAGATATTTTAAAGAACATTGGTAAAAAAAAAAAAAATAATAATAATTGTCAGTGGAACCCAAAATTGTTATCAACATTCTTCAAAAAAATATTTGGTGTTTCACAGAAAAAGAAAGTCATACAGGTTTGGGAAGACATAGGGGTGTATAAATGATGACAGAATTTTTATTTTGGGATGAAACATCCCTTCTTTAAATTCCTTAAAATAATTGAGGTGTGTTGTTGACATACAGTATAGAGTTATAATCAATGTGGATAGTATAGGACATTTCTTTGCAGACTGTGGCACACTGTGAGGCTCAAAGTGTGATGTTTCCTGGGAACTGTTGTTCAAAATTTTATTGATTTATTCTTTTTTATTTTGTAAAGCATGGCAGCCGGCACACCGATTTTTATTGTGGTCTTATTGTTATGGCATTAGTGAAATCTAAAGCTGAGAAGGGGGGTCTGCTGTCAAAGGTGAGGCTAAGAGAAGACAAGAGACCCAGGGATTGAGAGAGTTCAGGCCAGTCTCTGTCTGGAAGAGCTGGCCGAGAGGAGGAGGTGGTGGTGGGAGGGAGAGAGAGAGAGAGGGAAGGGGTGGAGGAGTGGGGCCAGGAGGTGAAAGCCGAGCTGGAATTTGTGAGGTATGCAGAGAATGATGGGATTTTTCCTGCTGGGCGGCTGAGAGCTGCTGCACTGCTGAGCATTGACCAGCACACACACACACAAAGAACTGAAAGCTCTATCACCATCACACTCTCTACCTCACACAAACTTTCTCAATCTCTCACCCCTCCCTCTTATTCTCTATCTCTCTCACACGTTTGTTTCTGTGAATTGTGGGGAATTTCCAAAGACTTCTATTATTTTTAAACTGATCAAACTGTATTTTCTATTCCCTAAACCTACCCATTACAGAAAACCTGTCTGCATTGTGACACTTCCCTCGTACAGTCCCCAGAATGTCAGAAATGTCAAGTTTTATTATTCTTGTGGGGACATTTGGTGTCCTTACAATGTAGCATACACAAGTACACACACATACAAGTGTTTGTTCAACTATAGGCACATTTGGCCCATAGACTTTCAGAAAATAAACGGTCCTAAAACGTGCTTTTCACACTCTCACTAGTTTATTTAATTTGTTAGTGGAGATATGGCATTACAGTCATTTTTTTTAAAACGACTATTTGTTTTTACAGCATAACTCAAATTATGTGTTATATTTGATAACATTGGTGAAAATAAAATTTTACCAATTTTTTGAAGAAAATGGTTCTTGATGACCACAAGTAATTTTAATAAAACAAACATGTATAATTATTTCATTTTTACTTAGACTGTCATATATTATATATATATATATATATATATATATATATATATATATATATATATATATATATATATATATATATATATATATATATATATATGAAAGTCTAAGTAAGAATGAAATAATTATACATTTTTGTTTTATTAAAATGTATATGTATATATATATTAGAATACATTTTCATAGTTTAAGATGGGTAAACAAATCATTCTATAAATAAAATTCATTTGAAAATGCCAACAGTAAATAAATCCAATACAGTCCAATACAGTTTTTCACCGTATATAGTAGGGGAATTTACCGTAAACCATTTTACTGTAGCATTTTTACAGTGTTTTACCGTTAAATTATTTTTTTATTGTATAAGGTTTTGTTTCCATGTATGTGACCTTCATATAACAAAAAGAAAGAAAGAAAAGAAAGAATGAATGAAAAAGAAAGAAAGGCCATTTTAATAGATATTTAAATATATATATTTTTTTTTATAAATTATTTATTATAATTCTGAGGCAAGAGTTAAAAAAATCAATCTATATGTAAAATATATACAATTACAAATTAAAGACTGAGTCTGGGGCAAAAGTTTCCAAGAATCAAAATAAAAAAGTTCCCATGAATGGTTCCTTCAAGTAACAAAAAGAAAAGCCTGAAATATGTTTTAATAAAAATCAACCATGACAGAAATGTGCTCGTAATGGAAGAAACACCCACACTCGTACAAACTCTCAAAAGGAGAGTATACATCTCCAACAATCTGCCCTGTTCTGGTCTGTATTGTCATTCTCCTCACTTTATCTCTCTCTGCCTTTCAGCAATCTTACTTTTCTGACATTCATGCTTTTTTTTTCTCTCGATGACTAAAATACTCACACTCTTTTCCTTTGTTCTTGTCCCTCAGATCTATCTGTTTATTCTCTTTCCTCCTTCACGGTTCTTCTTCCCCGAGCTCTCTCTCTTTCACTGTCTCGCTCTCTAGCTCCACCCCCTCACTGTCTCTCTCTTTCTCTCCTCCCAGCCTCCTCTGCTCCGGCTGCTGGCACGCCTCCAGAGCCTGACAGTCACAAGATTGTTATTTCATTTATTTAGTCTTTTTTCCCTCTATATTCTCTCTGTTGCGTCTCTTTAAATATGCGCCATTGTTCAGAATGACCTTATCGGTCACGAGCTGTTCTTGGAGAGCCGGTTTCATTTTAGTTATACAAAGTTGGAGAATTTAATTGTCTACTGTGGGGATCATGAGGTTTCTATTTTCATTCTAGTATGCATAGTTATCATAAAAATATTGAAAAATGAAATGGAAGCTTTTTCCCTCATGGCCAAATGATTTTTTGTTCTCCATTATATGTGCAGAAACTTTTAAAAACTGTCCGTAGTCATTTGCCCTCTTCCAAAGCATAGTTTTCACCAGTAAAAAGCATCTTAAAAAAAAAGAAAGAAAAAAAAAAACCTATATATATACACACACACACACACACACACATATATATGTATATAATTCTTCTATTATTTTTACTTTTTTATTCTTTTATATTAGCTTTTAAAATAGCTTAGTCTAAAGCACCTCTGTCACTGTATACTTTCAATGTACTTTGTTCTGATAAATATAATAAAAAAAGGTTAGTTTAGTGAAGTGTTTTTTTAGTATTTGCAATCTTGAGAATAGATACAACAACTATACTGTCTTTGTTTAGCTCTTCATCCCTCTCTTATTTTGTGTCTCTTTTTAGGCCTCTTTTTCTCTCTCCTGGTATTCAGGACAGGTCGTATATTAGGATACGAAAGCCATTTTTTTCTTCTTTTGTTTGAGAGAACTTTTGAGAAATTCCTGACTTGACTCCCCTCTTGCCTCTTTGAATGAGAAACTGTCAGTTTAATTGGCTGTGATCTCGTATGCAAAGCTGCTTTCACTTATTGCACTCAGGTCTTATCCTTTAAATATGGATAAGATGATTTGAGGGGGGAAAAGCACAGGGTCATCTGCCGCCTGTATGCTTTGAATTAAAGCCAGACACGCTGGGGTTCGTCCCATATTATTTTTTTCTCAAACCGTGATATATATATTATTTTTTTCCTCATCCTGGTGCAGTAGATTTCCACTTATTAAAATTTCTGCTCTGTCTGAAAGTCCCTGTCTGTCTCTCCAAAAGTCTCTAAAGCACATCAGCGGGCAGAATATTGCAGGAGGCGGAAATGGGGAGCAGTGAAGTGGCAATGCCTTTTTCAGAATCACTTAACGCTCATAAACAAAACACATCTGCAACAAAATCTGCAATCATGTCAGCTCTAATCCTGAGAGACAAATCCGTTTTACAGAGGCAGAGATGAAGAGATACAAGGAGAACGGGACAGCAGGAAAGACTGTGTTATGTTACATTTATGGGGAATCTCTTTGTGTGTGTTAGTTCATACAATAAATTGCATACATATCCCATTTTTTCTAAAATGTGACATATTTCCAGTGTTGTTATTGTTAAATAAAACAAAAACTATTAAAAACCATTTTCATTAATTGAAATAAAATTATATAACATATGTAAATATAAATATTTGATACTTCAAATGTATGTTTTATTCAATGTTTAAAAGTTCAATGTTTCTTTGAGTTGTTGAGGAGTTTGAGTTGTTTTGCTATGTTTTTTTTCTTCTGTGAATCAGATTCACCAATTTGTTTCCATTTTACTAAAATTATTAGAATTTAAATTAATTATAAAGAATATAAAGAATATAATAATATAGAATTTAAATAATATAATATAATCATCTAACATTATATAATAATGACCGAAAAAATAATAATTTAAAAATACACAATTGAGAAACAGGTACATATAAAACTGAATATATTAATAAATACTATAAAAGTTTTTTAATAAAACCAAAATAACACTAGACTTCACTAGAACTTAATGCAGAAAAAGCTGCACCTTTTTTATTTTTTCTTAAAAACATTGTTAAATCGTCATTAAACATCTTTAGAATGCATCATGCACAATAAGACCAGGGACATTTCTCAAGAAAATCCTTTTGATTTCATGTTTTTTAAGTTGTTTAGGTGCTCAGATGTTGAAGTATTTTGCTTCAGAGCGGTAGGAAGAGAAATCAAGACAGCTAGTTGTCGAGGGGCCGGTGTGTGAATTCCCCGTCTGGCCTGGATTTAATTGAAGTCTTGTGTCATCGATGCAGTAACACGAGCGGGTGGATGTTGCTGAAATGTATTAACATTAGTTCCTTAATAGGGTCACTCCAGAGCAATTTTTTTTCTCTCCTTTTTTCCTCCAGAGTCCCTCTCTGGCAACATCCATCCAAATTCACATATACATTTCTAAATATGACTGTGCACATTTGCAAGTTTGTGTTGTTTTCCATTTAGCCACTCCAACATGGAGATCTCTTGTAAAGCAAAACAAGAAGATTATCCGGAAAATCACTGCATGTGTATATATCCCCCCTCTCCGCTTCCCTCGTAATGCCATGGAGTATGTAACAACATTAATCATATCTATCTAAAAATCAGGGGCTCTGATACACTCTCAGATAGAAATGCAATGCAGGGCCTGGAATGGGCTGATAAACATCAGCACAAGACTGAGTTTCCAATTCCTGCCTCAGAATAGACCCTGGGCTGAAATGAGAGGGAGGAAGAGGGAGAATGAGAGAGGGAGATTGAAATGTGGGGGAGAGAGAGAGAGAGAGAGAGGCAGCACTCTCCGGCCCCGTGTCTGTCGGAGTGAATGAACCATGTGACAGGACATGTCGTGTTGAGTGACAAAGCAAAAAAAAAAAGAGAGTAAGAGAAGTGGCAGCACAAAAGTAAAACACTATCCACAGTTTCCCAGCATCCAGCCGCAGCAGTGTGGAGAGAGAGAGAGAGAAACAGGAAGGGGGGAGGAAGAACAGATGGAAAAAGTAGCCGACGCACAGCAAACAGGACGTATGTGGGGTTTTGAGCAGATATATACAGGCACATGTTTTCCATGAAAGAAAAAAGAATACAGTTCACCCTCATGTTGTTTCAAACCTATAGGACTTTCTAGATGTTCTTTTCCACACAATGAGAATGAATGGGAACGTAAAATAATTATGCTTCAGAAAATAGATATTGATATTGTTCATATATGCTTAAGTACTGAAAATGAATGGCTGAGTATACTCAAATACTCTGATGCAAGTAAAAGTCCTGTCTTGAAAATGTTACTTAAGTAAATATAATCGAGTATAAACGTTTCTTAAAGTAAGTATAATCAGGGCAATTTGTTTAAAAGTAAACTGGGACTCCTGTACTATTATTTATTGTATCATTAGGTTATTATTCCTATATCGTTACTGCACATCAGAAACGCACCAGGAACATGAACAATCTCAGACACCTTGGTCCATGTATCATTTTTATTTTATTTTTTATACTTTTTTTGACGCTCTCGACGGTGGCAGTGTGAACACACAGTTAGCCTTAAACAAAGCTATTGTACGGCAAAGATGTGTGCTCATTAACCATTAAAAGTTCTTTATTGGCATTTTATGTTCCATGGATCCATGGAATTTTTATATTTCATGAAATGTAGGCTACTTTATTATGGAGAATGGTTCTTTAGATTGTTAAAATGTTCTTCACACTAAAGCCTGTTCACACCAAGAACCATAATTATAACAACGCTATCTCACGACCAATTTTTACAAATTTTACGAGGTGGCTAATTTGTAAGATTTTATATGATTTGTCTAGACTCCATCGTACAAATTCATACGAGCAACTTGTGCAACTTATAAAATACATACGATTTAGCATAAATCATATGAATTCGTACGAGTGAGGTCATACAAATTCGAACGAATTAGCCACCTCGTAAAATATGTATGAATTGCAGTGAGATCAGGCTGACTATAAAGATAACGATAACAGTGGACGATATAGTGTATATGTTTATTCTAAGTGCATGCTCATCTGCCGCTTTAAATTCTCCTGCTCGTATTGCAGGATTGAATCTGATTGGCTGTCAATGTTTGTATCGTTTATCAGCTGGAAAAAAACTGTTCTAGAAGTGACTCCAACAATATCTTTTCTCTCTGTCTTTATCATTATAGCTGTGTATATATCTTTATCTGTATCTTTAGTTATTGTCATAAACCATATATTGTCATAGTCGTGTGTTTATTAGTCACATTGAATCAATAAGAGCACGTAAATCTTCTGTTTATCCAGCTACCGCAATAGGAATTTCCTGGGTTTCTTCTGCGAGACGTATTTGGAGTTTGGCCTTTGGATGGAGATTTACTGCTGATCACAGAACAGGCTTCACTGAAAGATACGCATGACAGACACAGCTTCTGTCGAATCACGATTTCGATTCCATTTTGATTTATTGTGCAGCCCTACTTAACAGCATCCTTACTCATGTCTTGAAAATGTTACTTAAGTAAATATAATCGAGTATAAACGTTTCTTAAAGTAAGTATAATCAGGGCAATTTGTTTAAAAGTAAACTGGGACTCCTGTACTATTATTTATTGTATCATTAGGTTATTATTCCTATATCGTTACTGCACATCAGAAACGCACCAGGAACATGAACATTCGCTTTCATTGTTCTTGATTCTCTTTTACGTGCAATTTCTACATTTTTTCTGTCTCACAGAAGAAAATGGGGGTGAGTAAATGAGAGAGAGAGTAGATACAGAATGAGGAGAGAAGAGGGGAGAAAGAATGCTCTGCATACTGCATGGCGATAACGTCAGACACTTTATAAATTTCCCCGGCTGAGTCGGACCACTGCCTCGAGGCAGACACAAGCTGAGCTTCTCCATGTCACACTCAGAGCCTCTAAATCTCAAAGAGAGAGAGAGAGAGCAAGGCATTAACAGTGGGCTGAGAGAAAACTGATGGACGGCCATCAGAGAGTGAGAAGGCTTTGTCTGGAAAAAGGAAGGACAGAGAAAGAGAGGAAATGAGATGAAAAATGGGCTCTGTGCTGTTTGGTTTCATATTCCTGCATTGCCCACAGCTTTTTAGCTCGGCCCAAATTGCCAGAAGCAATGCAATCATCTTGTAAAGCATTTATTTTAGGAACAGAAGTACTGCTTCACCCTCCTCTCTTTTCTAATTTAAGCCCCTCATAAAAATCATCTTGAAGTACAGAAATTTTCCTTTGTCGATATACAGGACTTCATATAGTGAGTGTCTTGTTTTGAGTCTTCAGCTGTGAGAGTTAATATACATTCAGTCAAAATAGATCTTATAGTCAGCTCTTAAAGTAATAGTGCACCTAAAAGTGCAATATTTGAGGTCAACCGTCCCATTAAAAGTGAAACCTTTTGAACTCTTTATTTGTATTTCTGTGCATACCCACCTTTAGCAACTTAACCCACTTCCTGTCAGCAGTCCAGTCTGTGTTCTTTTGAAGAGATGAAACAATGGTAGCTGCCTTTTTGCTGACGCTACAGTTTAACTACTCTTTGAGCTAGTGGGCCTGGTGCATGTAGCCCTGTGGGTGCGGGTGCGTTAATAAGCAGCTAACTGCCAAAGCAGGATCTTAATATGATTCACTCATCTATATTTCATCCTGTTTTTAGTTATACTTCTACCAGTCTGCTGTCTGCTATCCATTTTAGTAAATGTTTTACTGCTGTTTTTGTGCTCAGGCTCAAAGATAGATAGATAGATAGATAGATAGATAGATAGATAGATAGATAGATAGATAGATAGATAGATAGATAGATAGATAGATAGATGGTAAACAAATTATTAACTTTTTAAAGAATCAGTGCAGTATTGTAATGCATTAGCTAGTGATGAAAGTAACTTTCCCCAACACTGCAGACCCATTAATTCAGACTGTGTAGCTTATTTCCAGAAGCAGCATTTTCCTCTGGCATTTAAGGGGGAAAAAATCTAAACGAATAGTTCAATCAGGCAGTATGAAACTAAAAGTGTTCCTTCTCCCCCTGCGCTCTCCTGTGTTTGTGCACTTGAGCCGGTATTGAGAGATGGGCTCAAGAGAGCCCGGCACTAAACTTGATCAAACCGGTCTATTTGTCTTTAAAGCTCCCGAGACATGCTTCATTTCCTGTTGTGTAACACTGCCTTTTCTACATCTCTGACTGAGCTATGCAATACCCAGGCCGAGAGATAGAGAGGGAGAGAAAAGAGGCACAACTCTGTTACTGCTCAACATGTTCCACTTTGAACACGCTTCCAGAATATTCTGCTTTTTCAAAAGCTGAATGTTCTACAAAGTCTGACATCATAACAGACATGGAGTTTGAGCATTGTCATTTTGAGAGAAATAGCGGACACAAAAATGTACCTATCCTCATGTTGAATTTCCAGTTTATAATAATTACATTCTGATCATATGGCTTTAGAAGTACTTGTTTGGATTACATTTATGAAGTATGCAAAGCAAAGCAATCATGTAGTCTTGGAATAAGTAATTGATGACAGAATTTTCTTTTTCAGAAAGAGAATTGCTTTTAACATTTTTATCATTCAAATAAAGATCCATTCATTCTTTTAAATGCCACAACACCATTTGTTTCTGTCATTTACTTAATGCATGTCATCAATCTGTGGTATGGCGGTAGAGTGCGTTTTTTCTGTAATGGCCATGGTGCCATGTTGGATCTACTAGATTTATCTAATCCAGATTTTGTTGGCAATGCATAGGTTATATATATATATATATATATATATATATATATATATATATATATATATATATATATATATATATATACCTTGCTCAGGATACAGCTTTATTTCATTTCAACCAATAACTTTGATCTAACTTCACTCTGAAAAAAACATCTGGCAAGCTACTTCATTCCACTGGATTTATAAACCCATTGGAGCTTCAGTGCTCTTTGTATATGCAGTGCTTGAAAAAGTGTCTACCTAACCAAAACATTAAGGATGTGCCTCTTAGATAATTCCAAATGCCATGGTGGTTTTAAAAATACATGCTCCTGTGGGGAGCAGCTCAGTCGGCTGTGTGGGGTCTCGACGGATGTGACAGCCAGAGGCTGCTGTATTTCTGTGAAGAGGTTTTAGCTACAGTAGTGTGCGTCCCCTCGTCATCCATCTCTCATGCACTTTCTTCCTTTTAGCGCTCTCTCCCTCTCTCTTTCTTTCCATCGCTTCCCTTTTTGAGTAGATTCAGAGCACCACACACAGAACACTCACGCCCTCTCTACCACCCACACTCTGAGGAACAACAAATCTCCTCCTGTACAGTCGGTCTGTAGCCCAGACACACACACACATGGACTCGTCTATCAGCTTTTAAATTATAAAGCCAAGCCACAGAAAAACACGGAGGCTAAGAAATAAACCAGTCTTACACAATTTTGTATGTTCACAAGCATCTCTTCCCTGTTACCTTCCTGTTTCTCATGCATCTCTTCCCGTTTTATGCATTTTAGCACGGCCAAAACGATGCACTGACCCATATGCAGCCTGGATGGGAGTGATGCATTTTTTTATATATACATTTTATAGCAGCAGTTCAGTCAGAATTTGTATTATTCACTGTAAAAGGTGCGCCTGATAGTTTGAGGTCAAGGATTAACGCTAAAATGGGCAGTTTAGAAGCAACAAAGCTTCCAATCACTGGTTGTCTTTTTTCCCCCTATATCGTTTTTTTGTTGTGTGGTGTGGTTTTCAGTCTCGCACTCAAGTTTCTTTCATGTACAGACCTCCTGCCTCCAGAGTGCTGCCGGAGAGCTGCATTTCACTGCATATGAAAGCAGATACGATCCTGAACATGTGGACCAGTCACCTAATACAATCAGAACAAAGGGGAAAACTGGTGCAACACAAACCTGAGTACCATTTTTTTTAGAGAAAGGAGAAGAGAAGAATAGAGTCTAAGATACTGAGTTTATGTGTGTGTGTGTGTGTGTGTGTGTGTGTCTGAGAGGACTGAGCCGGCAAACACTCCCTAGCAAGACAAAGACATTCACAAATCTGCCAAGTCACACACAGCTTTCCTTCATTTTCCTAAATTTTGCCTAGAATTTGGACAGGGTCTGGATTTTTGTGCCTATACGGGTCATTTTTGCAAATTTGTTTCCGTCTCTGCATGTGTGTGAAGGGTTGGGCGAGGGTGACAGATTGGGTCTCCTGGCTCCAGCCCCTCTTTACTCACACTTCCAGCAAGGTCACATGACACCAGTCAAACTCTGTCACAACCTCACCGGGGGAGATCTGGCAGCAACAAACCAGAGCAAACCTGGACGATAAACACACACACACAAATCTACTTGCCTTCACCTACCTTTTTATCTGGCTGCTTGAAAAAAAGCACTTGATGTACAGTTTGTGCTGTAAACCAGTTGTGTGCTCGTAAAGATGCCATATGGCCGTCATCCAGTCCACAGTGTGAAAAGACCGCTGTGGATTAGTTCTAATGAGAGGTATGACTAAAACCTGACAGCCATGCGAGACAGTAACCATCATACGCCTTTTCACCACAGAGTTAATTCCACTCTTTTCAAACTCAAATCTCTCTGTGCACTGTGAGTCACAAACTTTTGCATCAGATTTTGTCGAAGGACTCGGCAGCCACAGAAGAATCTGTTTAACCAGCAACATGTGACTCTACAGTTGTGCTTTAAAATCCTGTTTCAAAATTACAAATTAAGTGAGTATTGTAAGTTCAGTACTCACAAATTAATCTCAATCAAGTTTTTATGGCATACTGTTCTTCCGCTTAAAACAAATCTGGGTTAACAATGGAAGTTAATGGGGCCGATATGTAAATGTAAAATACTGTTTCAATACAATATAAAATAAAAATAAAGAAAGAAAACAATTATTTGTTCAAGTTATGGGCATTTCCGTTCAATGTGACAAACTATATTGTAGGTAAAACTAATTTTGTTAGTCCACAACTAACAAAACACAAAATTCTAATTACAAGTAAAAAAAAGAAAATCAATACAGAAAATTCCTTAATTTTAATACAGTGATTGTGCCATATTTTAGGATTTTGTTAAGTGTATGATAGCCAGAAAACATAAACATAATATTAATATAAATGTGATTTTGGTATGAAAAAAATTATTTGCTATCTTTTTTTGTTGTAAACTTTGCCACTGCATTGTACGATTTTGTTATAAAAATGAAAGAAAGAAAGATTTAATTATTTTTTGTGGTAATAAACATTATGCCAAAAACTGCTTTTGATTGAACTAAACTTGTACTGAACCCATACATTACTTTTAGTTTATTTTTCTTGAGTGAAAAGGTTTTCTGTTGCTTAATTCATACATATAGAAAAAGTTCAGTCTTAAGTATTTGATCCTGTGCAGAATGAAGCAACAGATTGTTCTCTTTGCTCACATGCCCTTAGCATTTGGCCTTATGCAGTTGTTCTGAATGAATAAACATTTAATGCCACACACAGAGACGCAAAACTAAAGCATCTCTCATGTGCCATGTTTGCTAAACGGTGCCGGCCTCCTTAAGTCAGACAGGGTTCTAGCACCGGTTTCTTTCTTTTTTTAATAGAGCAAAGTCAAACAGTGACTCACAAATTCCTGTCCGTTTTCCAGCGATGTGGCAGGCACGGCTTTCAGCCACCTTTCCTCTAACCCTGACTGCAAACAAATCAGATTTTCATTGTGATTTTCAAATCAAACCATAAGTGAATTTTATCAGACGATTAGATTTTTTTGATCTGTGCTTGATTTAGGCTGTCTGAGCAAATGGCACGGGCCTACTAAAATGCCTGGAACTTCAGTCAGGAGCAGAATAACCTCCAACCCTTCCACCCCCACCTTTCTGGAACATTCTGAAACATCAAAGCGCCTCACTGTAACCCAGAGACACCTTCATCCACAGGTGCTGCGAGAGCTATACAGGTCGCTGCTAAAGTTCCAACTGCTTTGTTAGAATTCCCAGCAGTAAAACCAAGCTGTATTTTTATTTTCTAAAAGGTGGTGTGAGATTTCACACCGGTGTAATCGTTTCTCTGCTCTGCTTGCTCGGTTCAGCAAAATCATAAAATAGAGTGGCTTTTATAACTTTAAAGAAGATCTATGTGAGCAACATATCCGAATATCTGACAAACATCTCCAGTTGTAAAAATGCAACAAAAACTGTAGCTCCAGAAAGAAAGAAAAAAAGAAAAAAATCTATGAACTCAGCAAAGTGGAGATGGCGGTAACCTTCAGAAGGGCTTAAATTCTCTCTCGCTCTCTCATCAAGCGCTCAGAGCCCCCGATTAAATCCTCCACCCCTCTGGACGGTGGAGGGGAGCAAAGACTAAAGCTTAAATGCTTTGAATGATGGTGAGGAATGCTTAAAAGTGTCTGTTTGAGGAAAGGGGGGTGGGCTGGGCTTTTTTTTTTCTGGGGGGGAAGAGAAGACTCCTGTGGGACAAACCCTGTCTCTCAGATCTGGTATGCGTGACTGAGCAAGGAGAAGAAAAAAAAATCCTAAACCTGGCTTCTTAACTTGGGGAAACAATAGCAACTGTTGAGAACAGGATTTATAATATTTCGCTGGGTGAAATATATTCACTATTATAGTCACTAAATTGATATCAGATACTTTAACAGTGTGTATATTATTGGATTGGATGACTTAAATTGTAAAGAAAAAAAGCAGCATTACAGTTTTAACACCCATTACTAGCACAATTAAAGGAAGCATCCATTTTGTTGCAGTTCATAAATAATGTAACAAACATGCATGCTCTTAACACAAATATCACTTCCATCGTCCTCTAAACCGCTCATTTCTCAAATCCACTAGGCTGCCAATCGACCAAATAAACCCCTAACCCTATTATAGCAACATTATCTGTGACACTGCCTAAACATTATGACGTTTCAGAATCAAAAGGGCACAAATCCAAACTGAATGCATGAATTATAGAAAGAAAGAAAAAAATCACAACCAGCAAAAACATTTCCCCACGACGGAATTCAGAGTGGCTCTTTTATTTATATAAATATCAACTTTAATGTTTTTACTGTAAGAATATAAAACATTTTAATTTGGGATTCTTTTTACAAATACATTTACAGTACATTAGAACACAGTAGCTTCTCAGCAGGACTCAATACATGTTGCAGGTCGATACATCATGGTACATATATAGGCCTGACATGCATTTTGCGTGTTACCCTCGTTTTGACCATGTCTTTTATATGTAAAGTTGAATATTATTGTATTTAAAACAGACAGATTGTTTTATAACACGATGTGCCGTGTTTCAGTCCTGTGAAGAGGCAAATAAGTTGTCAAGTGAATTGCTAACAGGGTTGTTGTTTTTTTTAGGGACAAAATTCACTTCAATTTGAAGTACAACGCTCTGAATAACAGCCATTAATTAATATCTGCTTACATAAGCATAAATACATCAGCAGAGGGAACCTCTTATTCAAAGCAGGAATTAAAGGCTTTCAGGCCTGCAAAATTGAGCAAAAACTAAAAGAGATTGGAAATATAAAAGCTTAAGTGTACAAACCCAGTATTTTTGCATAAGGGTACGTAGTTGACATCTAGCATGTCCATGAACTTTTGAAGATTTTAGACTTGTCATTTATACAATGTATAAGGGAAAATGTTGTTTTTAAATTCTGTGACTGGTCACTATTTTTTTTCTTTCTCATTTTAAATCACTACTTAATTTTAAATGGTCCTATGGTGTGATAAATCATTTGTTTAAAAGCACAAATATTGCATGGAGTCTCTCAATTAATTTAAGATCACAAAACAGCTTTGTTTAATCATTACAGAAGATCTACAACATTTTAAGGTGAACTGTCACATCACAGGACGCTTGCGAAACTGCTTGACATTTGATGTCAACTACCCATAGACTTGTTTTGAAAGATATTTTGTTGGCTATCTGAAGGAAGGGACATAAAAATGGTAGTCTGAATCCATCCTTTCTTTCAGTCTTTTTGCTTTCCTTGAGCCAAAGACGAGATAAAGGGGGAGGGGATTGTTTTTCTAGGCACAAATTCTCATTCTTCTTAAGAATAACAATATAATACATCTAACGAGGTAGCCAAAATATCGCGATACTCTGGGAGGAGGAGGAGGTTTAATATTGCGATTTGTTAAGAAAAAACCAAACAACTTTTTGTGTGTGTGTTAATAGCAATAACTGGCACATGTATCACATTCAGCATTTTAAGCCTTTTTTTATGTACTTTGCTCTATTGAAATTCACCCATCCCCCTTCCTCTCTCCCTCCCTCCTTCTCTCCCTCCCTCCAAAACCCCCCCAAGTTTCACCTCACTTTTTCACTTTCAGTCATCTGCCAAAGGCCCAGGTTCAAAACTTTAAGGCAGGGGAGCTGCGTGATCCTCTCCAGTCCCCTCTTAGTGATTTTCGTACATCCATACAGATCGATGCCGGTCAGCTGCGTCAAGTGGTCTGCGATCAGCTCCAGTCCTTTGTCTGTAATCCGCACGCACTGGCCGATGTTCAGCGTCCTCAGCTCGTGCATTTGGCGCACCATCCTGTTGATGCCATCGTCGCTGATGTGGCACGAGCACAGCGACAGCGACTTGAGCTGGTACAGGCCCTGCGCGATATAAGCCAGGCTCTGGTCACCTATCTTGTCGCAAAACGACACGTCGAGTCCAGAGAGTCTCAACGTGCCCATGGCGAGGTGCATGATGCCCGTGTCGCTGATGTTGTCACACGAACGCAGATTAAGGCTCCACAGGCTCGTCATGTGAGAGAGGTGGATCATGCCAGCATCCGAGATGCCCCCGCAGAAACTCAGGTTGAGCACTTTGAGCTTGGTCAGGCCTTTCGAAATGTGCTTTAGAGACAAGTCCGTCAACTTCTGGCAATCCTGCAAGGTCAGGTATTCCAGACTGAGGCAGCCCTCCGCCGCGCTCCGGGTCATGCCAGCCAAGTGCCCTATGCCCACATCCGACACATGCCGGCAGCTCCTCAGATTAAGACTTTTGAGTCTGTGCAAACCCCACGCGATGAGCAACAAGCCCGTGTTTGTGATGTTACTGCAGCCGCCCAGTTCCAACACCTCCAAGTTTTTCAGATACTGCGCTATTCTGCCCAAACTGGAGTCTGTGATCTGCTTGCAAAGACTTAGATTGAGCACCCTCAGGGAAGGGATCTCCTGCACGAACGCGTGCCCCAGGCCGTTATCCGTTAAGTTATAGCAGCCGCTGAGATTCAAGCTCTCGATGTTGGGCATCCCCTGGATCACGTAGCTGAGGCTGCGCCGCAGGCTGAGGATCTGGACGCGCCGGATGCCCCGCGCCTGGAGGCTGGGGAACAGGGACGGATTCGCTCGCCTCAGATGCAGTTTGGCTTCCACCCCCCTCCACACGGACTTGTGGTATGATGCGTCCCTCCACGCCGTGCACACTTGGGCCACTCTGCCTTTGTCCCTCACGTCCAAGTAGCTGAAAATCATGGCTAAAATCTCTGGGAAGAGACACGAGATGTGCGTCTCCATCTTCCAAACGCGCTCAAGAAAACAAACGGCGGTAAACCCCCACCAACGGTCACCGTCGCGGCTCGTAGTCCCGTCAGGAGAAAAAAAAAGGCTTTTAGAAAGCTCTTCAAGCTTTTACTTTTACATTTAACTGTGTAAATCGACAACTCTCCGTCCCGAGTGATCCTTTCAGCGGTGTAGGAAGGATTCAAATGCAAAAAAATGTCCCCAAAAGGCGCTTGATCGCGATTCAGACCGACAGCGATCCGCGGTCAGGCAGCGCTGCTGTCCGTTTGGCGCTTTGATAATAGTCTTCGCTCGACCCGGGGATCCAAACGGTCGTACATTTTCAAAAGATGTCTAAAACTGCCACAAACCTCGGGAGAAAATAAATTCAGTCCGCTATCAGATAAAAGAGTGAGGTTTCGTTTCGTGTTTGTGCTCTGCTCGCACTCATTGCCAAGCCGAGGGGCTTCCTGCTGCCTTTGTCTGATCTTTTCAAACTGACTTGGCAGGGCCGCCAGCACAGAGCGGCTGCGGGGGAGACGCGCTTATTTTAAACACGTAAAAACCCTGCAAATTATTTAAGAACAGTCTGTTACTTATAAAACAGGATCCGACACGTATGTACTTATTGCCCCAGTCCGTGTTCTGTTTTCCTCTAAACTTGTTATGAAAGACATTCGTGTTGTGAGTGTCTGTTGCCCCCCTTTTCGAAAGCAAAGTGGTTTAGCCCGACTCAGCTGGAACAGTAAGAATAGTTCCCCTGGAAACCAACTTCTTACAATTCAGTTCACTTTACCCTTAACCCTTCAGCTTCCGTGTCAGATGCTGGTATTCTTTACAGTTGTTTTTTCGATTTTATTTATTATAAGAGTAAAGTTACTTTTTAAAGTGACATATTGTTTAAATAATATATATTTTATGTGTATAAAACAAGCACACAATAGAAAGGGCTCATTGTAAAATGTTTAAGCATTTTAAATAGTACAAATTTAATATTTAGCTATATTATTATTACTTTTGTTTTAAATGTAAAAAAAAATGTTTGCACTTATCTTGCCATTTATTTATTATTCCTGTCATGATTCTTTTAATTATTGTACAGTCATACCTACATTCACTTTTTGTAAAAGAAATGTGTCTCATTATAACCCAAACAAAAATACATGCAATGTTAGGCTCTGGCAGTAACAGTTAGCGTTTTGCCCCGTCAGTCTTATGTAAGGTAGTTTTTATTTCCACCTTTTGCATATTTCCCCATCTTTGGGCCTCAGGCCCCCCTCTGTGGGCTCTTTGGCATTGTTAGCTGATATGACGGGAGCATTTGCAGAAGGTACTGGAGTGTAGCAGAAGGAGGGAAGAAAAGCAGCACACACACGTTTGTGTTTACAAAAGAAAATGCAGCACAGCACAACTGACAGCACAAGTCCAACCCTCCCCACTGTCTGTCTCGAACCTTCCCTCTACCTCATCACATGTCTCTCTCTCTCTCTCTCTCTCTCTCTCTCTTGCGCTTCAATAAATGTCACTTTTTTCCTTCCCCCTCCTTCCGCTCTCACTGATTCAGGTTATAATTGTGTAAAGCACAAAACTCTATCTAACATCACTTCAGAAGTAGCTCACGGTCCTGCAAGTTCACTTGAAATCAAAATGGATCTTAATAAATTAATAAATGCACTTTATTTTTGGCACCAAAAGCCTTGTGGGCAGTGCATTTACATATAGTGCCTTTGCACTTACGGGTGCCCCGTGTTCAAATCCAGACTCAAGGACCTTTCCCAATCCTGCTCCCAACTCTCTCCCACTTCGAGTCTTGTTAGGTGAAAGGTGAAAATTACCAAAAAATAATAAAAATTAAAAAGTATTATAAATGCACTTCATTTAATACAAAATAATCCTGCAAAATATTTTTAGTATTTTCTTTCTTTTTGTTTGTTTGTTTGTTTTAGTCAAAATATAAAATATTTCTTAAACCAAGATTTATTAGATAATTAAAAAGATATTTAGTCTTTGCATTGCATTTTTCTTAAAACAAGTAACATTTTCTTAAAACAAGATTCTTTTTCTTTCCCCACTGACAGATAACTGTAATTATTTTAAGCTAAATACACTTAATATGATTTTTACCCCCTCAGAATACAAGACTAAACATCTTAAGTCTTTTTGCTTATTGAATAAAGGCATCTTGATTTAAGAATTGTTAGATATTTTGACTACAGAAAGTAAGATGAGCCTTTTTTATGCAGTGAAGTCTCAAACTTTAATCAAACCTCGAACATTTATCCTTCTTAATTTTATTGTCCACTTCAACCAGTTAATCTCTGAAATATTTCCGATTACTAGAATAAAACCGCGTTGCTGACTTCATCTCATGCTGACGTCAAGCTGAAATCATGCGTTCTCTCTGACAGACAGGTCCTGGGCTTGTATGGTGGACAGGTGAAGGGCTATGAATGTGCACTGAGCCCCGATGCCCAGCATGTAAAGGGGCGAGAGGTCTGTGACAGCGGCCCCTCTCCCTGGCTCCTCCAGCCGGCCTCACCGCCAGAGAGGAGGGCCGCTCCAGAACTGCACCGCTGTGAGTCAGAGGCTCTCAAAGCAGGCCTGCAGAGCCAAAAGCAGGACTCAAGCTGCTCCTAGAAATAAGAGAGAGAGAGAGAGAGAGAGAGAGAGAGGGAGGAGGGGACCAGTGAGAAAAGAAAGGGAGGGGTTTGATTAAGAAAGCAGGCGAAAGCTAACAATTAAAAAAGATGCAGAGTGATGGCATTGTTAATTGAACAGTTTATGATCATTCTGGCTAAATTGCACCAAGTGGAAGCAAAATAGACGGCAAAACGGAAAGCATTTAAGGATGTTCTGATCTAAAGTGCAAAAGAAACAAAAGATTGCAGCTAAGGAAAGTGAAAATGAAGCTAGGAGGCAGTGAGAAGTGAAAGGACAAGTGCTACATGCAAATGCAAAGGTGTTTTAGGGCTTTGCAAAAAAAGATCTGTCTTGTGATTTGATGTGCTGATTCAGGGGAGGGAGATAATTGGATAATTGCATGCCACAGAACTGCGCTGATAACTGCGCTTGGGGCAAGCGTTTCCTAGGAGACGTAGGCATGTGTCAACATGCTGTTGAAAGCTGACACCTCATGAATAGATTTTAGGCTACTTTGTAGTTTCTCTCTCTCTCTCTCACTTGGCTCCTTCACGGAATCTTGTATGACTCCAATCTGCTTTTTTGTTTTGCAAGCGGTGGCAGTTTGAGGATTTTTGCCGGATGTAACTCGCACAAATGCTCGCATACATCTAGTTTGCTGAATGGGCTTTTCATGAAATCAGACAACAGTTTCTTCTTCGGCAGGGGAAGCTACGTTACTCTATTCAAATCAGGTCGAATCTCCCTAGGAGATGCAACCCCGTTGGGGTACCACAGGGGAAACACCAGGAAGCCGATGCTCTCGGTGTCTGTGTAAAGAACAGGCAATGATGTAATACTCTCCCTTCATATAATGCATTGTTATGGTAATACCCCTAGTGATACAAAATGAGCAAATCCCTTTATTTTCCCATAAGGTTTCAATTCCTTGCTCTGTATGTGTCACATTCGTGCACTTTTCTCTTGTAGACAACCTGATGGAGTGAGGTGTTTGCTTTCTGTTGCAAAGTTTGCCTTTCAGAGTGTGCATCTTTGATGCTGCCGCTACAGAAATACAACAATATCTAGTGTGATGTAGAAGGCAAGTGAAAGACATTTTTCATAGATATAAAACAGTATTGGACTGGTTTATATATATATATATATATATATATATATATATATATATATATATATATATATATATATATATATATATATATATATATATATATATATACATAGTCTAAAAGTCTGAGGCTGCTAGTGAAAATACTTTTAAAAATATTTTTTTTCTCATTTACAAACATTTTTAATTATATTTTATAAAAATGCAACATTTTCAGTTACAAATCATGCAAATGACAAACCAAATAATAATCAAATCTAAATATATAATCTCAAATAATATAAAAACGTAAAAATTTAAGACACACACATAAAATATATGTATGATATATTTCAGCTGTATATAAAACTGTATATTTTGCACAACCTTCTGCTTTTATGTTCTTATATAATTTTAAAATGTACCATTTTTTTTTTATAAATTATACCAAAAGTCATGAAAAATGTAATTGTAAAATTAACACGGATTTGAGGGACTTAAAAATAGAGGAATATATTAATTACAGTTTAATAATAATCAAATGGTAATTAACCTAAACAAATATAAAATCAGAAAAATATATATGCTGTATAAAATAGTAGATAAATACATGCAATATATGAATAATATATTATAGTGTAACAATTTTGTAATAATATATGATATATTAATAATTAAAAAATATATATAATATATGAATATAATTGAATAATATATAAAAAAAAGCACTGCCATTGCATGAATAGATTACATTTTAAAATGTATATTAAAAATTTCAAAAATAAATAACTACTTTAAAACTCTAATAATGTTTTACAATGTTTTGCTGTATTTTTTTTATTTATTAAATAAATGCAGCTCTGGCGAGCAAAATACACATACACAAACACACACACACACACACACACACACACACAGATATTTACATACATCATTTATTTTTTATTTTGTTTTGATTGTGTCAGACTCTTGGCCCCAGTAAAATTTTTTACTTTTGCCCTCTTACCTCACCTGTCCTTTCACATGTTCAGTTCTTTCATAGCTCCACTTTCTTTCCTTTTCTTTCTCTCTCTACCTTTCTCTCTGTATGCCTGGAGCCCACAGCCAGGTGAGGCCCCTCTAGAGAGTAATTACAACCTGAAACAGAGATCGGAGCCCTGCGGCGTTCACCATCAAAGCAGTCGTAGGGAACAGCCCGGCCTAATGTGCTGAAGAGGAGAGACACTGACAGGGCAGAAAGCAGTGGGTTCATCAAAACACACGCACACATACAGAAAAGAAAACACCAAACTCAACCTCTCATAGCATGACCGACAATAACAGGCCGTTTGGCTGCACAATGGTCACATTGCCCACCTGGGACCTTCAAGAGATAAAATAGAGAGCAAAACAGACAGAGAGATGACTGAATAAGTCTGCAGCATGTCCGGGCCTGGAGAGAGGGAGGAACTAGGAACGCATTGAAAAGTGTTCTTCAAACAACTGTGTGACTCAAAAGCAGAATATACACACATCAGCCACCCAGACAGTAAAGCCCTCAGCATCAGTGCCTTTGAGACCCAGTGCTAGATGTCATAGGTCCCGCACCCACAAGGAGAGGTTACTGTTAATGCAAGTTTTAGCAGTGAGGTCATGAGCTATGAGTGTTTAGAGGCCTGTTTTATCAACAAAGACGGTTTCCAGCCTTTGGGGAGTCTGTGAAAATGTGCTTTGCGAAAGTATTTAGGCCTATAAACCATCCAGGTTGTTTTACCGAACTGACATAAGCCTGTTTATTTTCATTTCAGGCTATTTATTTACTTTAAATTCAATGCAGTGTGTTTGGGTAACACTTGCAGCCTTTCTATAGAATGCAGTATATAAATAAAAATAATAATTATAATACGTTTTTATGGCATTTTTATGCACAATTGAATAATTGTAACCAAAATTATAATACATGAGAAGATGTATCTATTCGTATTTACATCTTTAGGTGAATCGCATTGAAACACATGACAAACAACTAATTCCAGATGAATCTACAAATATTATAATGCATTTTAACTTTGTTTACAATTATTTATGATTATGAAAATATATAATGTGAATATTATTAATTCATAATATTCTTAAAAAGTATTAATTGCATAATACATATAAAGTCTTCAAGCAAGTACAGTGTTTTTTTTTTCATAAAAAAAATCATGGTAACAATTTAGTTTTGTGTTTTTGTTTTTAAATTTTAATGTAATTCTTTGAACAAAACATTAAATATCTTTGCAAAAGTATTTGGTTCAGATACAGTTAAGAAACTCTTCAGATACACTTTAATGATTCAGCCTTTACCTTTGAATCATTAAAGTAATTTTCATCTTTTCTAGATGATCCACAGTTAAGGCATCATTATTCAGGTTGTGAACCTGCCATGAAAATCAAGACTAATAAGTATTCCAAAGAGGTTAAAGTAAAGCAAATGCATTTAAAAAAAAATGGCTACAAAGTAATGCCCCAGCCTCAGTGGCCTTTTGTTGGTTTAATTATCAAGAAGTAATCATTTCTCAAAATATCTGCACAAATGAGGAAATCTGAGTCATTAAAATGATTGCTCAGAAAGAACCATGTGAAAGCAAGTCCGGGGTTTGCCAAAAACATAATTGTAACCCAGTTGCGGTGAGGGAAAAGTTTGTCTTGTTAGATAAGGCCAAAATGAAACTTTTCAGCTCAAATCTGAACTAATATGTGTGGTGCAAATCTAACACTGCCCACACAGCAAAAAAACAACATCACATTTACTGTGAAGTATGCTGGTGATAGCATCACACTGTAAGGCTGTTTTTCATCAGCAGACACTGGGCATCTTGTTAAAAGAGAAGAATGGCTAGTGGGGGAAGAATACAGGGAAATATGGCAGGAGGGCCTGTTTCAAATACAGCAATATTAGTACAAAAATATATATAGTCCTACCAGTTCTTAATCCAACTGAGAATCCCTGACATTATTATTTTAAATTAAAATGCTCATGTTTTGAACTAACCTGAATACACCTAAAGGAAATCACCTCAACACAGGGCCAAGCTTTTTTTATATATATATATATATATATATATATATATATATATATATATATATATATATATATATATATATATATATTCTAAACTATTTTATAACATTTGTAATTACTTTATCAGAATTACTGTTTTTATTATTTATTTGGATTCTTTTGTTTCAGGCTTTGAAATAAGAATTTAACACAGAAAAAAAATGGGTTTTTAATTTACTTCATTAATGAAGAGTGGATACTTTTGGAAGATACTGAATATCTATGTGCATGTTTTCTCGTTTATTTTTGGTTCATCTGGCCATAGCTGTCAGAGAGTATCTCTTTTAGAGTGTGCTGATTGTGGAGAAGAAAGCCGAGCTGTTTGTCTCAGTGCTGGGACTCAGAGACTGCCGTCTGCTGACAGCGCACCGAGCAGCTGTGCTGCCCTCATAATAACAATAATGAAAACCTAAATAATTGATACATTCTCGCAGAAATGCATTGTTTGCATTTGAATTAAACATTACAAGAAGGTGTATTGTGTTTGATAGAGGAAAGAGAAGTTTTAAGCATAAAGGGCCGTAAACAGAAGTTGAAAGCAGGGATTAGTACTCCACTGATGTGCTGACCTGCAAGTCTGGTCTGGTTTGTTCTCATTCTCTTCCTGCACGGTCCCCTTTTGCCCATCTCCCATACTGTGTCTCTCCTTTCCGCCTCTCTTGCCCCCTCCCACCCCGTTGCTGTTCCTCTCATCCACTTCAGGAAAGTGGGCTGCGCTTGCGTCCCGAGGGGTTGATCCGATACAGGTCAGGTTAATCAATCCAGGGGGATTGAGAGGCAGTGCTGGGAGTTTTAATCAGGCCGAGACTGTGGAGACTCCGACCTCTCCACCCTCCAGCTGCCTGCTTCAAGCCATTGTGTTTGTATGTGTGGTCACGTTTGAGGACTTGTCCTCTTTCCTCTCCCTCGGCATATGTGCTCATGTATAGGCAGGGCTGCAGAGCATTTCTGTACCTCCATCTATCTAATCACGTTTAGAGCGTGAGTTTGATTAAATACATTGACCATACATTGAACCCCACCCCCCCCCCCCCCCCCCCCCCCCCCCCAAGGTTTCTAAATTGGCTAAAATGACTTAGATTAGGCTGAAGGTTAAGACTGGACAGTTATTCAGTCAATAGTGTGGCAATTTTTAGGCAATTTAGAAATCCCAGCTAGGGCATGTCTGGGAAAAGAGGACATCATCCTAGGTTTTTTTTTTTTTTTTTACAGAGTAAGAATTTAAATAAATGAAACCACAAGACAATACATCCTGAATGAAAACTAAAGTCTTTAGTTGTATCTTTTTACAGCTGTGACTAATAGCTTTACTGCACATTGTTAATTAAAGACTCTTATAATTGAAATGTAAAGTATATATTTATTTTTATTTATTTAATATACATATATTTTGATGATCACACTTTATTTTAAGGTCCAATTCTCGCTATTAAGAAACCATTAACTATGATTTTTGCCTCCATTAAATCCTAATTTGCTGCTTATAAATAGTTAATTAAGGAAGTTTTTGAGTTTAGGTATTGGAGGATGAGGGATGTAGAATATTGCCTTTCAGAATGTGCTTTAAAAGTACTAATAAACAGCCAATTTGTTAATAATAGGTATGATGGTAAGGAACTAGTTAATAGTGAGAATTGGTCCTCATACTAAAGTGTTACCATTTTGATTTATGTTTATGATATTTCTCAAATAGGACAAGATCAATGTTGATTAAACCACTATCACAATCTAAAAACAAAACCATTGTATCAGTTAAATAATCTTATAAAGGAGATCAAAAATAATTAATGAATCTTGAGACCAAAATACATTTGCATAACTGCATTTGAAGAATTTATGTACATTTTTCTCAGATTCCTCTTCACAAAAACAATATAATAGCGATTAACCCCTTCCTTGAAATTACTAATAAAATCACGCAGTGATAATATTGATTGAGTAAGTCTCTTTAGGAATAATAAATGTATTAATATCTGACATAATTTCAGTAGTCATGTTTGCACTTCATAACACCATTAGGAAAACACTTTTTTTCTGTAGTTCTATAAATTAACCCTAGATTGTCTGCCATCTTTGATGTGCGATAAAACCTTTCCTGTGGTGAACGGGGGGCTGGGAAAGAGAGGAGAGGAGGAGGTGGTAGGGAATGGAACGGGCTCTCCAGGGCACCGCAGGAGGACTGATGGGCAGTCAGCGGTCTGTCAGCGTGCCAGGACCGAAATGGGCACTGTGCCCAGACTGGTGGCGGCAATGAACCCCCCGTACTCTACTCCGATAAGATTGAGAGACATTGAGAGAAAGAAAAGAGATGAAGAAAGCAGGATTATATACGAAACTGACCTGTATACTCAGATTCATCATTTGAGCAAAGTCCATCCATTGACTTGTTTGACCCCCAAAAACAGGATCAAGCCTTTCAGTTGGCAAGCTTTTTACCGTTTAATCAATGCCTTTCCACCCAATGCATCTGACAATGCTCTAATTGTGACTCTTTGATCCTGGGGTTAAATGCATTGCTAAAAAGCACATTAATGAGTGAGCAGGATTGTGGTTGCAGTCACTTGTAACCACATCCTGGGTCACATATCTCTCACAAGCAATCGTATGATTAGATATGGGATGTAACATGGTTTTTTAGTTATGCTTAATATTGTAAAACCTTGTGTAATCTTGCTGTTTTGATCAAAGACGGACGTAGATGCAAATTTAAGTCATGCTAGTGTGAATTTATCAGGAAAAGGTCATAAATGCTTTACGCAAAACCAAATTGGACTATTGCTTTGAATGCAAAGACCACATTTGGTTACTGACTGTATTCAATGTGCATCTAATCTGACTGTGTAGCATTTTATGTAATGGAAAGAAGAACCCACTCATTACCAAATGTACTGTATCTAACATAAACATGGCTTTCTTGTGATTTTGTCTTATAACTTTGCATGTAAACCTGTAAAACATGGGTTTTTAATGAGCAAAATCTTTGGTAGTTATTGCACACAGTGAATGCGCTGACATGCATGATGTTGCACTGATTATGCTTAATAAGCTGACAGCATGTAAGGTCATGTACATGCCTAGAACTGTGTGCTTTCATGAGGGAAAGGTCATAAATGGTGTAAGCAGAACTCGATCGCAGTTAGATTTTGGCCATTACATTTTTTATTTAAAAGGTCTTGGCATATTCATTGTAAACCATTAACATTGTAAATTATGCAAGCCTGTTTATTGCACAGAATAAAAAAAAAAAGTAATCAATTCACAATTTAGACTCTGTTTCTTGCAATTCTGAGAAAAACGGAGTTGTCAGAGTTGTGAAATATATACTCAAAATTCTTATTTTTTAGTTTATATCTAGAATCTCTGACTTATTTTCTCTGAATTCTGAGTATACATTCTCAGTTTTTCTCATAAACGCATGATTATGTCTCAGATTTTTCTTAGAATGTTTTAATATTGTGAAATAAAGTTGCAATTACCTTTTTTATTCTTTTAATTAATGGCAGTCCATACATTGTTGCTCTGTAATACCTTTTGATGCAAAAACTGAGAATATTGTTTTTGTTTGTTTGTTTAGTGTATTGATTTGCATCTATGAATGAGTTGTTCATATAAATGCATTTGATGCTTATTTCAGTTTGCATTTTCTGAAAGAACAAAAAGATAACCCAAACTCCTCCAGTGCCATCACACCATCACCCCTCAAATCTATAACATGTGCTGTGTCCCCACTACCCTGGGGGAATGACCCTAGACTTGTCCCATCCCGGTGAGGAGCGGCTGTCAGGGCACCCTTTCCCACCCACTCCATCACATCAGGAACCTGGCAGACACATAGTCTTTCCAGCAGCTACAGGCCCCTGACTGCTGCGTCCATCTATTTATTAGGGAATAAAGTAGCTCTAACAGCCCATGCACTTTTATAACAGGATCCCTGCTGGTTCTCCGCACTACACCGAGTCCTATCAGACTTCTTACTGCGAACAAATTGACAGAGAGGAAGGAGAGCGTGAGAGGGTCCGCATGCGTCATAGAAGAGAGAGAGCGACTGATGTGTGGCCAGTTTGGCCTGTGTCTGGTTTCCTGAGCAGTCGGTGCAGAAAGCCATATGGGCTCGGAGGAGAGAGAGAGAGACATGCATTCACTTTCACAATGAGAGCAGCGTGCATGAGTCATCTTCCAGCTTTAGAGAGGGAAATGAAATAGAGGATACAATCCCAGCTTTACCCGGAAAAGACGGCACAGAAGCTGCATCTGAAGTAGCTTAATTCCCCTGAAAACATGCATGCCATTTACAGAGGCAGATTATATTCAGAAAAGATAATTTTATGAAGTTAATGTGTTTGATATAAAAATATGGATATAGAAACATGAATAAACATTATTGTGAATAAAAATTCATAACGAATATATATATATATATATATATATATATATATATATATATAATATACACACACACACACAAACATGCACGCACACACACTCTGTATGGATATTAAAGTTAACTAAAACCTTTAAAAAAAATGTTATTTAAACATTAAATATTGACATTTTATTTGATTAAATATTTGAAATAATTCTGAAAAATATTTTAGGACATCAAGTTAAAAAATATAATAATCCAAAATGAAAAAAATAAATAAATAAAATAATAATAATAATTATATATATATATATATATTAGGGGTGTAACGATACGCGTATTCGTATTGAACCGTTCGGTACGACGCTTTCGGTTCGGTACGCGGTACGCATTATGTATACCGAATGGTTCGTTGGAGTATTTAATTATATTTGAAAAAAAAAAAAAAAAAAGAGAGCGAGAAATATAATGATATGCGTTCAACTAGGTAGCCCAATAACCCAAACAACGTAACAGGCAACGCCATACCTGTCAAGTTTTGAATTTGAAAATAAGGGACATTTTCCGGCGCCCACCGCAAGCAGTC
This sequence comes from Carassius gibelio, assembly GCF_023724105.1. NCBI lineage: Eukaryota > Metazoa > Chordata > Actinopteri > Cypriniformes > Cyprinidae > Carassius > Carassius gibelio. The sequence continues at coordinate 23,045,446 of NC_068399.1, read as the reverse complement.
CCACCACCCCAACAAAGCTCCAGTATCCCTTACATTTTAAGACAGGTGTTATAGCCCAAATGAAAACACAAAAGGGTATATATGAAGAGCATTTTTTTAAAGGCTTATTTGCATATTTTCTGTTAATTTAACATTGCTTGTCTTTACATTTACATTTTATTTTCATTCCACACATTCTTTTCATTTCATATTGCTTTTCTTTTACAGTTTTTCTTTTTATTTCACATAACTTTTCTTTTACTCTTTTAGTGAGTTGTTGTACAAATTTGTTGCAGACTTTGCATTCTTTAAAAAAGTAAATCGCTGTCCCATTTATCCTGGTATTTACACATGGGTTTTGGTTCTTTGGCAGGTGTGCCTTCACTCTCTATCGTAGCATCCATCATCCGTCTCGGTTTTTTCTTTTGTTTTTGTTGTTTTTCCCGCGTTATAATTGAATTTAAATCTAGTTTCATCTAAAAAAAAAAAATGTATAGTAGCCTATAAAAATTAAATTAAAAATAAAATTTATCTAAAAAATATACTTTTTTAACTGTATAAAATATACATATATATATATATATATATATATATATATATATATATATATATATATATATGATTATTTTACACCGGTACAAAGCCATAACAGAGTCCTACATGGAGTAACAGGAAGAGAAAGAAACAGAGCAGCGAGAGAAAACGGCTGGAATAAAGAGAATGAATAACAGGAGAGGGAGCAGGACAGGAGGAGGAACAGGGGATGGAACATCTGAGAAACAGGTGTAGGATAAGGAAATAAATGCAAAATGGCAGAAGAGAAGCAAAACAAGCTGTGGCAGAGACTATACACTGAGTAAAGGAAGTGGAAGGCGAGAGGTGAAGGGCAGAAAGGAGACAGAAAGATTGTAGAACGGGCAAATGGAGAAAGAAGAGGGAAAATGATGGAATTTCAAGAGCGCACAGTGGGAACGCCAGGAAAACGTCTCGGATTGAAAGCGAGCAACATGGGGTGGGAGTGACGGAGTTGACAGTAAAAGAGAGCATGAGCGGTGAGAGGCATTGTATGCTTGTGAGTGTTTGTGTGTGTGTGTGTTTGTGTGTGTGAGTGTTTGTGTGTGTGTGTGTTTGTGTGTGTGTGTATAACCCACATGTCTTTGATTTGGGAGTCTGCCTGCAATCTGGGTTAGTCACAGGCAGTGTTATGGAGAGACGCTGCAGTTTTAATGATATACAGCAGGCTGCTCGCTCAGACACCTCAGCACACAGATCTGTCAGGCTTGCCTCACCATTGATCTCCCAGCGGCTGCTGCAAAGCACCCTGGGAAACACAGCTGGACTGGTTAACCCCACCCCCAGCACGTGTAGAGCCCCCTCCCCGTCATTTCCACCGTAACCCGAACCACACAGCATTGTTTGTGAGAAAAGAGGGGTGCATTTACAGAACGTGTGACTCAACAGGAAGGCAGCTAGTTTTACAGACTTGTGAACACTTTGGTTATTATAAGTCGTGTGAATTCACAGCCAGAATACTGCTTTGCATATGACTGTTTGATACCATTTGATTAAGAGCTTTCGTGCTTTATCCTGTGCCTACGTTTTTCTCTGCGTGCTGAGAGACCGAGGCATTGGGCAGATTGTTTTGATTAGTGGCTGTTTTTATGCTAGTCGGGATCTTTGGTATGGGTGGCATCTTTTCTCTTTCAGTCTCTCTGTCTCTCTCTCTCTCTCTCGCTGGCGCCGGAGCTCTTTGTGCGCAGTTGTGTAACTGGAGGATCATCACAGAGTTCAAGAGCTCTCCTGAGCTTTAGCCAGGTTGTCTTCATCTTCACTCGCTCGCACATTTACACACACACACACACACACACACGTCTGCTTGGCTCCAGTGTTTTCCTTGTCTTCTCTCACCTTTTTCCTGTTCTGTGTCAGACACTGAGCTGTTTACATGATCACTCAAAATCAGAAAAATAAAATTCTGTCAGCAGTTACTCAAGCTTGTGTCGTTTTTTTCTTCTGTGGGACTCAATAGGAGATGTTAAGTGGAATGTTCACCCTGCTATTTCAATGAAAGTGAATGGTGACTAGGCGCTTTAACAATAGCAGATAAAGTCATACGATAGCTTTGTGTGAGGAACAAAACCTCTCAATGCTTATTTGTGCTTTTTTGGTCAATAATGTGGCCAAATTCATTCAAAGATTTGGTCGTCTCCTCATACACATCATAAACCTTTCTTTATTGGCATCCATGGTCCAAAGAAGAACTTTTAACATCCATGGAACCATTGCATATTACAAAAGGTTTGTATAGTGGAAAATCGTCTTTAGATTATTTAAGTGCACTTCACATAAAAGAACTGGAAGGTTCACATAAAAGTTTGGAAGGCACTGTTCCAAAAAAAAAAAAAATAAAGATTTTTGGAACCTTTATTTTTAAGAGTGCATAACATGACTTTCAAAAACTTAGCAATAGCATGCAAGCAAATAGCATGCAAGTTATCTTTAATTATGTTTTATGATAATTTTGTCATTATTGGATCTTAAAGGTCCCCTTTCGTTATATTGAAAAGAGCAGCGATAACATTCTGTTAAACAACTTGTTTTGTGTTCTTGTTGTCTAAATGATGACAGAATTTTCATTCTCTAACCGATCTGCCAGCACTGGCAACCACTCCACTTATATAAGTTGGTACAAATCTGCAAAGCCTGTATGAAGACAGCATCCAGATTCTGAAACCCACTGCATGCTCCGATTCTATTCATGCATGCCAGTGATGTCATCATTTACCAACCATAGCTGGCAGCGGCACAGATGGCATAGAATAGACCAACAGAGAGAGAAAGTGTCCATTTAAGGTCACATTGAAATGTTTGTTATTAGCACCAATTTCAGGCAGATTGAGTAATGTATAAGCAATGCATATGTGATATATATAAGCACACTTATCTATAAGACTACTTATCTATATATCTATTTATTAGAGGTGACCTGCTAGAGACGATCGAAGTGGCTCTTAATTCAAAAGACCTGGACTCTTTAAAATAAAATAAAATTACAGGCAGTGGTGTTTATTCATAAGCTCTGTCAGCGAAAAAAAAATCTATCTTTTTCTAGTATGCATATTTTTCTTAGCACCTACAAAAAGCTTAATGCATACTGATAAACATGAGGCATCAGTCGTGTATTACACTAGCATTGCGCTGGGTTGCGCTGCGATTGCATAGACCTCGTGAGAAAATGTATTTCCTAGTTTTGCTGTCTACGTTCATTTCTTGTTAAAGTGCTCCCCCATGTGATAAGATGCAGTAATGGAATAAGGACTTTTCTTGTGAATGGAAAAGTGTGCAATAGATATGAACTCTTACAGAAACTTTATGCATTTAAAAATTGCTAAGAGAATTGTGAAAATTATTACATGATTTTGCTGTTTTTATAAAATAATAATAATAATAAGAGTTGTTTTTGTTTTGTTATCATTATAGCTACATTTTTGAATATTTATTTTATTCAAAATTACTCATATTTTATTTAGTCAAATTTCAATTTAATTTTATTTAGTGTTTTCTGATTAACAGTTAATGTGGTAGCTTACAGAATACATACATTCAACACAGTTTTCGCTAGTTAAATCTATTATTTTTGGCTTTTGGTTTCATAGACGGTTCAAATGAAAGGTTTTTTATTGGGTTATATGGTTCCATGAAGAACGTTTAACATAAATGGAATCTTTCATTTCACAAAAGGTTCTTTAAGAATGAAAAGTTTTCGTTTAATAACTGTTCACAAAAAAAAAGTTATTTGGGGAACAAAAAAAAAGTATCTTCTATGGTATTGCTGTGAAAAGCCCTCTTTGGGAACCTTTATTCGTTTATTTTTTTTTAAGTGTATGAACTTATTTGGAAACAGTACAATTATATATTTTGGTCTTTTATTTGATTTTATTTATTTTAAAGTGTATTGCAATTACTTTATCAGTGCACCAGAGGGAGCAAACACCATTTACTACTAATTCATGTGAACTCAAATGAACCACTAACCACGTCGTGCTTAAAAATAACGCATTTTATGTGCATTATCAGATTACACTGAAACCAGTCTGCTAAACATTCTTTGATATTTTTTATACAATTTTCCTCTAATCATCGTCCAATAAATCCTAGTGTTTGAAATTATTGTATACGTAGATTTGAACATTGCATTTACAAAAACGGAAGAGGCCGCATTAGTACAGTAATGATGCAGTAATTATAAGCACCGCACAGTGTAAAGTAAAATGAACAGAATTTATTGCGCACTGTGGGTCAGGGTCCCAGTGTGAGGGAGGGACGTGGAGACGAGCCCAGGTCTGCGATGGGAGGCGTAAAGGTGGTGTCTGGGCGTGTGGATTAGAGGAGATGAAAGGGTCCGGAGAGGCGCTTTATCATGCACAGACTGCTCGGAAATTGAGTGGCGTCTCTCACACCAATTCTGACATGTCTGCACTCAAAAGAGAGGTGTGGGGGTGATGTTGGAAGAGCACAGGGCTCTCTACAAGTTCCAAACGTCTCCAAGAGTCTGGAGCTGTAAAACACTCATTGTATTTGCATTCCTTACACCGCAATTCTGAAGGATAGGGTGCAATGTGGCTGTTTATGTCTGCAACGTTGGTTATCAGCTGTAAATTCGTCTAAAACGGATGTGCTGATAAAACTTCACGGTTTAGTCTTGGTTGCTGAAGTGTGAGTGGATATCTCATGCCCAAGTGCGTTTAATGCAACTGCGTCTTTTATGTGCAAAGTGATTTAGAGGGTAGCAGGAGTTGAACTGTCAAAGATCACATGCGTGGCTTTTATTCCTCAAGTCAAACTGGGATTTGTTTTGTTTCCCCCTTGTTCGGATTTATTGCGGTAAACTATTGAGCTAAAAAGAATGGAGATTATACGCATGTGAACTTTGATGGAAGAATGATATTTTCCAAGCCGTTAACTCTTTTATTCCATCTCCCTCTGTGAACTTTTGACTTTTTGATTTTCATATAAATGCTTCGCGAGAATTTCAGGCTCCTCGTAATACGTGCGTTGTGTTTTAATTTACCACAAGTGCAAAACGCGCTCTTGCGCGCCGGAGAATCAAACCTCTGCTGCGAATCGGATTCTCATCTGCTGCCCTCTTGTGTTGTTTGGCCTCCCCAAATTCCTCACCAGTTCCTCTGCTCCCCTCGCGCTCCTCCTCCTCTTCATTGTATCCGCGTCCAAACGAAGGGGGTGCGCTGAAGTGCGAGCAGAAGTAGGGAGGGTTAAGTTGTGCCATCGGAGCGCAGAGGTGTTAGTTCATATGGAGAGAACCGGCAGAGACAGAGGGGGGAGAGAGTTTGGACCATCACCACATATGTCTTTTTTCATTGTTCGTTTTAACTTCCATCCATGTGGCGCTTATGTCCATTACGCACCGACTCACTTTCGTTGCCTTTTATGAAGCGGAGTTCGAAAATAACATGTCAGGCTCCGTTAGTGCCTCAGGTCGTCTAGGTGTTTTTTACGCACAGCTGGCGTTTAAAACTGAGCTGGGACAAAATTGAGGGGATTCAGAGGCACTGGACTTTCTTTTTTAGTCAAGTTACTGAAGGAAGCAGCTACTCCAAGTGGATTACTATCATTTCCTAAATGTTTCCCCAGGGGAGGCTCTTCGCGTTCCCATTTCTTGGACGAGGAAGGATGGATGTGAGAATGAACCAAGGACACCTTCTTTTGGCATTGACTCTTATCGTTTGCAACTCACAGCTGCTGGTGGTCGCCAACTCATGGTGGTAAGATCAAACTAATCTAGGTTACATGTCTATATTTCTAAAGAATATCTTATTGAGTTATGTGTCTTTTTGTGAAGGATGAAACAATGCATAAGAAAAACTGTTAGCTGAGAACAGATGTGAAGGCTTTGTCACAATATTTACCTTGGGCAACAAATGGTCAAACTGTTTGTAAATAAGGGCATTCAAGGCAACATGTCCTGAGGACAACAGGTTTTTCCATCAGTTTTCAATTTGATAATGAGTAAAAGACACCATTAAATATGTGCAATCTGTAACTTAATATCACAAAAATAGAATTTGCTTGAAATTAAACTGGCACATTATTATTGCAGTGAATCACAGGTTTAGAGTTTGGCTTACTCACGTAAAAACAGTACGATACTAACTACTACAATATCTTATTGCATTCTCAACAACAACAAAAAAGACACAAGTATAGCCTAATTAAGTTTTTACACTATGAAAAATGATTTTGTGTCCGCATGCTACAGGTTAGTTGACCACACTGTATTTGGCTGATGGTCTGTGTTTTGGTCTTATTTTCTCAGGTCATTAGCCATGAACCCCATCCAGAGACCGGAGATGTACATCATTGGAGCACAGCCTTTGTGCAGCCAGCTGACGGGCCTGTCTCAGGGTCAGAGGAAGCTCTGCCAGCTCTATCAGGACCATATGGTTTATATCGGAGAGGGGGCAAAGACGGGCATCACGGAGTGTCAGTTTCAGTTCAGGCAAAGGCGTTGGAACTGTAGCACGGTGGACAACACATCCGTGTTCGGCCGCGTCATGCAGATAGGTGAGTAAATGTGATGATGATGCTTACAATGCGCTTAAAACAAGTATCTAAATTGATTAATTGCACAAAAATAAAGCATGCAACTTTTGAATGCATACTTGCTTTGACATTTCAGACCACAGTGTACTTTTGAATTAGAATGGTCTACAAATAGTTCCTGCATTTTGTTCAGAATTGTCAGCCATTAATGAAAGTTCTAAAGTACATAGTCACATGACTAGCTGTTTAATTCTAGTTTGCCCTTCTGGAAGATGATATCGGTGTTAAAAAGCTTCATAAAAATAATACATAAAACATGTATCATTTTTTTCTGCCATATTTGGGAGATATTTTATTTATGGGTCTATTATATTTTCTTTCTTTCTTTCTTTTTTGTCTGTTTCTGTTTTATTTTAGTGTCTGTCATATGAATCATGAGCACAAATCATGTAAACATAAAAGTGGTCAAGTTTTATAGAGACTATTTTAAATAAGACGGAATATCCATTTTCTCTGTATTATCTTCAATAGTTTTATTACTTCGTTTGCTAACTTTTTATTGAGAAACTGGGCGATTTGAAAACGCATTAAAAACCCGCATATAAGCGAATGCTTTAATAAACGTTTTTTGGTAAAGGTATAGTTTTTTTTTTCATTTATATGTAGCCTACATGTTAAGTGTAAATGGTGCGCGCTTAGCATGCATTGAACTGCTCCCCGTGAGACTTTACGCGCTGCGCTCTTGACATCAGGTGATTTTCATATAACATTGTTTGTTATTTAAAAATAATGGGTGGTCTTTATTAGTTCATGCATGCATGTCTGCATTCATGCAGATCTTTTATGCAGCATATTTAAATGAAGAAATAGTCTCCAGATAGTGTCAATCCTTCATGTAGCCTGTGTAGGCTACTTGAATCGAATGCATGCTCGTTTGCGTGTCGATCTCTCGCAGAAGACAGCGCTCGTTGCCTCAATTGAGTGTTAGTTCCGCTCATTAGTGAAACAAGGTGTAAGACGCGACATGCCTCCCTCTCATGCCCCCCAAATAGCACGGGACTTATTTGCAGTCAAACGCGAGGTTTATATTGAGGTGTTAGTCGGGCCATTGTCCTGCGTCGCTTTTGAAATGCAATGACACGATGACACAGAGTCGGGATATCCGGGACTCTATTTGAAGTCTGGGCACCAAAGGCCAATAAAAGTGGCCCTCCGATTTCAACAGGCGCATCTCTGGAATGCAGGTATACACCCGTTTACACGAGCCGCTTTGTGTGTGTGTTACTGTGAAACCGGCAACGAGTTTTCATACTATTTTTAAATACTCTCCTCTTTATGTATAGTGTGTCTAATCTAAAATTAAGGCTAAGTAGTTTGATCTTTATTTTTACATCCTGAAAGTAGAGCTGAAAAACCATTCAATTAAATACATTGATATAAAATCTACAAGCTTCGGGTGGAACATTAACATTAGAAGCCTTCTGCTCCTGTCATACATTTGTGTGCTTTTTAAATATACATAACAGTTATTTGTGGTCCATCTATTCAGGGGCAAGGTCACTTTCATTAAGGAACTGAGGAAGGCCAGATCATTAAAAATAAATTCTCAAGGTCTGGAGTTTAAAAAACGTTTTGTTTGACAAATTTCCTCTCATAATTGCTGTGTCGCTGAGCATTGATACTAAGTGCTTATCTCTAAATATGGTTGTACCAGCGCTTTTTAACATGTTTAAACAGCTTTTAAACGTTAAACGCTATTAACTGTATTGCCTGTGCTGTTGAGGTATGTGCAATCTGCATTCCAGATGGCTTATTAGATGGGGAGAAAAAAATCAGGTAACACATGCACAACAGATGCGAAAAGAGCACAAATTTTTATAAACCTAGCACCTCTTTGGCAGGAAAGCTTTGTGGGTTATCGTATGCCTCATATCAGGTGTACCAACACCGGTCTCTTTTCGCTTGCATTGCAATATATATCCATTGAGATCTATATATATATATATAACAATGGAACAATGAATCAGTGCTGTCTATGTACATTGCACACGTTTCTGATAATCTTATCTCTCACTGCAGGGCTTACCAGAAAAATTGTTACCATCTGTGGGGTTCTGGAAATTAGTTGTTGTACTCTTTGCCTTACTTCCTAAGAGAATAATCAAGAAAAAAAGTGTACCGAAGAGTTGTGGATGATTTAACAAAGTGATTTGCAGCCGGTGGAATGTTGTCTGTGTCCTAATGATGTGTTTGTGTGTGTCTTCTCCAGGCAGCAGAGAAACAGCTTTTACTTACGCCATCAGCGCAGCGGGTGTCGTGAATGCGGTGAGTCGGGCGTGCCGTGAGGGTGAGCTCTCCACCTGCGGCTGCAGCCGAGCGGCTCGTCCCAAAGACCTCCCGAGAGACTGGCTGTGGGGTGGCTGTGGGGACAACGTCAACTATGGCTACCGCTTCGCCAAGGAGTTTGTGGACGCCCGCGAACGTGAGAAAAACTACCCGCGTGGATCTGTCGAACAGGCACACACGCTTATGAACCTGCAGAACAATGAAGCCGGGAGAATGGTAAAGAAATATACACACACATCAGTTAATGATCTCTTGATAGATGGAAATTATTGGATAGTAACAAGTGTCTCCACAGTATCTAGACCCACTCTGTGGCCGTCAAATCCACCATGATCCACCTAATTTTATTTTGTGTGGCTTGGTTAAGGTGTGTTTCTCCATGATTCGCAGCTGTAGCAACCTCTATTGTGATATTGTGAAATTAAAGCCCAGATGTACACTTGAATGGATAAACACAGCTTTAGATATGTTTGTGCGTGAATAAACCAAAGGCAGCCCTAATGTCTCATGCAGATCACCACAAACACAGTTACTTCATTCTCCCTCTGTTGTTGAGTGAATGTGTTTACTCTGCTATACTCTGGGACCACAATTGTCTTTAGGAGTTAGTTATGTCTGACAAAATCTGATGTTCTCAAAGGTAAAATGAATCATAATTTTTGTTAGTGTGTGGTCTACAGTAGTTATATTAAACTTTTAGGGATGTGCAATAACATCTATTTTTTTAATTGACTAGTCAGTTCATTTATCTTGAAGTCCATTTTAGTTAAGATATGGTCACATTTGCTGTTGTTTGGTCAGTTTTGCAGACAAAAACCAGTTGGTTTAATAGGTATCCACACGATTGGGAGTTTTCCTCATGCATATTTCTCAGTGTTTTCAAGTTCTTTTTTAATTATCACATAAAGCTGCTTGGTTAAGTGTCATATGTTGCAACACTGTTGATAACAGACAATAACGTTTTGGCTTGCAAAATTTTGGTACTGTGACCACACTGTTATTGGATTCACCTGACTGGATGTGTACTCTTTATAATAAGACAGCATTGAGTATACCTAAAAACATAATCCTTGTGAAAGGACACTTAAAAACAGTGAGAGAAATGATTCAGTGGCCAAAGACATGGATGAATTTCAAAACAGAGTTTCTGTAGCTAGTGCATGGCACTTGCAACATAAAGGTTGTGGGTTTGTTTCTCAGGGAATGCATTAACCGATAAAAGTTGCTGTGGAAAAAAAACATCTGTTTAAGGCATAGATGCAAGTAAAATTCAAATGGCTGTCTAGCAGCATGCACACATCTGGAAAAAAGCTTGTTTACCTGATTAGTCGGTTGTTGGATGATTAGTCAGTCATCAAGACTTTAACTTTGGGTTTATATATAAAATAGCTGTAGTCTGTGGCATCTCTGCATTTAGAATAGAGGCTAATGAGAACGCTAATTTATTGGAAATGACCAAATTGCGCCCTTGGAGTCTGCTGGGGGTCGGGAAGTCAAAGCGCCACCAGGGATGAAGCGTCCCATGTTTCTCTCAATCAGCATGTAGCTCAGATCTAATCTTCCTTTGATTAATTTAATGGAGTAGTCGATGCCAGAACAAATAGTTTTTTTTGTGTTTTTATAAGGTGAAGTGTGGTAAATATGTTAAGTCGGGAACGCTCTGACACAGCACATTTTCTTGTTGAACAACTTCTCGCTGTTTTATAGAACAGCTATACGGTGGAGGAATTATTGGAGCGTTTCCAAGTATGTGAGTGTGTGTGTGTCTGGCTCCAACAAACTGTTGACCCCCTGCCACGTTCAGGTGGGCATAAAACCCACTCGGAGAACGCATTGCAGAATGTCACCACATCCTGCCAAAACATGCCATCAAGCTGGAATGCGTTCTTCCGTCCCTTTGCGAGTCCCACGCTTTGTCATACCACACCCCGATCCCATCCCCTTTCCCCTCAGTTATTTGAGTGCCTTTAAAACGAAGCAGCCTCATAAAAAGTCCATTTGCCTGCCGGTGTGGGTGCTTGCTCTGCCGCGTATGTTTGTCTTAGAGAAGATGAGTGTATTTAAGGTGTTTACAGAAGAGAGGGCCTCTTTTCTGGAGTTATGGCACATCTGAGATCCCCTGGCTCTTCTCCTGGAGGTTCCCGGAGTTGAGGAGGTCAAGGTCTGGGTGGGTTCTGGACATGCACGAGGGCTAGATTATATCTCAATTGAATCCTTTTTGTTTTTTTTTATGAGTTACTGCCACCTGCTTGTTTGGTGGAGGTGGATTTGAAGGTGTGACCTCCGAGACGCCCGCCTCCCTGGTGTTCCCTTTCTGCGGGGCCTGTTTGTTGGAGATTTGTCTTGCTTGGAAAGGCTTAGTCTTGGTGGGCTTTTGTGGAGGCGAAAGAACCGTATCAGATGCCCGTCGGTGTGGAGTCGGGACAGGCGGTGGGATGTAAGGGTGTAGTAAGAGATTCCGGCCCTGTGGGTCACAAAGGCTCGTGACCAAGACTGTACAGAGAGGGAGGAGGCCTACACCCTTTATAAAGATCACCTGCTTCTGTGTGTCTTTCATTCTAAATCAACTGCAGCGGAGACAAACACACACACCTAAATCTAAAGCACTTTATTACGCACTCACACACACATGTAGGCGTAACGCATTTTAATATACTGGTAAGGCTTTTGGACTCACTCATTCAGTGAATATATCTGCATTACTAATGTTTGAATGCTTTTGTGTTCACAGGCACGCATGTTTACTTAGTTACCTAAATGATGACGAACCATATACTTCTCTTTTTTTTTTTTTTTTCAAGTCAAAAGTGAATGCATCATGCTTCTTATGATGTTATAAAACTAAAGATTTGAAGACATGAAGTGCTTAAACTGGTTTTGGTGACAAATAGGAATTTATTTACAAAATGACATTGGATGAAATTAAAAGGGATGCTGAAGGAATACAGCATACATGGGTATAACTCAAAAACAGTATGGGACACAGAAATCTAGGCAAAACTAAAACAACTTGCAACTTTAATACACCAGCTACATAGTATGAATAATGTCTAGCAATTAGAGTATGTTTTACAAGAAAATAATAATAGAAAATCATCTTTCTGAGAGTCATTAAGAAATTATGGTTCTATTCCGTTTAAAGAAATATGAAGTAAACATGTGAATACATAATGTGCGCACTTTTGGAGTAAAAGTTTGTATGTTGTGTAGCGAAGCACTGATCAAAAATAAATGGAAGCAAACACGATTAAATATGTACAGGTTTGTCACATTGTTCAAAATATCATCAATTTATAATTCCTGACAGTATTAAGAACTGTTAGTGTCTCTGTAACTAAGTATTATCATAAATCTGTCTAATCTCAAAGTCAAATCAGAATATTCATTGTAAAATGTTTCTGTAACAGCTGCAGAACATATATATTTATAGTTCCACTGTGATTTTGTAATATTTCTTCAAAGAAAAATAATAATATTTTTTAAAACCTTCCCTCTCTGGTTTGTTCACAAATTATGTATATATACTTTCCTTATTTAGGATATATATATTTTTGTATTTCATATATTTTCTAAATTGGAAAACAGAATAAAAAAATATATAAATGTAATATAAAAATGGAGAAAAATTTAATTTCTTTATTTTTTTTACATTGTACCTAAAAATGAAACCGATTTACTTGCAATTTTTGAATGCTTTTACGTTTTTTAAAAAAACTCTATATTTAAAATATCTCTTTGGGTTTGAGACTTTTAGTCTTTTAGTCCTTGCAACTTTAGGGATCTCATCTATGCATGAACAGCTTGTAACACTCCAAAGAGAAAAGGAAAACTTGAAATTCCATCATATGTCCCCTTTAAATAATATATACCTCTGATGATGTCCTCAAAGTATTGTTTTGCCAGATTTATTCCTCAATGTGAAGCCAAATATATATATATATATATATATATATATGAGATACATAGATGGGGCTTTGAAAACTGCTACATTTTCTTAGCATAGCTCAGAGAGACTTGTATTTGTTTACTTTAGATTCTCTTTCCCGTCCCGTGTCTCTTATCTCTACACCTCCAGGGATGGTTGTTTGCGGTCTCCGAACTCCACCCAGCACAGTCGACCCAGACCCCGTCTGAGCGTGCTCCATTGTGCGCAGCACCGCATGCGTGTCCCTTCCACGCACCGATGAGCCTGTCTATCCATCACACCTTGGTCACTTGGGCCAAAAAGAGAAAAAGAGAGAAAAGGAGGGGCGTGAAAAGGAGAGAGATGAAAGTGAGGAAGAATAAAAGAGTGAAACGGCAGCCTTTATGTGAACACAGATTCAGTTGGGCGCACATGTTCCATAGAAATGCTCAAAACCCCTTTTGTGTGAGATCATTTGGATGAGGTAGCAGAACTGCCGCTTGACACGCAAGATTGTAAACAGCCCAGAATGGCTTGCGTGATGTGGCCCGCTGCCGTGTGGGAAAGTGTGTGTGTGCGTGTTGTTTCTGGATTGCAGACAGGTATGCAGGTAGGGCTGGTGATGACAGAGACTTGAAAGGTGTTGGAACTCCCCTTAATGTCTGTGAGCGAGCAGGTAAAATGGAAGGGGCTTAAACAGCTGCCACCGGAGGGGGGTTGAAGAGCCGTGGCAGCACATCCTCAAAGACGACCGTTAAATGTTCTCACGTGAGGTGTTAAAGGGAGGAGCACTGCCTGCGCTTAAATGACAGAGACTCAGTGAGAGAAATGCCTTTAATGTTCCCTCGTTCAGGACACTAAACAGACACAAAAGACACCGCAAACAAGACACGTCACAAACCAGGGTGGGAAATGCCCACGCTGGCCACCCAACCTTGTTTGAGGCCAGACGTTTTACTCATTAGCTTGTTTTTGTGTTTGTGGGTGAGACACGACGCATTCGGAACACCCCGTTGTGGGTGGTTAATGAAAAGTAATAGTCTGTTAATGTTACAAGTTAAATAATTCAAAAGGAAAGGGAAGAACAGCCGTTAGTTTAGTACGACAATATGTCGAGCGCTTCTGTATTGATTCAGCTGGGGGTTTCATTGAATTTAATCAGCAGGAAGTCTGCTGTCAGTGGTCTCGGGGCTCTCTGTGTGTTCTAGAACAGAATTACTATTCATTCCATTGTTCTCCAAACGCTCTCACTGTGGCTCTCTGTTTGTAAAAGACCGTAAACTCAAAGGCCTCTGGAGGCCCCGCCAGGTTCAAACGGACTGGTGCACTGAACACATTTGGCCTCTTGAGGGCGCCGTTGTTCCATCGAAGATTATTCTGCCAAGAATAGAAGTAAAGAAATGTGGTTGCAAATTTTTTTTTTTTTTTACATTGAGATTTATACATCACCTGAAAGCTGAATAAAAAGAAAAGCTGAAAGCTTTCCATTGATGTATGGTTTGTTAAGATAGGACGATATTTGGCCGAGAATCTGGAATCTGAGGGTGCAAAAAATCTCAAGTCTATAATTGGCGTTTGATGCACTTGTCAATTTCATTGTCCCCAACACAAACATACATATTTTTAATTATTATATATTTACATTTATTTTTATTACTATTGTATATAATGCTATTGATTTTAAATGTGTAATATTAATTTGACATTTATTGTTTATTTTATTAAAATAAATAAAATTAATTATTATGATTGTGTTTTTATGTTTAAAATAGTTATGCTTGACGGATCTACTTAAAAATATTAATTTACATATCTAATTATAAATATATGTTTACATTTATACTTTTACTATTTAATGTTTAATGTTTACAAAATACTATTTATTATTCTTTTATATAATTTACACAAATAGATTACTTATGTTTCTTTGCTAAGAAAAATTGCAATAATACTTGGAAATTATATCTTTTTTTTATAATTATACAGGAAACTGCAAAACAGACATAAATTCATACACTAACATTTTTGGTGAAAAATTATGGCTGACGTGGCAAAAAAATATTGATTAGTTTATTATTTTCAGCCCTTTTCTGCTGATACTTCCAAACTATCGTTCTTAGAGTTTAGACAATATTAGCCAGCTGAATCATTTTACCAGATTGAAAGTTTGCATCATAAAAGGCATGATTCAGGCAATTTATTATTATTTTTATTGTTATTTGTATAACTAAAACAATGTGACCAGTGGAAAGTAAGCATGGAAAGTTTTGGTATTCAACCTGGAAAAAAAAATTATACTTCCATAATTTGGTGCTGATTATTGTTTTCAAGTATCATTTTCTTGAAAATATTCTCACAACACCTCTAATTCTTTCTCCACTCACAGGCAGTGTACAATCTGGCCAACGTCGCATGCAAGTGTCATGGAGTCTCCGGCTCGTGCAGTCTAAAAACCTGTTGGCTCCAGCTGGCCGACTTCCGCCGTGTGGGAGAGTTCCTGAAAGAGAAGTACGACAGCGCTGCAGCCATGCGCATCGGCCGAAAAGGCAAGCTGGAACTGGTCAACAACCGCTTTAACCCCCCAACGAACGAGGACCTCGTCTACATCGACCCCAGCCCGGACTACTGCCTGCGTAACGAGACCACCGGCTCTCTGGGCACCCAGGGCCGCCTGTGCAACAAGACCTCGGAGGGCATGGATGGCTGTGAGCTCATGTGCTGCGGTCGCGGTTACGACCAGTTCAAGACCTACAAACACGAGCGCTGTCACTGCAAGTTTCACTGGTGCTGCTACGTCAAGTGCAAGCGCTGCACGTCGCTAGTAGACCAGTTCGTGTGCAAGTAGCAACCTAGGGTCCGGACGGGATGGGACAGACGCCCTAGAGAGGCACTGAGCAATTAGCGGGGGAGGAACGGGACCCTTAACGGACCCAGAGGGGGAACTTAGAGATAATTAAATGTAAAATGATATATTAAATAGCAACAAATTAAAGTATATAAATAAGTGTACGTGTGCCATTGATAGTAATTTAATGACCTTTTCTGACTCAAGAATCAAAAGTTGGACGTCATTGATGAAGAGGAGGCACCGGTGTGATGTTTTCTGGCTCAAGCTGTTGTTCTTTCGATGTTTAAAATTCAGAGAGGCACGAACTGTTTGCTTGTTCTTGAAAGAAGAGCCTAAACTCTTTAGAGACTCTAGAAGCGGTAGAGATGCAAAAAGAGGACGGAGAACAACGGCTTGTCGCCCATCGCCTTTTCCAGACCTTCGGTCCGTCGGTGATCCACCTCGACAAACACACTCCACCTTGACGATATCAGAGCTCTTAAGAACCTTGAGTCAGAGAAATGTGGAATTATCGGACTTTGTGTTCCATGATGTCATAAAGATCCTCTGACAAGAACAGAATGCTGCCTGTTACCTGTCACACAAGCATTTCTGCTAAGAAACCTGGAAAGACGTGTGAAAGATGAAACCAGGAACATTTTTACCTGAATTGGAGCGAAACATATTCACAAAACTTCCTTTATTCTTCCAAAATCATTTGATTTGTATCCTTCATATAGGCTTACAAACGTCTGTTATGAACCTTTGATGCATTTCAGGGGCTTCCATACATCATATCTTGGAATTACATCTAATCTAGAGCAGAGAATATTGTGTTTGTTCTGTCACTGTCTTTGTCATTGTTGGTTGAAACGGTTCAAAGCCTCATGGTAATGAATGTGTCTTCTGGTAAATGAAAACGGGAAGAAAAAAAAAATCAAGGCTACATCTACATGATAAGGACTGCAAAAACTATTATTGTAACCAAATACTAGTGGTTCAGATTATATTTTATTAATTGCTTCTCATTTTATACATCGTATGTATTGTTCTGATTAGTATTTTTTGATAAAGAAGCTTTTTACTGGGGATTTATGTGCTAGCAGAAAAGATATTACTGGCCACTGGATGGATCGGGCAATCATAGCCGAGCTCTCCCACTGTCAGGCCGCAGAACAAGACAATGAGATCTTTTGTTCATTCATGAATGTTTTGGAGGAAAATTACACTTGTAAATAACAGTCAGTCGGTCATATATGCCATTAACACTTACAATCTCTTTGACATGTCACTCCACAGTTTGTTTGCTGCCCTGTGATCATATGCTTGTTGTGTGTATTCCCCCTCATTCAAACCAGTAATATTAAAAATATGAATAGTGATTATTATCACCTGCTCTGCTGCTTTGCTTCTGTTTAACTCTGTGTGTTTGTTCTGTTTGATTTGTGGAATGACTTCATCACATTTATGACCAGGTTTATAGAGTGCATAGGGTTAAATTTGCTTAAGTCAATGATATGCTGCTCATATCATTTATTCTGCTGATATGGTCAAGGCTTTTTGGTATCATACATTATCTATGTGTTGTAAAATAAATATAATGCAACCTTTACACTTACACTCAATATTTTTCATACAGCCAGCTATCATGTGATTAATTAGTTAGGGTAGAGGTATATTTCATTTTTGACAGGAATAAAAATTAGGCTTTGAAGGATAGAAGTGCATGTGTTTAATGGATTGTACTGGCATTTAACAAGATACCAATTATTTAGCTGATGAAACGTCAGTTTTAAAAGTTTGTGAGTTGTGAATATTATGTTATCTTGGGGACCCTTATGCAATGTGTGCCTTTTTTAAAGACTCTCAAGTCTCTCCATCAATTCGTCATTTTAAATATGGCTTCTGACCTGAAAGGTCTGTGTTGCTCAAGTTGTGATTTCTGGAGAAGTCGCGGGGTGGGGGCGGCACTTGCTTTCCTTTAAACCTAACCAAACACCAACATCTCAATTCAAATTCCAGTTTCTTGGTTTACGCCCTGTTTTTCACTGGTCCGGACTAGTTTCAATACTGCCATTTGTCTGAATTTCCCACCACATTATTAGTAGATCAGCTCACTGGATTTGTTATGCAGTTAGTAGACATTGGCACGGACTGCATGTACTGTGTGAACCCTATGCAGGTTGGAAGAATTTCATCTGGCTCAATACCAGACAGAAAGTATTGACAGGTGCATGTCTGCATGCCCTCCTCCAACATCTGTTTTGCAAATAGGTGAGTGTTTTTTTTTTTCATTTGGATTCATTTAATGTTGGGCTGGAACAAATAGGCTTATGTTCCACTTATTTAGTTTCAGATTGGGTTTGTATGGTCAAATGATAAACCATGATCTGAGCTGGTTTAGACTGGAAATTCTCCAGAAAGCTCATATAGGCCAAAACAGGAAACATAACCACAGATACCACTATTGAAACAAGTGCTTACATTTAGCATTTTTCTGCATTCTTTTTTTTATTTTTGCTTTAATACAATTTTTTTTTTTTGCTTTAATACAAATTTCATATTACAAATAATATGATCAGTAGCAATTCGAGTGAACAGTGGAACTGTTACTGAATGAATATGTTAAACTCTTACTGAATATATATGAATTTTAGAGTTACTGAAAAGTGTGACCTATAAAAATGCAGAAATTTTCTTGAATTCTTAAACATATTCCATATTTTATATTTTTAAATCCTAAAACTTTGTTTATTAAACATTAAATTACACTTTGATTGTTGTCATAAACATTTTTTTTTATGTAGTAACGTATATTCTCATCTAGACTTAAGACTTTATTAGTGATAATGGTCAAAGCCTGGGTATAATTTCTCAATAAAGATCATAGTACATGTTCTCTATAACCTTTGTCATCGATTGCATCATTAGTAAATCAAGCAGGCTACTTTCCAACATTGCACAGTTAAACTGTTAGCACTGATATCATATCTAAACAGCTGATAGGCAGGGATGTCATTGCAGTGCATATCCTCTCTTTCTGTGATGCAAATATTTCAATCTGTGTGATCGATTGCACAAAATCTGAGCCTTCAGTTCATCACAGGCCCATGACAGCAAGGTTGTTAACATTATAGATATTGGGGGACTCAAGAGTCTTATTCAATATTCACAATAGCAGTCAATCAATATAGTTGTTTAAAGATAGATTTGTAAACTTTGTCTAAATTCCCTCTCATTCTTATAAATATTTGATTTCATCCTTATATGACAATATCTTAATGGTTGTCACTAATATTTTTCAAAATGAATAAATTAAGTTATTATTGAAATATAGGTAATATTTACATATTAATGTATTCATTTAGCATACGCTTTTATCCAAAGCCACTTACAAATGAGGACAATGGAAGCAATCAAAAACAACAAAAAGATATATATATATAGACACACACACACAAACACACACACACACACACACAGTGATGGTGAACAAAAAGAACATCAGCAAAAACAAAAAAGGAAAAAAGGAAACCCAGAAACAAACAAGTTACCCCATGGACTACAAATCCCGTTAAACCGGTCAGCCTGAAACTCGGTCACGTGACCTATCCGCGCATTCTGATTGGCCACTCTGCCCTCACGCGAGGGGCCGTCACATTGAAACGCAACCATATCCAGAAAATCCAGCCACAGTCAGTCAATCCACTAAATCCGCAGCGCCGCTCCGACAAAAACACACGCTTGAAGGACAACCCCTTGCAGTTTACGCAGACAGGTGAGTAAAAACCCGACACCCACATGTAGTCGTTAGAGTATATATAAGAGTGTTTCTGACTGTATTTCTTTGCTAATGAAGTTATTTGTGTCAATATTGCTAGCTGACTAGCTCCCGTTGCTACGCTGCCTGGAACGGTCCGTCTGTTGTTTTCCAGCTTTTTTCTTAACGGGAATTTGATTTTAACGACTAAACAGATCATTATATTATCACAAACGCGTTTAAAAGCTTCTGAAGAACGTTATGAATCTGATGAAAGAAAGTGTGTGGTCTAAACCCTGTGTATGAGTCACTTTCAGACTTGTTTGTGTCAGTCTCTGAGAGGTGAGTGAGTCCACTGATGGGGCTTTTGTTTGGAGTTGTCATGCTTATCTTGTTTTTCCAAGTTTTCGTGCCCATAAAGAGTTCTGTCTGAGTTTCGCGACGATAGAAGATGCTGTTTTTGTTGTTGTTGTTGTTGTTGTTGTTGTTGTTGTTGTTCTAAACAAAGCAGCTTCGATTTAAAGGAACAGTTCACAAATTAAACATTCTGGCACACTTCACTTAACCATGTTTTTGCAAATCCGTTTGAGTTTCTATCTTCCTAAAAACATAATAAGAGATGTTAGGCATGTTGTTAACCTTAAGTCACCAATCACTTCGAGTTGATGTTTTTCCAAACACAAAGAAAGTGAATGTTGATGGTGAAGATGCTGTCATCTTCCCTAACATCTCCTTTTGTGTTTTGCGGAAGACCGAAAGTCATACAAGTTTGGAAAAACGTGAGGATGAGTAAATGTTGATGGACTTGTAATTTCTGGGTGAACAAACATTTTAAATAACGGGATTGAACTGGTAGAAATCAAATGATGATGGATATTAGTGGAGGCGTTTTTTTTTTTTAAATAGTGGCAATGGAAAAAATTTGTAAGCATTCCAGTTGACGTCTGTGTTTAAGCGTCAAAGTGTGAAAGTGTTTGACAGCTTGCTGTTGATCTTATTGACTTGTCAACACCGCAGGCATTTCTGACCTAGTTTTCTTTTCCCTCTCATGAGTACACAAGGTCCTTCTTATTTTTTACATTCTTGTGAGGATGAATTCCCTCAGTCCATTTCAGATCCACTTTAATGTCATATTCCTGCCCAGTCATATGGTTGGTAGAGATAGACGTTAATATTTAATAAACTCAACTGATATTTCTTCTTTTTAGTGTAAATGTATTATTATTGTTATGAATTTGCTTTTTATTTTTTTGTTTATTGATAAATCCTATAGTAGTGTTATTCTCAGGTGAAGTAACTTTTGTCTGTATAATTACTCAACTTTTTAAATAACATGTTTTTTTTAAGTGATACAGCAATTAGTTTACAGTTCAACAGGCGAAAAAGTCTTTCTGATAAAAAAACCTTATGTCATATATTTTTATTGTTGTGATGTAATGATCATTTAGTTATTACTGTATCTAAAAGCAGAAATAAAAATTTCTTTTGCATACACATTATGAAACATTTAAAAAAGATTCTCTATTGCATTGGTCATTAAAAGCAATATCAGTTAATCACTACTGTTGCAACTAGCAGGCAGCATGTTATTTTTATTACCATCTACCTAACTCTCTGTGTTTTTTGTAGCAAGATAAAGCCCTGTGTGCCGTACTTTGGATATATGTTCCAGGACAGCTAGTCATCTTGAAATAAATTGACTATCATGGGACAGAAGTCTTGCTTCAAGCCAGTTGTACTTTCAAATAACTGGCAGCCTCTCTCTCATGCATGGGATGAATGCTAAATATAATAGTGTAGTTGATCTCTACTACTAAAAAGTGCATCATCTTTTTTTGGTTGTTGGCGAGGGACCCAAAACAGTGTCTCATTGGCTATAAATAGAGCCTGTGCTTGTCAAAGCTGCCTGTCATTAGGCAAGTGTCTTAGACAAAACACTTGCCATTTCAAATTGATTTTGCCTGTCTGTGCATTAGGGTTGTGCCGATAGACTATTGTATGTTGTATCGGCGATAGTCAGAGATATCGGCATAAGCGGATTTCTCTGTCAATAATCAAGACGATATTAGGCCCATTTTCCTATTAATGTATTAGATTATAATAATAATAACTATTATTTTTATTAGGCTGCTTATTATAATTCGGCTATCAAACTGCCCAGCTATTTCACTACATTACCGCAGTTCACACACACACACGCACGCACACACAAGCGTGAGCGCTGGAGGATTAGAGCCTCTAGTTGCTGAAGTTGTCCGCTTTGACTCTGATAACTTGTTAAATCCATGAAATGAAAGAGATAGAAAACGAGGAGTTGGTGTCCCACACATTTAATGGCTGCTTTTTTTTTACTTTTGTTTGCTGTTTGTTTTTGGAATGCAATTTATCGCTAGACCTGATATTAAAGAACCAATTACCTATTAAGAGAAAACTGTTAATGTCAGTCAAACCGTTGATAGGTCCATCTCTATTATAGTATCAGCAGTAATTGTGGGTATCTGCAGTGGGGAAAGACACCTTATAAGAGAGGCTGATTGTGTGCCATTGATCGACAAAGCAAACATCTTTTAAATGTCAAGGGAGCCGCTCAACTCCTGAAAATCTTCATTGATTTGGTTTGGCTTGTGGTAGGTATTAGGGCATAAACTGTTTAAAACCAAAGTATGATGCACTGTGTGGCACATCAGCATGTCATTCCTCACTTCCCATAATCTGAACAAGGTGGGATGACGTTGCCAAGACGACCGTCTCCACTGTGGCTCATCCTGTCTGTGTAGATGATGTACTGGAAAGCTGCTCAGTAATCCATGTCATTTTGCCTTAGTCTATTCATTTTGACACCAGCAGTTTCTTTAGTCCACTATCTATGGTGAATTTGAGGTTTAGGCAAAGTGCTCTATTTTGACCTTGGTCATACTGGTTTGCACATGAGTTGGACCTCTGTCAAAGCAAATTAAGCATTTGACAATCTGGTATGTCCGAGGAACATGGTCAGGTGTGAAGGACAGGTTAAATTTATTTCTGCATCATGACTTGTAGTTATTATCATCAGTGTCAAGCTAAAAAAATAATTTGGTCTGATTTAGCATCGGAGGAGCTGAGGATACTTTTTTTCTATATAGATTAGTAGTTGAATTTTCCTCTTTGACTCTCACAAAGGGCCTCTTCCTCTCTGACAGAAGTTCAGTGCTGCGCTAGTGATCAGCTCTGGTCTCATGACCGAAAAACGGCACACAAAGGCACCTCTGACCCCCCTTTTTTACTCTTTTATCCAGTCACATGACACACACACACATAAACGACTGGCTCCAACAACTACTTTTGTTTGGGTTTCTCCATTCCCTCACTTGTTTTAGACATTTTTTCTTCAGTCAGTAATCCTCAGGAAAATCAGATGTTGGAGCTGTGTGTTTATGTATCTTGTAGGGACATGTTAGTTAGCACCAGTGAGGTCTCTTTGAATATTGCTGAATATTGGTGGGATGCTGAACAAAATCAAAGTAAAAGGTACCAAAATTACCAAGATTTTTTTTATTTTCTATCTCTCTCACTTTCTGAAAATCAGAATTGGGCTCCCCACTGTCAATGAAATATCAGATATTGTGAAACTCTGATTTTTTTCAGCCCGGGGTATTTTTTACTGAATCTTTTATCCAGTATTAATAAGCACTTGCTTTCCTTTAAACCTAACCAAACACCAACATCTCAATTCAAATTCCAGTTTCTTGGTTTACGCCCTGTTTTTCACTGGTCCGGACTAGTTTCAATACTGCCATTTGTCTGAATTTCCCACCACATTATTAGTAGATCAGCTCACTGGATTTGTTATGCAGTTAGTAGACATTGGCACGGACTGCATGTACTGTGTGAACCCTATGCAGGTTGGAAGAATTTCATCTGGCTCAATACCAGACAGAAAGTATTGACAGGTGCATGTCTGCATGCCCTCCTCCAACATCTGTTTTGCAAATAGGTGAGTGTTTTTTTTTTTCATTTGGATTCATTTAATGTTGGGCTGGAACAAATAGGCTTATGTTCCACTTATTTAGTTTCAGATTGGGTTTGTATGGTCAAATGATAAACCATGATCTGAGCTGGTTTAGACTGGAAATTCTCCAGAAAGCTCATATAGGCCAAAACAGGAAACATAACCACAGATACCACTATTGAAACAAGTGCTTACATTTAGCATTTTTCTGCATTCTTTTTTTTATTTTTGCTTTAATACAATTTTTTTTTTTTGCTTTAATACAAATTTCATATTACAAATAATATGATCAGTAGCAATTCGAGTGAACAGTGGAACTGTTACTGAATGAATATGTTAAACTCTTACTGAATATATATGAATTTTAGAGTTACTGAAAAGTGTGACCTATAAAAATGCAGAAATTTTCTTGAATTCTTAAACATATTCCATATTTTATATTTTTAAATCCTAAAACTTTGTTTATTAAACATTAAATTACACTTTGATTGTTGTCATAAACATTTTTTTTTATGTAGTAACGTATATTCTCATCTAGACTTAAGACTTTATTAGTGATAATGGTCAAAGCCTGGGTATAATTTCTCAATAAAGATCATAGTACATGTTCTCTATAACCTTTGTCATCGATTGCATCATTAGTAAATCAAGCAGGCTACTTTCCAACATTGCACAGTTAAACTGTTAGCACTGATATCATATCTAAACAGCTGATAGGCAGGGATGTCATTGCAGTGCATATCCTCTCTTTCTGTGATGCAAATATTTCAATCTGTGTGATCGATTGCACAAAATCTGAGCCTTCAGTTCATCACAGGCCCATGACAGCAAGGTTGTTAACATTATAGATATTGGGGGACTCAAGAGTCTTATTCAATATTCACAATAGCAGTCAATCAATATAGTTGTTTAAAGATAGATTTGTAAACTTTGTCTAAATTCCCTCTCATTCTTATAAATATTTGATTTCATCCTTATATGACAATATCTTAATGGTTGTCACTAATATTTTTCAAAATGAATAAATTAAGTTATTATTGAAATATAGGTAATATTTACATATTAATGTATTCATTTAGCATACGCTTTTATCCAAAGCCACTTACAAATGAGGACAATGGAAGCAATCAAAAACAACAAAAAGATATATATATATAGACACACACACACAAACACACACACACACACACACAGTGATGGTGAACAAAAAGAACATCAGCAAAAACAAAAAAGGAAAAAAGGAAACCCAGAAACAAACAAGTTACCCCATGGACTACAAATCCCGTTAAACCGGTCAGCCTGAAACTCGGTCACGTGACCTATCCGCGCATTCTGATTGGCCACTCTGCCCTCACGCGAGGGGCCGTCACATTGAAACGCAACCATATCCAGAAAATCCAGCCACAGTCAGTCAATCCACTAAATCCGCAGCGCCGCTCCGACAAAAACACACGCTTGAAGGACAACCCCTTGCAGTTTACGCAGACAGGTGAGTAAAAACCCGACACCCACATGTAGTCGTTAGAGTATATATAAGAGTGTTTCTGACTGTATTTCTTTGCTAATGAAGTTATTTGTGTCAATATTGCTAGCTGACTAGCTCCCGTTGCTACGCTGCCTGGAACGGTCCGTCTGTTGTTTTCCAGCTTTTTTCTTAACGGGAATTTGATTTTAACGACTAAACAGATCATTATATTATCACAAACGCGTTTAAAAGCTTCTGAAGAACGTTATGAATCTGATGAAAGAAAGTGTGTGGTCTAAACCCTGTGTATGAGTCACTTTCAGACTTGTTTGTGTCAGTCTCTGAGAGGTGAGTGAGTCCACTGATGGGGCTTTTGTTTGGAGTTGTCATGCTTATCTTGTTTTTCCAAGTTTTCGTGCCCATAAAGAGTTCTGTCTGAGTTTCGCGACGATAGAAGATGCTGTTTTTGTTGTTGTTGTTGTTGTTGTTGTTGTTGTTGTTGTTCTAAACAAAGCAGCTTCGATTTAAAGGAACAGTTCACAAATTAAACATTCTGGCACACTTCACTTAACCATGTTTTTGCAAATCCGTTTGAGTTTCTATCTTCCTAAAAACATAATAAGAGATGTTAGGCATGTTGTTAACCTTAAGTCACCAATCACTTCGAGTTGATGTTTTTCCAAACACAAAGAAAGTGAATGTTGATGGTGAAGATGCTGTCATCTTCCCTAACATCTCCTTTTGTGTTTTGCGGAAGACCGAAAGTCATACAAGTTTGGAAAAACGTGAGGATGAGTAAATGTTGATGGACTTGTAATTTCTGGGTGAACAAACATTTTAAATAACGGGATTGAACTGGTAGAAATCAAATGATGATGGATATTAGTGGAGGCGTTTTTTTTTTTTAAATAGTGGCAATGGAAAAAATTTGTAAGCATTCCAGTTGACGTCTGTGTTTAAGCGTCAAAGTGTGAAAGTGTTTGACAGCTTGCTGTTGATCTTATTGACTTGTCAACACCGCAGGCATTTCTGACCTAGTTTTCTTTTCCCTCTCATGAGTACACAAGGTCCTTCTTATTTTTTACATTCTTGTGAGGATGAATTCCCTCAGTCCATTTCAGATCCACTTTAATGTCATATTCCTGCCCAGTCATATGGTTGGTAGAGATAGACGTTAATATTTAATA
Source organism: Carassius gibelio (assembly GCF_023724105.1). Classification (NCBI taxonomy): domain Eukaryota; kingdom Metazoa; phylum Chordata; class Actinopteri; order Cypriniformes; family Cyprinidae; genus Carassius; species Carassius gibelio. The sequence goes on along the minus strand of NC_068399.1, from coordinate 23,019,429 downwards.
AACTCAACTGATATTTCTTCTTTTTAGTGTAAATGTATTATTATTGTTATGAATTTGCTTTTTATTTTTTTGTTTATTGATAAATCCTATAGTAGTGTTATTCTCAGGTGAAGTAACTTTTGTCTGTATAATTACTCAACTTTTTAAATAACATGTTTTTTTTAAGTGATACAGCAATTAGTTTACAGTTCAACAGGCGAAAAAGTCTTTCTGATAAAAAAACCTTATGTCATATATTTTTATTGTTGTGATGTAATGATCATTTAGTTATTACTGTATCTAAAAGCAGAAATAAAAATTTCTTTTGCATACACATTATGAAACATTTAAAAAAGATTCTCTATTGCATTGGTCATTAAAAGCAATATCAGTTAATCACTACTGTTGCAACTAGCAGGCAGCATGTTATTTTTATTACCATCTACCTAACTCTCTGTGTTTTTTGTAGCAAGATAAAGCCCTGTGTGCCGTACTTTGGATATATGTTCCAGGACAGCTAGTCATCTTGAAATAAATTGACTATCATGGGACAGAAGTCTTGCTTCAAGCCAGTTGTACTTTCAAATAACTGGCAGCCTCTCTCTCATGCATGGGATGAATGCTAAATATAATAGTGTAGTTGATCTCTACTACTAAAAAGTGCATCATCTTTTTTTGGTTGTTGGCGAGGGACCCAAAACAGTGTCTCATTGGCTATAAATAGAGCCTGTGCTTGTCAAAGCTGCCTGTCATTAGGCAAGTGTCTTAGACAAAACACTTGCCATTTCAAATTGATTTTGCCTGTCTGTGCATTAGGGTTGTGCCGATAGACTATTGTATGTTGTATCGGCGATAGTCAGAGATATCGGCATAAGCGGATTTCTCTGTCAATAATCAAGACGATATTAGGCCCATTTTCCTATTAATGTATTAGATTATAATAATAATAACTATTATTTTTATTAGGCTGCTTATTATAATTCGGCTATCAAACTGCCCAGCTATTTCACTACATTACCGCAGTTCACACACACACACGCACGCACACACAAGCGTGAGCGCTGGAGGATTAGAGCCTCTAGTTGCTGAAGTTGTCCGCTTTGACTCTGATAACTTGTTAAATCCATGAAATGAAAGAGATAGAAAACGAGGAGTTGGTGTCCCACACATTTAATGGCTGCTTTTTTTTTACTTTTGTTTGCTGTTTGTTTTTGGAATGCAATTTATCGCTAGACCTGATATTAAAGAACCAATTACCTATTAAGAGAAAACTGTTAATGTCAGTCAAACCGTTGATAGGTCCATCTCTATTATAGTATCAGCAGTAATTGTGGGTATCTGCAGTGGGGAAAGACACCTTATAAGAGAGGCTGATTGTGTGCCATTGATCGACAAAGCAAACATCTTTTAAATGTCAAGGGAGCCGCTCAACTCCTGAAAATCTTCATTGATTTGGTTTGGCTTGTGGTAGGTATTAGGGCATAAACTGTTTAAAACCAAAGTATGATGCACTGTGTGGCACATCAGCATGTCATTCCTCACTTCCCATAATCTGAACAAGGTGGGATGACGTTGCCAAGACGACCGTCTCCACTGTGGCTCATCCTGTCTGTGTAGATGATGTACTGGAAAGCTGCTCAGTAATCCATGTCATTTTGCCTTAGTCTATTCATTTTGACACCAGCAGTTTCTTTAGTCCACTATCTATGGTGAATTTGAGGTTTAGGCAAAGTGCTCTATTTTGACCTTGGTCATACTGGTTTGCACATGAGTTGGACCTCTGTCAAAGCAAATTAAGCATTTGACAATCTGGTATGTCCGAGGAACATGGTCAGGTGTGAAGGACAGGTTAAATTTATTTCTGCATCATGACTTGTAGTTATTATCATCAGTGTCAAGCTAAAAAAATAATTTGGTCTGATTTAGCATCGGAGGAGCTGAGGATACTTTTTTTCTATATAGATTAGTAGTTGAATTTTCCTCTTTGACTCTCACAAAGGGCCTCTTCCTCTCTGACAGAAGTTCAGTGCTGCGCTAGTGATCAGCTCTGGTCTCATGACCGAAAAACGGCACACAAAGGCACCTCTGACCCCCCTTTTTTACTCTTTTATCCAGTCACATGACACACACACACATAAACGACTGGCTCCAACAACTACTTTTGTTTGGGTTTCTCCATTCCCTCACTTGTTTTAGACATTTTTTCTTCAGTCAGTAATCCTCAGGAAAATCAGATGTTGGAGCTGTGTGTTTATGTATCTTGTAGGGACATGTTAGTTAGCACCAGTGAGGTCTCTTTGAATATTGCTGAATATTGGTGGGATGCTGAACAAAATCAAAGTAAAAGGTACCAAAATTACCAAGATTTTTTTTATTTTCTATCTCTCTCACTTTCTGAAAATCAGAATTGGGCTCCCCACTGTCAATGAAATATCAGATATTGTGAAACTCTGATTTTTTTCAGCCCGGGGTATTTTTTACTGAATCTTTTATCCAGTATTAATATTAAATATTATTTATTTAAAAATGTTAAAATATTAACAAATGTTTTATATGTAATTAAATGGTAAAATGTAATTATTAGTATATTAAAAACATAAATAAATTGTTTTAATGTTTTGTATTTATATATTTTAAGTACCATTGTAATATAAGTTTATAAACTAATGTAATAAAATCTAAATTGCTCTTTGAGTGCCTTCTATATAAAATGTATTTTTATTTTTTTAAGTTACTTAATCACATACAGCATGAAGACTTATGTTGATTTGGGCTGTCGTGTTGAATTTAGATCTTGAGACTAGATAGATTTTGTGTGTGCGTGAGATATTATCAACAGAAATGGAATTCTCAAGCATTCGCTACACACAATCTGAGTCACATGCATGTGATCATACATGATTCACTGAGTTTGCAAAGATCTGTCGCATTCCTGAGGTTCATCTGCTGCCAGAACATAAAAGCTGTGATACAATTCCATGAATAACCACTTTTACTTTGAATTTGCATTTTGACCTTTTGTAAACCGAGAGGTGGATCCTGTCTATCATAATGCAAGCATTTTCTCTGACCAATTTAGTCATCAAGTGATGGTATAGCATGCAACATCATGGCTTTGCAGCTAATGAATTTGTTGATCTGTAAGTGTGGTCTAGACCGTGTTCTTGCGTATGTGTCTGTCTCAGTCTCTCCCCTTTTACAGTGTAATAGTGATTAATTTCCTTCATGCCCACTCTTGAACAACAGCTGATGCTGCAAAAACATCCAGTGTCAAGTGGGCTTTGTTCCATGGACAAGGAGTCCATGCATGGTATGGCACGGTACAGTTCTGTATGGTTCACTTTTGGGGGGTTTTCCACAGGGTACAGTACCTGGTACCTGGTCCTTTTTTTAGTACCACATTGGTTGAGGTTCCAATTGAACCATACCATTACCAAAATGTGACATGTAAACTCTGCTGATCACGGATTGGCATGAGAGAGTCATCTATACCTGCGTCACTGAACATGCGACACAAACACAAAAGAACTGCTAGATTTAAAACTCAGCTGTTTCTGTTGAGGAAGTATAGACGTTCCTCTTGTTGGAAGATCGGATCCAGCGAGAGCTTGATGGGACAACGTGGAATGAAAAGTTTTTCACGAGTCATGGCATTAGAGGCTGTGCAACAATAATAACGTGAATAATCTCACTCACTCTAAAGCAGTACTACTAAACTGCAGTGGAAACACAAGCCGAGTCAAGCCGTGCTGTACCACGCAGTGGAAAAGCGCCAATACTGTTCTAGACTTACTTGCTCTGATTGCTGTTCCCCTTTTGCATCTTGCAAGTTGGCCTCATGAAATGCTTTCTTCCCATTTCTGGAGAGTTTTCCAGCAGTCAGAGATTGTGGATGTATGCATTTTTAGGTTTTGGAGAAGGTACAATGGATCTAAGTGATAGTGCATGTAGTTGTAAAAAGAGACAGATGTAGTTTTAAGTCTGATGTCATGGATCAGCGACACTCTCTCAGGTGTTCTGTGACAGTTCTTGCAGTGCCAGCGTGAAGACTGCCATCCTTCGAGATTGAAACTTGTCTTTGCAGATATGGAATTGCTGACAAATTCCCGAGCTGTGACAATTTAGAGCTAAAAACACAGAAAAGTCAGCTGGCAGTGTTGGTCAGCTGTTTGAGTGGCAAGAGAAAATCAATTTCAAATGTCATTTCTTTCTTTTTTTCCCCTGCTATGCACTTTTGCTAGCTGGTGTCTCAATTGATTTACTTCTTTCTCAGTATCTTTTCTGCAGAAAAAGTCTGAGCTACACAATAGAAATTGACTACCTGATTCTTTGGAAGTGTGTTTTGCTCATGAATAGATTTTCCGCGATATCTGTATAAGTGTGTTTAAGCTGTGTTCCCAGGAATACTGGTGGACACTTTGTTGACTTTGTTCACACTGCACAAAAATCCAATTCGCTTTTTATATCTAACCTTTCTGCAAAATAATTTCTCAAGTGTTGAAATCAGATCCGTTTGTTCAGCTTGTGTAATCAATATCCGGTGTATTTATTTGTTGATCGATACAGTATAGATGAATGTGTCCACATGTTGCCAAAAGACTCTATCAAGACTCTATCAAGAAAACTCGATGCCCGGCTGAACAAAGTTGCTTACAAAGTGCAAGAGAACATAAGCTACTCCCATGACATGGACTCATTCACTTATTCACTGCATAATCTGTTATTTGAGGATCGAGTGAGTGAAGATGTATTTGAATGCACCGGTTTGAAACTAATTAGGAATTAATGCTGCGGTTTTTTTTTCTACCAAAATAAAAGCTCAATAGTTTACAATTTTAAAGAAAAAATAAATAAATAAAGAGATACCAATATTAGTACTGCAGTTTTATCTGAGACATTTGATATTTTTTTACAAAATTGTATAGCTGTACTGAATGGTAAAAAATTACTTACAATTTGTTCTGACTGCTCAAAATGAGACCCTTCAAAAAATCTGATTTAATCATTTCATACATCATGTATCCAGCTTTATCCATCAGATTGCTTTTTTGTAATCTTAACATCAGAAAAACACAAGTTGTCTGCAAGGCAAGACTCAACAGCTATAGGATTGCATGCGAATATGACACTCATGTTGGAGTTAACTGATGTCAGAGCAATTGATATTGATGATTAACCGATAATGACTTGATCGCTCCTCCCCACCCTATGAAGGGAAGGATGGATAGATGTATGCTGACATTGAAACTGCTTGTATCAGTTTTCTCCTGAGGCACAACAGTCCTGCACTGCAGGTCAAGGAAGCAAAAGGGGTCAGTTTTACACTCCAGTGTGTCACATGATACCAAAATGGTTTGTGACACCAGAGAATGCACAGAACTTGAGAAGATGAGGGCATCGTTTTGTTTTTTTTGCCAAAATGGACACAGACCACCTTTCAATTAGAGTTTCTAACTGAATCTGATTTCCTGGCTTGTGAGCTAAAAGCTGTTGCCACACTTTTTATTTACAAAAGGAGTGAAACTCCAAGCAGACGAATGCTGTCAGTTTCACAGCTGTGGCTGTAAAGCCTCTCTCTTCTGTGAACTTGGCAGACTGCTCAAGGCTTGCAGCTGATACCAACTCAAATTAAACGCACTTCAGGCTGGGAGAGAGCATTTGAAGGCGAGGGCTGATTTCAGTTATCGGTCAAATGCTGTAGATGTGGTACAAAAACCGGGCTAATCTGTATTTTGTCAGAATGTGGATGCAGATTGCTAAGAGATCCTGATTAGCCTTGTTAAAACATTCTCTTTTTATCATTTAATGCTTAAGCTTTGAACACCTGATTAGTTTTTTAGCATGACTTGACACATTTAGCGACACTGAACCTCAGGTGACCGGTTTTAACTCAAGTGCCCTTGCCTGGAAGGACCGCACGGGTTGCAACATCTGATTGCTGCACTCAGGGTGAAAGTATTGCATTTTTAGCTTGGATTAAGGCTATGTCAGCTCTTGCACAGACGTTTTTGACCCATTACTTACAAGCAGCATCACCGATTTCAAAACCTGCTTTGAAACAGGATTTATTAACTTCTCTGTAGTTTCATTGAGTTCTTCCTACTCCATTCATAAAAAGCCCACTGAGCCGTTACTCTTATGTCATTTAAAACCACAGCTGATCAAATGCGTAACTTTTTAATCGTTGCAGTCACATGTATTTATCTGCCATCTAACCCCATACTTTTAGCAAGCAGAAGTAAATGGGCATTGATTGGAGCCAGTTTATATATTTAGCTGCTGCTGTTTCAGAGCATATGATTTGGCAAATGTATGGTTGTTAATTACAGCTGTATCAAGTAACAAGCCACTTGTGCTAATTAAGGAAACATAATGAATGTGGACTTACGTAGAGTACCGTTCAAAAGTTTGGGGTCAGTAAGATTATTTTATCTTTTAGTTTGTTATATTTAATGTTATTTCTTATGTTTTTACCAGGTCCATAAGCGAGTCTCCTGTTCTGCTGTGAATTCACGGAGGACAGTTTTGGAGTTGAGTACCCTCTGGGTCCAGCAGCATTAAGAAAGAGCAGCGGCAACAGGAAGCAAGCTGGACGGGGGGGAGGTGAGGAAGGACGAAGGCGCCGCCTTTGTCCTGAGACACAGAGTCTGTACCAGCAGTGATACTACTGACCCCACCCACACTTCAGACGGCCAAGACACCATGAGTGCCAGCGCAGATCACCGATTGGAAGGCCCCGCACATAATGGGGTGAGTGCAGCGTAATAAAGCGTAAAGTTAGAGAAGTTCAAAGCTTCCTTAACCTTGGTAAAACACGAACACACAGCTTTGAGTGCTTTCTATCAGTTTAATCAAATACACCAATAAATTAGATCCTGTGAGTAATGCAGTTCATTAGCCTGACCATTTTAATGGTTTGTAGCAACTTGGCACATTATTCTGTCATAGGTGTGTAGGTCCTTTCACAAAGCCTTATCTGTAGGGGTGTAACGATACGCGTATTCGTATTGAACCGTTCGGTACGACGCTTTCGGTTCGGTACGCGGTACGCATTATGTATACCGAACGGTTCGTTGGAGTAATTAATTATATTTGAAAAAAAAAAAAAAAAAGAGAGAGATAGAAATATAATGATATGCGTTCAACAAGGTAGCCCAATAACCCAAACAACGTAACAGGCAACGCCCCTGACACTCCCGAAGAAGAAAAAAACACCATCTAATATGTTTATGTTAGGCTACTCAGCAGGCGCTCGCTCACTCAGTACGCGCTGAAGGCTCGTTGCAAAATAGCCAATGCGTTTAACAGACTAGAAACATATCGCATATCGCTCCTAAAAACGCGTGGAAAACGCTAAGCGCGTCTTTCTCCTCCTTTCCAAAGCGCTTGGGCAGAAGCGCTCATGAGGCGTCTGTCTTTGCTAAGCAACAATGACGTGCTCTCTCCATGAGACGCGGAAATTTCAGCGAAGGATAAATGGATTTGCAGCTCTAAAAATCGCTTGCAGTAGCTCTGCTACTAAATTTATTTCAAAATTGCAATCCATATACAACTACGATCAGCTGTTCCTTCATCTTGGCTGAGCTCTCAACCTTGTTACGGGAAAGGATGAAGCTGATTGGTTGGTTCTTGTCACATGACCCGCGGTGCGCTTGCGGCATTCTGAAAAGTTGAGATGTTTTTACATTTTGCTGTATCTAAAACGTATCGAACCGAACCGAACCGAACCGTGACATCAGTGTATCGTATCGAACCGAACCGTGAATTTTGTGAACCGTTACACCCCTACTTATCTGATCAGATTTATTACGCTTAGTATAAAAGTGTATAAACCATAAATTGCCCTTATTTATAGCAAAGGACACAGAAATGTGCATTTCATACACACTGAAATGCATGTATATGGTATTATAGGATCACAAGTAGCTTATATTGGTTGATTATAAATAATTCTTACTCAATAAGATAAGTGCACTCACTTGAGAACTCAATGGACTGTTTATAAAAGCTAATGAACTATTAATGGATGCTTTACAGTGACTGCACACACTCTAATTTGCATCAGTAGTCCCAAAGATTAACAGATTCATCATTTGAGGTGTGTGTATAGGAGAACTGCTTAGGGATCATGTACATGTGCGTTATTTGTTTTTGTGAGCTATTATTACTCATCACAGTTCAGTATAGACAGAGAAAGTCTTTTAGTCTCAGAGGAGTCTGTATGGGCTCAAAAGGTTGTGAAAGAATCTATGGAGCAGTCCAGATTGATTTAGATGAGGATCGTAGGAATATGCTTGGGGAGAAAGAGACTGTTACATTCAAGTGGCTGAGTTAATATTTTCCTGTTCATTTGGTTTGATATTGCTTTGTTTATCTTACATGCCCAGTTTTGAATAATTCGTATCCACGTCTCTACATCTGCTTCATGTTACACTGATATGCAGATAGCTCTAACAGTGTTAGGAGTTTTAAAGAGGACTCTTTGTATTTGCATGAGCTGTCCGTCTCTGTTATTTGCATGCCTCCAACACAAATACACACAATGGTTGTCTGTTGTGTAATCTGACTCGGGCAGCATTTGTGTAAGGCATTGTGAGCCACATGGCGGTTGGCTCCCGAGGCTATGGCGTGGTGTGGTCAGACAGGACAGGTGTAAAACTATCCCATCCCTATAGCAGATAGGCTGGCTTTTTGGGTAAAGGTAGATCCACGACAACATAGCCAGGATGATTAAATTTTAAACAGTCCTCAGGACATAGTAATAGACACTGTTCTGTGTTTATTTTGCATCATGTTTCTGGTGGATGTGGTTGAGTTTTCATGTCAATTTAGGACTACTGAGATAAATCAGTTTTAATTTGAATGAGCGTTTAATTGGATCATATGTCCATCAGTACACAGGAGAGACTATTGCATGTGAGCAGACCCTGAAAATGAGAATCAACTATTTTCCCCTTGAGTAAACCATAATTGTCCTGGTTCACAGAACCAGCTTTAGAGTTTACACCTTTTTGCATAAAATTTGCATGTTTTCCCACCCTTGCTATTTGAATATGTCTTAGTCATTCACAGAGGACGCATACACACTATGTTTTCTTTAAAAATGTTGGTCAATGTCCAATCAGAAGAATCTGGTGGTAGTAGGATAAGCATATTTAAACATTGAAAATTACGTTTATTGTAATATTTCTACTCTGAGAAATGTTTTATTCTGTTGATACCCATTAAAGATTTTTTTTTTTATCAGGTTTATTCAAAATGTTATTTGAAAAATTTGTTTATTTAATAACTCGAGTAGGTTTTTCTGCCATAAAGATAGCCAAAGAAGGTTTTAATCGAACAAATAAATACACAAACAGCATGGGATGTAAGTTAATACATTTATAAATCACCTTTTTTTTTGTCAGTTCCACCTTGCTGTTTTAACTCTTGAATATATCTTGTGTGACCGGTCCCATAATTCTCTGAAGAAATATTCTACATTCCTCATGTTTTCTGTTTTGACTTACTGCTAAAAAAACATTGCTTTAACATGGAATGCAGTGGGCCATACCGTAAGCTTATCTCTTCCGCTTATCAAAGCTTGCTCTGAAGCTCACTACACTAATACAAATTCACCTGTAAACTGGGTTATAGGTCACAAAACAACTGCTAAACACACCTGTTTTCATGTAAGGCATAAAGCTACAGGAGATGATTCTCTCATATTTAAGTTTTAAGTAAAGCTGCAGTATTAGGGTTGCATTTAGAAATTGTTCTCCAGGTATTACTGTTCTTAATGAGAGAGGGTGGATTTCATCTGTTTGCTTTATGATCTTTGGTTTTCCAAAGGTAACAGGTTGTTTTCCTCTAATCTGCAGCTTTACCTTGGTGCTATGGCAACAGTCTAGTTAGATGATTGGTTTTTGTATGGCAACAGCAGGAAGACTAGAGATCTATTGGTTCCACAAGGTCAATTTTTAACCAGGAACTACTTGATTCTGTTGATTGGAAGACAGCAAATTTGTTTCCTAATAAAGGGGGTAAAGTTAAACATCAGTCAGTTGAATCACTTTTATGGGATGATGTCATGTGTGACCTCTTGCCAGTGCATGAACTCAGCCATCTGGTGGACTAAAAATGGTTTAATTCTTAAGATGTACGACTCTGATAACTCAGTCTCACCACACACAGCCAGAACTTCCTCTGGTGCTTTTTCAGTTTGTGGTATTTCTATGCTATTTCTTGTTCTTCTTTCTAATCAGTGACACACAACCATTAAAGTGTAGCCTAATTGCACTTAATTTCTGAGGAAGCCAAACTAGAGAAGTGCATTTGTCAAATGATCTCAATTAAAGTCTAAATGTCTGGTTAATATCTGTCTTCCCAAACTGTTGAGTTCCTTAACAATTACTTGTATTTATTATCAATGTTTTGGTCAACGAAGTAACCTATGCTCTTGTAATTAGTTTGATCATTCCCATGTTTCTCTTTCTGGAACTCAGGAAGGGATATATCTTTGGATAAAGAGCATTATTAATTCAGGCTTTCTGTCCCTCTAAGGATTCAGTCAAAAAAAATCTGTTTTTAAGTTGTTTGTCTGTGTGCACATGAAGCGAGAGTTTGAGTAAGCGTGTCAGCATCACATGCGTGCGGCAACACTGGCAATGGGGTTAGTCTGTATAAAGGTCAGTTCCTGATTGAGCAAGAAACTGTGTGGAACATGTGATGTTTATCGTGGAAAGGAGAGGACTGAAGACTGGTGAAAGGAAAGAAGATCAAGAAGAATAGATGGCCTTGGGTCCCCCGACTCTGTGGTTTTAAACGTGGTGTTAAGAGCCTGGTAAGGAGAGCATGGAGACAGAATGGCAATTACAGTATGATTCCTAGCAAAAGACAGACGAGGTGGAAAATGATTCCTGTGGGACAGTGTCTCCCCACACAGTCTTGCTCCCATAAGGGGTTTCTTTGTAAGTGGTGCTTGTTACAGAAACCTGAGAGCTTGGATGGCACAAAAGTTTTGTGAGTATCCAGGCAGTGTATATAAGGCCAGTCTTACTGTAACAAAGGTTATCTACGTGTGCAATTTAAGAAGGATGAAAATGAAAACATGAGATTCTGTTGTTGTTCTCTTTACACTTTGTACGTTCATGTGATGTATTTTTCTGCTAGCCTTAAATGATTGTTATCAGTCACAAATAGTGCCGGTCAAACCTGCTTAACTGGATTGCATTCTGCTTTCAAAGAACCAAAGGACAAATATGTTGTTTTGCAGGACAAACGTTTCAGGCTGTAAGCTCAGCTGACATAAAGTTGATCAAAAGAGACATTTATAACATTACAAAAGATTTCTATTTCAAATAAATGCTGTTCTTTTCAACTTACAAAATACAATTTGAACATTTTAAAATCCATTTTAAAATTGTAATATTACACAATCAGTGTTGGGAATTAACTAGTTTCATGTAGTTATGTAATGTAATGACAAAATAAATGTAACTAATCAGTTACATTTACTGAGATAAAATGTGTAATTAAATTACAGTTACTTATGAAAATGTTAACGATTACAAAAGGGGTTACATCGGAATATTTTTACACACACACACACACACACACACACACACACACACACACACACACAGATTTAAATTATTTCTTTCCCAGATTGCATTGACTGCTGTAAAATACTCAATATTGAGTAATACTGTCAAAGACTATAGAATATCAAAGACATGTCACTCGTATAGTTTAGAATGGGGAAGAAATGCAATGCGCAATATGGCCGTTCATTTATTACACAGTTGTTGTCAGATGTCTTTGATTTCAAATGTGAAATTTAATCATAAGCTTAGTGAACAGTTTTAGAAAATTTAAATTGACTACTGTAAAGTTAACCCTTCCAGGTTTAAATGTCGTTGGTGCTGTAGCTGAACTGTTGTAGCTTCTGAACTGTACTAAATGAGACACCGCGGCCCTCCCACTGAGACTGTGCCATTCCAGGGACTAACAACAGGACGTTCCTAGCAATCCAGGAATTGAAATGTGAGTCATATTCCTATCAAACCTGAGCTACTTTGCCAAACCACAGCTTCTGTTGTTTGTAACTGAACACATGCCCCTATCTCTCAAAATGTCTCATAAGGTATTTCAAAGTCACCTTAGAGTGTGTCATATGTGCTACATTATTTTTATATTACCAGTGATGAGATGCCAGCACGCTTGGTGTAAATATTTTGACAGTCTTCACGGCTGTCTATTGAAGTTTGAGCGGTGTGTACAATCATAACTTCTTACACTGTTGACTTAATGAGGTCATTTAATAATGGAATAAACCTTCTCACTTTTTTAAAGTGTCAAATGATTAGGCCCATATCTTCCTTGTTTAAAATAGCTACAACTGTGACATACGTTTTGATGAGCAGTTGGTTTCTGTTTTCATCCTGCTTTAACTATAACCTCCATGTTGCTGAATTAAACATCACATTTATTCTGTCTAGATGTGATTTTTGGAAGCATTTTGCTTTTAGTGCGCATGGTATAATAAGTAAACACTGTAAACTTGTGATGCTGCATGCTGTCTTGTGTCTTATTGAACCTTATTAAAAAAAATAGAACCTTTTGATGTTAAGACACTATCATTACAGCATAGCAGTTTTTAGGCTGTTCATTTGTGCTGTTGAGTACAAGGTTTGACCCAGTCCCTTTCTGTAAAGTAGCTCACAAATGATCTGGGTCTAATCTGACTTCTAGACTTCGACTAGAATACAATATGACCTGCTGTCCACTAGCTAATCTCATACGAGACCCGAGAGCTGCCAGAAAGCCCTGCCGGCCTCCTGCAGAGACCCAGTGTGTCTGAATTTTTTCTGACAAAAATCTATCTTGCGTTCATTCCTATTCTGTATTCTGAAGGTCGACACAGTTGTTTGTTTAATAATATTTTATAAATGTTATATTTTGTCTACTTCAGAGCAGTGCTGGTGGTAACACATTCGAGTAACAGGAGTTAAAATAATCAAATCACTCTTACCAAGTAGCACATTACTTTTGCATTGCATAACTTTACATAAAAGGTAACTAACTTTATTTTTTTTTGTGTAATGCAATATTGAAATGCATTACTTTTAAAAGTAACTTTCCCTAATAATGCTTAAGAGTCATATCATGGAAATTGATTCTTGATTCTTAGAAAATAAGGCATTCAAAGTACTATAGATGCTACTGTGCAAATCAGAGAGGCTTGGTCATGTGAAACTAACTTATAACTGTTTCAGTCCAAGAGACTTTGAATAAAACTATATATGGAATCTTAATAGTTTAACTTTGTTACATGAACTTCCCTGACCTCTAAAACTTTGATTGCATGTATTCAGTACCTGTAGTGCAAATACAGTCACTGACGCATCTTGACCGTACATGTCGCTTTATTTTCTCCATATGTGGTCTCTTGTTTCTGATCGGTGAAGGAAAACACCACTTAAACAAAGCTTTTAAGATGCTGGCAGTGTTATTAGGTAGCAGGTGGCGGGGGTATTACAGCTGAGTCATGCTAAACCCAGCAAATCAGACCGTCTGCATGTCGTTTAGGCTCCGGTGAACATACTGAAGAGGTCAAGTGCACTGGAGTGCTATGTTACATTGTGTTAGATTTTTATTTTATTTTTTTACTTTTCCCATCAGGCTCTGTAATAAACCTACATGGCTGTTTCTTAAGAGCTTCGAGTCGATGTTTTGTTCTGTATTTACTCTCCCTTTTTCCTTTACACGGATCTGTACGAGTTGTCCCAGCTGTGTCCCCAGCAAACATTTTTTTTTTTTTTCTCTCTCTCTCTCTCTGGCAGGAAAGTGATTATGGTTCTTGATGATCTCTAGAGAGGGTCATTACATCCAACCAATCAGTGAATGCAGTGAGCATAACACTGCACATATCAATTACTCTGGGATTAAGGGCGGTGTGGTGTGACCAAAATCTTACATTACAGCATGAGTCATTTTATATCACCGTAACAATATCTATCATAATATAGATTTTTCTTGGATACTCAGTAGAAAAAATATTTGTATATTATAATAACCATGTGGTAAAACCTATTTTTGAATTATGCAGTGGATTTGAACAAATCTTTATTTATTTAGATGCACACAAAAAAATTCAGGATTTTTGTTTTTGTTTGTTTGTTAATAAATGTATCATTTATAATATTTTGCTTTAATTTTTTATGTTTTATAATTTATAAATTTGTTCTGGTTTACCAATTTATATAACGTTTTAAAGTTTAAACCTTTATCTGGGAACGTGTTGAGTTTGAAAGCTGCAAAAATGTACAAAACCACCTCTAAAATTGTGGTTGCATTTCTCACAATGAAACTTTTTATTTGTTGTGAAGAGGTACTATTTTTTTCCATTAAAGGTCGAATAGAGTGAATACAGTGTTTTGTGTGTTCACACATGCCTTTGTGAGGTGGTGTGCACATTAATCGCTTGTTTGGGATTGTTTTTAGGGTGTGTTTGAGCTTGGTGACCTAAGATGACAACAATGTGCAAGTCATTTCACACCCTGTTCTCCTGAACATTGTTAAACTGGAAAATGAACTACAGCATGTGCTCACAACAGCAGTTTGAGTCCACTTACAAAACACACACTTAAATGTTTGCTTTAGAAGTGTGTACAAGATTCATTTGTTTCACTGGCATTTTTTATAGGCCTTTTTAAGCCCAGCAAGAGCACTATATAGCAAGGGTGATACATTTGTCAGAGCTATGGATGGCACCCTTGAATATCTCAGCATTAGGGTGAAACTGGCAGATACCACACATTTAATTTGCACACATACACTTTTAATGAGCACGAACTGAACACAATCAGCCTTACAGTGTGCCGTCTTGTTGGCAGGCATCAGAAGTAGGTTATTCATGCATTATAGATCCAGTTCTGGTCCTGCATGGCTGCTCTTGTTGACAAGACAGACACACTGTTAGCTGGTCGGCCTTTTAACCGTGACCTCTCTGTTCACCGGTTTACTTTTTCTTGGAAGTGTCCCAGATTTTGCTTGTTAGATGGATAGTTTGTCAGGTAAAAATATATTTAGGACTCTCGGGAGTCTATTTCACTGCATTGCACAATACCTGGTTCATCTCATTCACAATCAGTACTTTGTCAGGAACATAACTACACCTTTATTTTATTTGTTATATTAACGGATGTCCAGACATTGTTTTTATTGGTTTCTAAACCCATAATTTAAGACTAAACTTAATTTAAATGATTGTACTTCTGGATTTTTGCCTGATTTTATTATCTGACTGGCATCGATATATACTATATTATATTGATGTTCTCATCTCTATAGTAGTGAATTTGTAGTCAATTATTTTTTTATATAAAATGTTTATTGTTGTTTTAACATTGTTTAATATACAGAGTACCACAGACAAACAATCCGCTACAGTAAGTAACAAATAACAATAATAAAAAAAAAACAGAACATTTAGGATCATTAGAAAAGCACAGGTAGTTGAGTTTGATAAACTCTGCAATGCATTGTGTGTGTGTGTGTAAAACCTTGTATCTTCCAAAATATACAAAGACTATACATCTTGACAAACAAGTGGAACAGCTCTGAAAGAAGTCTACGTCAATAGAAAAAGAGCCATAATAACTCAAACACGGAACCTTATAAACACAACTCTTAATCAGTATATATGAAAACAAACAAACAACAAAAACCGAGACCAGAAAGTGTGTATTTGTGGGGTGGGTGAATCTCCTTTAATTCAAGTTAAACCTTTAAGCTTCTGTAAAGTATGAGCACAAAGTCTAATGGTGTCCTCTATGGTGCCATGAATGTGAGCAGTGGACAGTTCAAGATACACCACGTTTATAAAAGTGAGAACCCAATATTGCTTATTAAGAGAACTTGGAGGCTTCCATCTTTTTGCAGCAATTTTCTTGACCACTGTCAAGTCAGCTAAAAAGACTCACTTCTGCATTTTGTTTCGTTGGTTGTCAGAAAATAATTTAAAAGTAGTCAATAACAATTTCTATTTATTAGCTTTTTTTAGACTAAACCTATTTTAAACTGATTACTTTTGGCATACCAAAAATGAAGAGGGAATATTTAATCCATTTTTACAATTAAAATGATAGTTTAATTCTAATTGTATGATTATTTTTTTTATTAAAAAATGTTTTATTATTATTATATTGTTATTAAATATTGTATTTAAATATATAAAAATATATAATATATAAAATTAATATATTATTACAAATTTTTTGTTATTGACTTTTTTTGTTATTGCCTGAAGTTTTATTGTGTGTGTGTGTGTGTGTGTGATATTTTAATTGGAAAATTTCTCATTTGATCCATTCATCCATTTTAAAAGGCCTATGTGAAGAATTGCCTTATTTGATGCAAAAATGTAGTTTGTCTTTCTGCTAAGCTGGTGATGTTGAAAAGCTAAACTCAAGGTTGAATAAGTTTAGAAACCACTGAAGCTTGTCTATTTATGGTCCTGCCTTAAAGCGCTGCCAGGGTGAAGCAAAAAGTTGGTGCAAGAACGCAAGCGTCTGTTTCTGATTTTATTGACTGACTGCACCTAATTACAGAGTAAAAGAACTGTGGTTCAGATGCATTCGTGGTTGAATCTTGTCTTCTGTCATCTGTGTGTGGTCACACTGTCAGAATGGCACTGAACATACTGCAGTAGGACCCCTGCTGGCTGTCCACTGGAAGTGATGCTGACGCTCCAGTTCAGGGCCTTCAAGGTCACCTACATTCGTTCTTCTGCTCCAGTCATACCTTAATCAGCTTGAGGACAACCTCCAGCTGTGTGTATGTGTTTCTCAGTATCAGCCTGAGGAAAGAGGAGGGGGCTATTCTCAAAGCTGCAAGGGAATTAGTACCACGCTAATGCCATGTCAACACTGATTACTGAGACACTGATTGTCCCACTGGCCAAGTCTGATCTGTTTAAGAGAGGCTTGTCAACCTGTACTACTAAACAACACCTCACACTTTCTCCCTCTGCAACCCTTTCTCCTTCTGTCTTATCTGTTTGTCCAGCAGTTTGCCACAGATTTGCTACAAGTCAAAGCCGACTTGATATTTATTTAATGCAGGCTGCTTTGGGAGAGCCTGTGTGTGTGTGTGTTTATATATCTGAGCAGTGGCAGTACCTGAGAGAGAGACTTCTCTCTGATACTGTTAATAGTTTGTGTTAGTGATGTTTGAACACACACCCTACTGTGTTTAACATATATATGCATATCTTTTAAACATATAATGCCTCTTGGGGACGACCCCCACCCACACACACACACACACACACAGCGCTGATTGTTGGTATAAGCACATGCTGTACGCAAAGAGATAAAATGGAGCGAGTCCCCAGGGCTTTGCTTCAAACACACAAAGCACTGAAAACATGCCATAAGCAAGGTCATACCAATCAATGCAGTATTAATTAAATTGAGTGTGTGTGTTAGAGAGAGTACTTAAATGACCTTTTATATGGGCTGGGAGTTTGTGATGTCCCGGTTGACTAGGTGTTGGGGTCAGGGTGGTTGACTAGTTGTCCATTGAATTTACCTACATTTATTATCTTTCTTTCTTTTTTAAATCTTTAATTTAAATATTTTTGAATATTTCATTGCGATATTTATAAAGATGCATCTTTAACTCTTTATAAAATGTAATAAGAAATATAAAAAAATAAACAAACTTTTGTATTTATAATACTAATAATATATATATATATATATATATATATATATATATATATATATATATATATATATATATATATATATATATATATATATATATAATAAACACTTTCTCTATTTTTTTTTAAATGCACAGATGAATTTTACAAATAATATATACACTGTGCCAGATTATGCTGAAACCTGACAAACTTTGTGATTGTTTTCAGGGTCTCTTTGCGAGGAGGGTGGTACATGAAAAGAAGGAAACAACTGAAAGAAAAGAGGAAGAAGAGGATAAGAGCTCTGATGAAGGCCTTTTGCTACAGGCGCACCATGCCATGGAGAGGATGGAGGAGTTTGTGCACAAGGTCAGACTCTCAAGTGCATCTCTCACACGCACACATTTGTTTCATAGCTCTGTAAACACAGATGTTCATTATCATTGAGTTTAAGAAACACATGACATAAGCGCACCTGACCCGAGCAGAGTGCTCACAGCTGCTTTTACTTTTTATCTCCTGGCTCCAGCAGGCTCTCATCTCAATCTTGTATTGAGAGTCTGCCATATGCACAGGAACAGGAACTGAAAGCCGTCCTTTGTAACATGCGCTGCAATGCTGAGCCCTTTAAACCAGCTCAAGTTTAGTTTTCTTTTTGAGCGCCATCTGCTTTAATGGCTCTATCCGTCCTCTCCTCTCTCCCCCTCTGGGGAAGAAGCCAAAGCTCTCTGCGTCAAAGAGCAAACACAGTGCAAGATCCAGCCAGTGCCATTCACTATCAGCACTTGGGTACACTATCTTGAAAAGAACACATCTAGGAAGATTTTAAAACACACATCCAGACAGATAACGGAAAGTTACGTCATGGAGTCGATCAAACAACCTTACCTAGTTTCATTGGTTTTATTTATTTAAAAGCATGGCCAGATACATGCATAGCTAGGAGCTGTTGTATCTGCGGAGAGAACAGCTCCTAGCTCTGTGTGTATCTGGGCATGCTTTTAAATAAATGGCCTCGGCTGTAGTCACTGCATGTACTGTACTTCTAGGTGTAATCCTGTGGTCACGCCTGTGATTGCACGGGAGTGGTTTTCATCAGCAGTATTTGGCAGAATGCTGCTAAGAAACTGCAGATCTTCTTCCCAGCAGTGTTACCACAGTTGGTAAAGAGAAACCAGACAACCTATTTTTAAGAAAACCACACACACACACAAATCCAGATTCAATAATATATTATTCAGGATTTTTTTTTTCTCAAATCTTATGAAAGGAACCATATACACAATTGTGCATATGAAAATGCTTTAGTTGAGGGTGAAATAGTTCACCCCCAAATATATTACTGAATATTTATTCACCCTCAGGCCACCCAGGATGACTTAGTTTTTCCTCTGAACAGAATTGGATAAATGCAGCATTATATCACTTACTCACCAAAAGATGGTCCTCTGCAGTGAATGGGTGCCATCAGAATCAGAGTCCAAACAGTTGATAAAGACATCACAATAATACACAAGTAATGCAGTTCACTGCAGAAGATTATCTGGTGAGCAAGTAATGTAATGCTACATTTCTTCAAATCTGTTCTTTCTTCCATATCATTTCTTCTTTTTCAGAAATTTTTCATTTTTCAGTAAACTATTTAATTAAACTGCACTTATTTTTATTCAGGTGGCTTGCTATACATTTCAACTTGCTTTTCTGGATTCAAAGGTTCTTGCTCAACCTTGACATTAGTTGCCTTGAGCTGCTGTGCTGAAAATGCAGTGCATATTGTACATGCAATTATACACAAGCTTTGCACTAACATACTTCTGTAGAGCATGTTTTGAGTCTAAGAATTATTTCTGGTTCTCTGTGTAATTTTTCCTGTGCCTTAACTCATAATTACTGTAATACTTATCTCTTGCTCTCAACTCCTCTCACATAATTACTTTCTGAAGTCAAATGAGAGGGCTTTTCTCATGCCAGCGTGTAATGCTGACCTGAGCTTGGCGTAATGATATGTCAAAGAATGGCCAGATGTGTCATCTTTTCAAAACCGCAGGGTTGCTTTTGAGATCTTACAGTGATTCTTTTAATTTGGTGTCTTAGATGTGGGAGGGCAGATGGCGTGTCATTCCACATGATGTCCTCCCTGACTGGCTGAAGGATAATGATTTCCTGTTGCATGGGCACCGGCCTCCCATGCCCTCCTTCAGAGCATGTTTCAAGAGCATCTTCAGAATCCATACAGAAACGGGCAACATTTGGACACATCTTTTAGGTTAAACACACTTACACACAAAACATTCACAGTTTGTTAAAAATGTATTTATTTATTTTACTTCTGAAATGTAGAAGTAACTCTATTTATATAAATTGATTATGAAAAAAAAATTACATTTTGATTACAAAAGAACAAAAACAACTCCAGTGTTTAAACAATTTAATGTATCTTAGATTTATTTTAGATTATTATATATATATTTTTTTAATTATATAAATGATTAACAGAAATACATTAATATAAGTGTATATAAAAATATTTATAAATAAAATGATTTAAATGAAATGGAAACTACATCAAAAACTTTATTTTCTGCATGCTGTACTGCCACCTAGTGGAGAAATGTAGTCATTCTTCACATAACATTGAATGTAGAGGCTGTAAGGTATAAGAGGTATTATGTATCTGTACAAGGTCATGCTAAACAATAGACTGTGGGTCTAGGTAATGGTATTGATTGTGAGGTGAGATCGTAATGTGCAGCTATTGATCTTCTACACCTTTGGACTCATGTTGTGACTGAGCCCATAATGAACAAAACAGATGTTTGATGTTGATCTACTAGAAACTGCTAAGCTTCCTTGAGTTCAGTTTGATTTCGATTTTACACTTTGTACATTTATTGATTTATTGCCTTGACCTATAGAGAGCAAGGCCCTATGTACAACTGACTGAATGACTATTAGCGTTTATAGGAGTTTTGAGATTTAACTCTTAACACACGCATACATGTAACCAGCATTTCCCTTGTGTCTACAGGCTGCCTGTTCTTTCTCTGTCTGGGCATCGTGTACATGTTCAGGCCCAATATGTCGTTTGTGGCCCCGTTCCAGGAGAAGATTGTCATCGGTGCATTCTTCCTGGGAGCCATCCTCTGCCTGTCCTTCTCCTGGCTCTTTCACACAGTCTACTGCCACTCAGAGGGGGTGTCCCGTGTCTTCTCAAAGTAAGCATCTGCAACACTCACTGCATATACATTTTTATTTTTATTAAAAAGGCCATTTGTAACTTCAATATGCAAGGCTTCCAGTTATTTTTAACTGTATTAAAGACCTTAGTCGGTTTGATATTGCTAACCGGTATTACTTATATTATTTTAATGTATAATTATAATTATAAACGCACCGATTTACAGCGCAAATAGTTTTAACGTTTACTGAACTTTGTTATTCTTCTAGTTATTTATGTATTGTGGCTAATGAATCTGAAGTCTCGCACATTCACAGAAAATAGCATATGTCCACGTTGCAAAATAAGGTGGATCGTATTCCCAACTATTAGGACATCTTTAAACTGTGGGTGACACTTTATTATAAGATTCAGTACTTTAATATTAATTGATGCACTAGGATCAATTTATGGCATATGTAATGTTACTAAGTAGATATAGTTCTTTTTTTAAGTCCAGAACATCTGTTAATGTGTATTTTATTAATATATAATATAATGTTCATTTATTTATTTTTTTACTTTAAAACTAATCTATATGTAAAAATTAAGTAAGATTAATTCTGTGGAATTTCGTTTAATTTTAATTTATTATATAAAAAAAACGTTTATTAAATTTGAATTAATAAAAAAAAGAATTAAGAATTTTATTGAAATGTATACTTTTTCATTTAAATGAAAAAGAAAAATTGGGGTACATTAAAAATGAAAAAAAAAAAAAAATCATTCTCTTATTTAATGTAGATTTTTCTCTCATTCCTTTCTATCACAGGTTAGACTACTCGGGCATTGCGTTTCTGATCATGGGCAGTTTTGTACCTTGGCTGTATTACTCTTTCTACTGCTCCCCTCAGCCCTGTTTCATATACCTGATAGTGGTGTGTATCCTGGGGGTCGCTGCCATCACAGTCTCACAGTGTGATTTCTTCGCCACACCACAGTACCGTGGAGTCAGGGCAGGTAAGACACCGTCTCACTCTGTTCAGGACAAATGTTCGACCTTTTTCCACGTGCAAGTTATTGGTCATAAACCTCTGCTTGTGCTTGGTGCTTAACAAGTCTAGAAATGACTAGTAGTGCAATATAAATACTTAAATGAGTACCTGTCCTGTCTTCTGTGTCTCAGGTGTGTTTGTGGGTCTGGGCCTCAGTGGCGTCGTCCCCACGCTGCACTTTATGATCACTGAGGGCTTCCTGAGGGCCACCACCATGGGTCAGATGGGCTGGCTGTTCCTCATGGCTGTCCTGTACATCACCGGAGCCTGCCTGTACGCTGCACGCATCCCAGAGAGATTCTTCCCTGGCAAATGTGACATCTGGGTGAGTCGATGTCCTGGAATTCATACACCGAGAGTTCACAATCCACGCTAGCCTCTCAATACATTTCAAGTCTAATCCGTACCTTGTCATTATTTTGCAGTTCCACTCTCATCAGCTGTTCCATATCCTGGTGGTAGCAGGTGCTTTTGTGCACTTCCACGGTGTGTCCAACCTGCAGGAGTTTCGTTACACAGCCGGAGGAGGCTGTGCAGAGGAGGGAGGAGCCTGAGCCCTGTGTCACCACTAGAGGGAGACAACGTCCCTCTTACCTGAGCCTCCAACAAGTGTTCCTCCTGCCCATGAGGGGTAAACCTAAGAGGACAGCACTCAACGACAAAGATACCCACCTTTATTATTTTTCTTTTTCCGTTTTTGGTTTGTTCTCTGTTTTGCCCCCTTAAATAAAATGCATCACGGGATAAGGTGGACATAGGTTGAGGGTGGCAGTTTGTGTGTTTCCTAGATCATACATTGATAAAGAAGAGTTTTTTTGGCTTGGTCTATTGCTGTTTGATGGTCTATTGCTTTGTACAAGAAAAAGAGTTAAACACAAAAAAAAAAAAAAAAAAAAATCAAAATGTGTGACCGTTTCTTGGGGTTGGCAGTTAGCAATTTTAAACTTTTTTTTTTCATGTAAATAAGATTTCTAAATTTTGGGTTATATAGATTTATACGAAAATAAAGAAAAAAAAAAATGTTTAAAAAAATAAAATACATCATTATGATTATATGGTTTAATGGAGGTAACAGAAAACGTGGGACCGATACCTGTGTGGTCTCGAGTCAGAAGCGGCCAACCAGATGCCTCGGTGTTCTGTTATCTTAAGCACAGCTGTTAAGATCTACAAATGCACCTGTAGGCCGGTGGGACGCCCTGCACACGATAGAGCCGCTAGGATTTAGCACTCACATACTCCGCAGGCCTTCAGATCGCTGTCAGTGCTGCTTCCTTCCACACAGAAGACAGGTTTTCCATCCTCTGTTTATTTCTCTTTCTGTTCTTGTTTTATTCATCTTTGTGAATGTTGACTTCTACCTGATTTAAGAAAAGAAAAAAAAAAAGAATCAACGAAAGCGAGAACACAGAATCATACTCGAGCAGTGCAAGGATGTATTCGTTGTGTAATGTTCTGTGTTCACCATCTGTATGCAATATAATTTATTAAAGTTTTCATGGAAACATTACAACAAGCTGTAATATTCCACATTTCCACATGAGCAATGTTTGTTCTATCAGAGATTTTTACATGCATTGATATTTATTTTAATTTTAAAATAAAGAAAAAACACTTTAACTTTCTTTACCGTTGTGGTTTGTTTTTCTTTACTTGCAACTGGTTCATTTCTGCACACCAAGTTAAAGTTTTAAATCGGTTGCAAAATTTATTTTCACAATTATAATATATATTTTACTAGTTTCTCTAGGACTCTCAAAAGTGTGTAGAAGTCTTCTACCTTTCACATTACAGTTCATGATAGTAGCTGAACTTCAGAATTGCCAATCAGTACAGTCACTTTAACAATTTCCTGTTGCTAGTGTAATTAGTCACATGACATTTGCTGAAAAAACTGATAATAAAGGTCATACTAACAAGTTGGACGGTCATGACTCAAGTAGCCTAACTAAACACAAGTGGATACGCTGTACTTACATCACTTTTTACAAAACCTATAAAATGAGTGCATGGTATCTAACAAATAAATAACTTTTATAAAGCTAGTTATTCGTTATATAGCTAAAGTTATTCGTTTTACATAGTTTTCATATAAGCTCTGTAATTAATAATAAAGAATGACATTTAATTCGGACATTCCAATGTAACATCTCTTAATCACATTATTCCTGACTCCACATAATTACACTGGGAATGAACATGAATTATAACTTTCTAGCTATTCTACATCTTAAATACATACTAAAAGCAGTGTTTATAATATTTGGTCATCCTATTAAATGGTTTATAGTTGTCTTTCTCGGAAACTTAAAATGGCATTTGAAAATCAAGAACATATCAGTTATTAGATTTCAGTCATGGGATTTAAAGGGTTAATACTGTCCTAAAGCAAAGCACAGACCCTCTAGTGATAAACTCCAAACTGAAGAGTATAAGTAAATGACAAATACCAAGCTAAGCATGGTGGCTTTCAGCTGGTTCACACTCAATAAGCAGACACTGTAAAAGTTGCTTTGCGTAAGAATACATCTGCCAAATACAAACTTTGCCTGCTAGGAACAAAGTGAATGAGAATCACTTTCTCTGACTTTCACTTTACCTCCCTTGAATTTTGTTTAATCTCCCACAACAACCCATCTCCTTACCAGCCAAAGTCGGTATTTACGAAACGGGTGCACATCTTAAAAGACATTTAGGCCCCGTCCACACGGAGATGGAGCTTACCCCAATCCGATCTTTTTTTTCCTCGTCTCAAGAAATATCCGCGTCCACACGAAACCGCATAATGATGTAGTATACATGCCAGACCAGTGTGTGGCGCTGTAATTCTGCCACAGAGATACACTAAAAACAGAGAAGAAGACTTGGACTAGTATGCTCATAAACCTTGCGTGTGGTACACAGACGAACATGGAACAATACATTTATTAATCAGTGTTAATGTTAGTTAATAAAAAGACAATTGTTCAGTGTTTGTTCATGTTTTTGTTGCTGTTACGTGACGTAGAGGTGTCTGACTAGGGTGGAGACATGGGCTGATAACGTCATCGTTTCAGAAAATATACAGATTAGCCGTCCAGACGAAAACGCAAAGACGGCGTTTTCAAATTTATCCACTCTGGGACCCGGTTTCAAAAAATAGCGGTTTCACCTGATGAAAACGCCGGATGCGTGTGGACGAAATGCCTATCCGATAAAAAATTTGTGCGTATTCACAGAAACGCGTCTCCGTGTGGACGGGGCCTTAGAATGAAATGCTACGGTGCCCGTAAAGTGACTTGTTCGGTTTACTTAGTTTTGTCGTGGGAACATGATGATATGTCGTGGCCACGAGATATTAATTTGTGGGAACGTCATATTAACTCGTGGGAACGTCATATTATGTCGTGGCCACAAAATTATTTTGTCGAGGTAATGACATCCTTATGTAGTGGCCTCGAGATGCTATGTTGAGGGAACAACATCCATTTCTCTTGGCCACGACTTCTTATGTTGAGGGAACGACATGTTTTTCTCGTGGCCACGAGTTTAACGCGTAAACAAACCTGCGTGACCATAACAACCCGGGATTATCGGGGATTCATTAATATTTTATTTTTATTATTCATTAATAAGTAATTATTTGCATAGGAGTGCAAATGTAATGTAATAAGTTTCGCCCTTTCAAACCTCAGTTTTCAGAGTTTCAAAACTTTTTTTCACCTATTCGCACACCAGTTTTCAGATCACTATTTACAAGGTTACAAATCTTGAAAACAAACTATACACTGGGAGAACAGTGACAAATTTCGAAACTCTGAAAAAATGATTGCACAACACCATTAAAAAGAGTGTTGCACTTCTGAAAATTATGTTTGAAGAGATTAAATTTTTTTTTACCACTTTGCAAGCATGCAAAGCTCTGTTTTCAGAGTTTCAAAACTTTTTTCACACATTCGCACACCAGTTTTCAGATCACCATTTACAAGGTTTCAAACCTGGAAAACAATCTAATACAGTGGGAGAACAGTGACAAATTTGAAACTCTGAAAAATTCTTTGCGAAACATTGTAAAAAAAAAAAAATTCAGTTCTGAAGAAGGAAATCTCAAAAACAACAATGTTTGCAGAGATATTTTTATTTTTACATTTTGCAAGCTTGCAAATCATATTTTTCGATCTTGCAAAACTTTTTTTTTTAAGATTTTGAGTTTTCGAACACTTAGTTTTCAACCTTTCAGGACTGTATTTTCAGTTTTGAACCACTGGGGGCGATCGCAATGAGTGCAAAATGAATGGGAGTCTATGGGGCTAGACGGCTAAATTTGTCCCTTTCACCCGATTGACGTTTAGAAATCTCAGATCTGATTGTAGGATTTGCAAGTTCAACAAGGTTTATAGGTCGAAAGTTGAATGAACGAGTACTTATGTCCTTTCGATTTCTTACAGGTTGAATTGTTGTTGCCCATAACACGCTAGCATTTTACTAATTAACGCTGATTGGTCAGTGAACGATTGATTACGACCAGAGATACCGCTTGATGGCATCCGAATCAGAATCAGCGGGATCAGAATGTTAAGGCAGACATTTTCGGAAGTTTTTCTTTTCAACGCATCAACTTTTTTTTTTTTTTTTTTTTTTGGTTGCTGCCACTTTTATCTGCCTATTGTTATGTATGTACTGTGAAATTTACACGGAAAATAAATTGAGTTTGAGTACATGTTGTGTTATTCTTGTCTTAAGAAATACCGCATACATATGGCCACCTTAAAAAAACACAAACAAATGTCACGCTCAATGGTGCTAAATATCAATAAAAATTGAAAAAGGAAAAAAATGCCTCTCAGGTGTGCAATGATATATTGTTCTAATAGTGGGCAAGGGTTGTCCTATTTCTTATTTCCCAAGGACGAAAAAAGGTAACCCATGTGGACTGGGATAATTGTCAAAGCCTACCTGAATTTACGGTGATTCACGTGGGAGGGAAAGTTTGTCGAATGCCAAGTTGGCTAATGTCCAAAATCGGGCAGGTTGCGGAGGCTACCACAGATCATAACGATATGTGTTGTTGGGAGGGGGACTCTTCCCTTAATCGATTGCTACATACAAATTGTATGTATAATTAATTTTTCAACGGCTCTGGAAAACACCATAGACATTCACTGAAAGCACCAAATTGACTGAGGATTGCCGTAAAGCAGTATCTCTGGTCGTACGAAGTGTATGACGTCATTGACATTTTAAAAGAGTTTTTAAAGCAAATAAGTGAATTTAAACCCAAGCAGTGTGTAATTTCTTTGCATTCTCCTTTCGAATACAACATTCAAATTACTATACAAAAAATTATATCCTGAGAAAAGTGGATTTTGAGGGATTTTTGAACAGGCCATTGACCTTCATTCATTCTGCACTCGTCCTGTGAGCGCCCTCATATGGAATCAGAGTGGAACTGCAACCAGTGCAGAAGCCACTGTAGTGAGAGTGAAACTTCTCACCATATTAGACATTCTCTGGTGCTACGCATATGTAAACAAACCGACATTTTCACGTGCACGAACAATATTTGAATGAAAACAGTTGGTTCAAGCTTGTTCAGTTCATGAGGTTTCTGTCATTCTACTTTTGATGTTCAAGTTCATTCAACGATTCAACTCTCAAAAAGACATTCACTGTACGCCATCCTGTGGTGTAATGATGAGGAGTCAAATTTGTTTCATTAATTTTGTGCTTTTCTGGGTACTCAAGACAAGAGTGTTCTGTATTTACAACTCAACCATGGCTCATTTATGACTGAACGAATCTGAACAAAAGAAGATAGATTCAAGTAAAATGAATCATAATCAACGCCATTAATAAATATTTTATTAAATGTGAAAACAAAACTTTTGTGTTAGCATATTGGCCAATAAAGCTCTTTTAGACTGAATATTCTTTTTGTGAAACACTTTATTCAGAGTTAATAAGTGGTTCACACGCCAAGTAGTTATTTAACCTCATGTTAAGGTTGGTTTACTAAAACACAAAGTGCACCTACTGCTCATCTGTCTGGTACCAAAGTCCTTTTAAATTGTCTCTGCTGGTATACTAAAGGCTTCATATGAATGACAGAGATAATAAGTAAACTAAATGGTAAAAAATTGTCCGACAACGATCTTAAAACAGGAAGACTTTAAATACAGACAAATGGG
This sequence comes from Carassius gibelio, assembly GCF_023724105.1. Classification (NCBI taxonomy): domain Eukaryota; kingdom Metazoa; phylum Chordata; class Actinopteri; order Cypriniformes; family Cyprinidae; genus Carassius; species Carassius gibelio. The sequence goes on along the minus strand of NC_068399.1, from coordinate 22,991,379 downwards.
ATTACAGAGTAGACACATCCGGGCTCAATGACACAACATGGAAACACCTGGAATTAAATCATTGACCGGAAGACAGAAACTGGGTCACGGAGAGAAAAACAAACACAAAACACGGAACAGAGTCCAACAATGGTTAGGATTAGGATTTGTCTTAAATGCATGTATATATGCATCATTTATTGTTATTATAATAGTAAGTACAAGTAACATGTGTAACAAGGACACCTTAAAATAAAGTGTTTCATTTAAATTACATTTAGGTTTTATTATTAGGCTAATTTTACTTTATGCTTGATTAATTGTTAACAGTCCAGTCTTTTTTAATGCACATATTTAATGCATTTTCCTATTGGATGAAATAGGTACACATACACCACCACCTACATATACTATTATATGAGACAATAACGTTGAAGAATGGTATTTTCAGACGGGACTAATTTTTAACAGACATGAAAATATTTCTCTGGTCAGTACTGAATTAAGGTTTACTGAAAGCAAATCCAAGGTGTTAAAATAAGTAGCCTACATAAAAACGGCATTTGGGGTCAGTGCATAATTATGCAGTAAGAAGTGATTAATTGTACTATAATGAATAAGGAAGAAACTGACTCTGTACCAGCCACTTTATCACCTCATTATTATCATTTACTTATAGTGCTGGATGATATAGCCCCTAAATATTATATAAATGTTAAAGTGTAAATGTCTGTTACCTGCTATGCTTCAAGTAAAAAAAAAAAACACCAGGAAGGAATAAAACAGGTCCAGGATAAGTTGTGCTTTCTCTACAAAGTATGAATGAGGTCTAAACATGTATGAGACAAATTAGAAACGCCTGTGAACTGGACAGTCATGAAGCTGGTTTAGCTGGCCAGCCAGTTTGCACCTATCCTGTGTTTTAGGTACCATGAAGGTGGCTTGGCTTTTAGTGGTGTTCATCACCGTAGTGACTTACGCTCCACAGCTCACCTGCTCTGGGGCAGATTATGTTCTGGTTTAGAGATCTCAAACTGAAATTTGACCAATCAGCTTTAAGCAAAGTGACACATCATTGTTCACTCAATTTTACTCCAAATTAAAAAATAAATAAATAAAAAACGCTACACAATAAAACATTTTTAAAGATACAATTGTCTTTAAAGGTGATTATTTTTATGATTATAATTATTTTTAAAGGTGATTATTTTTTTATAATTATTTGATATGTGTCACGATCATTACATGGAGTGCCCATGAACTTCAGTAGAAGGCACTCCACTCAGGACCATCCCACCCATCAACCACCAGATGTCACTTGGACACTAGCACCTCTCATACTGTTGCACCACACCCAAACTACATTACCCATAAGTCACTGCATCACAATCAGCCTGCCACACCTGCACCTCATTCATCAGCCAATTTCCTTGCCTCACCTGCACCTCATTTACACACACATATAAGCAGCTCACTCACTCTCTGCGACGTCTTGATTTGCTGTGTCTGTCATTTCCGAGCGTTTTCCTTGTGTTTGATCTCTCGGTACCTTACCTTTGGATTGTTTATACCGACTCTGATTCTCTGCTGCCTGCCCCTGACATCTGCTTGTTTCTGTTTTCGATTCTGGTTATCCCTATATACCTGACACCGTTGCTGATCATTGCCTGTCTGACCATTCTCATTAAAAGTTCTGCACATGGATCCGAACCTCTCTGTCTCTTCATTACAATATGATTTATTAATTGTTGTACCCCTAATCTATTACACAATCTATCTTAGTTTAATAGTAGTTATTAAGATGTTATTTTAAACAGATAATATGGAATATAAATATGCTTTAGAATCAATAGCTTTAAACGCTAGAAATGAGTTTAGATTTTTAAGAGTTTTTTACCTATAAATATTATAACTCTATAAACTAACTTATATGGCAAGATGTTTTCTTTAAGTTTCCCTCTTTCATGGAATGATCATTTTATCATTGCAATCTTTTAATTTTTGGTAGTTAATTGCACCTACTCTCTCACTAAAAGTGAATCAGAGTTTCAATGCATGTAATTGGCTGTTCATTACTGATGTAACACTTTCACTTTCATGCACATGCTCCATTAACACAGGATCAGGTCTGAGTAGACAGAGAAAGTTGATGATCAGCTTCATGGTACCAACAAAGCTGGATTGGATAGGTTTGGTTTTATCAACTCAAAATTAATCCTGTAACCCTGAGTCTGTTCTGCCACCATCACAGTACAGGCCCCATGTCTTGTAAGGTCGTATAATATTATGATTTCTTTGAACCATAATTTTTCATTGAAAAGAAGAAAGTAGAATCCTTCGCAGACATTTCACCTTCTCACTCTCAATCAAACGATTTAATCCTAATCCTAAATCATCTAGAATGTGATTGGTCTATCCCTACCATTGATTAAAAATGGCACACCACATGACTAAGAAACTTCATGCATGAGAAGTGTGTGTGCATTTTCATATAAATCTTTATTGAGAATGCCTTTGAAGAAACACAAACACAAAAAAAAACTTTTTTTTTTACAAAAAGTATGAAGTGACACAACGGCCTTTCCAGGAAACCTTCCAGTCATGTATTTTTAAATACAATATTTATACACGTTTCACATTATGTGACAACATTCAGAAATACTTCAAATAGTAAAAAGTAAAAAAGAATAATGCAATAACATTCAGAAGTACTTCAAATTGTAAAAAAAGTTAAAAAAAATAATATTAATAATGCAACAACATTCAGAAGTACTTCAAATGGAGAAAAAACAATAATTAAAACTATACATACAAAGTAACATTGCAAAATGACTGCAGTCAGAGACATAGCATATTACAAAAAATGCTAGAAAAATAAATTTACATTATTTAGCTCTCAACAATAAAAATAAACAAAATAATAATCTGTAATCACACATTATACCTATTGTGTGTAAATTACAGCTATTATGTGTAAACATATTTAAGTAAACATAAGAAAAGCAGTAATTAAGATACTTCGACAGCTTAGCTGCTTAGTGTTTTCCTAATCTTTTGATGAAAAGTTTGTTTTCTAAAGTGACCTTGCTCTCTGTCACTACTAGATGATAGTTTGGCTCTGTGAGTCAAATGGTTTTTTAATGCACTCATATTTGACTTTAACAGGTCCTGAGGTTTCTGTGGTTTTTTCTTCTGAGGGGAGCCCTTCTGCGGTGACCTGGGACAACAAGTCTTTGTTGTTTTAGGTATAAAGGTGCTACTCCACTGGTTGAGAACTTTTTGTTTAGCAGAAAGCGTATCATTATACTCTTTGCAATAGGTGACCGTTAATGTAGCAGGAGCTGAAAAACGCCGTTCTGGGGCATAGTACTGTTTTTCTGTTTTGGAACCATATAAGTCAAATCTCACTTTCTTTGGCTCTGTAATTGTTATTTTATTCACTGACAGAATACCATGCAGCTCCGGGAGGGTTTCTGATTCCTGGGATGGGTCGTCATTTGATTGGCTAGACACTTTCTCTGTCACTTTCTGTAGGTTATCTCTGTGGTTCGTTGAGGTTCTGTCAGGATTATCTTGGCTTTCTAGTCCGTGTTCTTTGAATTTTTTCACTTCACTGCAGTTCTGACTCTCACCACTACAGCGTTTTTTTGCAGATACACCGGGGAGTGTTTTCTTTTGTGGCCAGTTCATTTTAACCACAATATCTGGAGTGAAAAGCACAGAATCTTCAGAATCAGCACTAATGCTACCAGATTTTAGCCTATGCTTGGAAAATGCAGTTTTCTTTGAATATTGGGGCTTGGGTACTCCGTTTATCTTTGTTTTTTCATTTTTCTGCTTATTTGGTTGAATCTTTGTTAGCTCACTCTCAACTGAGCCCTGAATTTCAGACACTGTCTTAGTCACTGATTTTACCATACAGTCACTTTTTGGTCCTGTCAGTCCTTTATCTGCACTGCAGTCTTCTACTGCAGCAACTCTTGGCTCCTTGACTTCTAATGTAAGACATTGTGGCTTACCATTTTGTCCCAGTTCTGATTCTCCCATATAGTCACTTTTTATGATCTGTTCTTCATCTGTAATGCATGTCTGTGGTAAAACAAAATTTGACTTATTGACTTGCAGTTTAATAGATGGTGGATTACAATTTTGTCTCTGTTCTGATTGCATCATACTGTCACTTTTTTGTCCTTGCTGTGCAATGCATTCTTTCGCTGAAGCAATAGTTGGCTCCTTGATTTCTAGTTTAAGAGATGGTCGACTACGGCATTCTACCAGTTCTGAATTTACAATAAAGTCGCTTTTTTGTCCGGATAGTCCTTCTTCTGCAATGCATGTCTCCGGAAGAGCAACATTTGGCTTCTGGTCTTTAGGTTCAACAGAAGGCAGACTACAATTGTGTCCCTGTTCTAATTGGCCCAAAAAGGCAGTCTTTTGTCCTGCCAGTCCTTCATATGCAGTGCATTCATCATTTGATGCAACAGTTGACTCTTTGACTTCTGTTATAAGAGATGGTGGACTACAATTTTCTTCCAGTTTTGATTTTTCCAGACAATTGCTTTTTTGTTCTTTCAGTCCTTCATACAAAATACATTCCTTTGTTGAAGCCAAATTTGGCATATTGATTTCCAATTTAAGACATGGCAGACTATAATTTTGACCCAATTTTTGGGGTTTAGCAGCAGAGCCTGTAAGATTGGCTTCATATAGCTCCTCTTCTAGCTGAAACAGTGGCGCCTGTTCCCAACACTCTAGGCCAAAAAGATCAGCATCACTGTCTGTCTTTGTCACATTAGTGGAACTTGATTTGGCATTTTCTGTACCACAGCGTGTGGTCTTACATTCAGGTTCCATTTCGATCTGTTGGAAAAATGTTTTAGCATCTTCTGATGATAGCACTGTGATTCCCATAAACAAGGAATCATCACTTGAATTTTCATCAGCAGAAACATCTTCCACTGCACATATGTTTGAGGAGTTGCTAGGAATGTCCATATTGCCTGGATTCTCATTATCAGAGATGTCTCCCGCCTGCCAGATGTTTGAAGAATTAATTAAAACCAACTTATTTCCAGAATTGTCCTCATCGGAAATATCTTCTCCCTGCCAGGTTTCTGATGAGTTATTAAGAGCCTCCTTATTGCCTGGATTTTCAGCATCAGAAATATCTTCTGAGGAGTTATTCAGAGCTTCTTTACTGACCGGATTTTCAGCACCACAAATATCTTCCAAGGAGTTATTCAGAACTTCTTTACTGACTGGATTTTCAGAATCAGAAATATCTTCTGAGGAGTTATTCAGAGTTTCTTTATTGACTGGATTTACATAATCAGAAATATCTTCTGAGGAGTTATTCAGAGTTTCTTTATTGACTGGATTTTCATAATCAGAAATATCTTCTGAGGAGTTATTCAGAACTTCTTTACTGACTGGATTTTCTTCATCGGAAATACATTCAGAGGAGTTATTCAGAGCTTCTTGTTTACCTGGATTTCCATAATTGTAAACATCTTCCACCTGCCATGTATCTATAGAGGTACAAAGAGTCTCAGTATAGAAAGACACCTCAGAGATTTTTACACCATCTGAAACATGGTCTCCAGGGCTCAGAGACCGTGAATCTGATACATTATCATGTGTTTGCATTTGCAAACAATCTTTTGCACTGCCGAGGTCTGCAAGTTTCTCTGTAGACCTTTCAACTAAAGGTGAAAAGTCTGAGAGTTCTGTATTAAAATTGTGGTTTTGATTGATGTCCTCTTGCTTCTTGGATGTCTCTTTCTCACTTTCTTTTCTGAGCATTACATATGAATGCCGATTGTTTTCCGCAGTCACTTCCTCACTGTCATTTCCTGGCTTTTGTATGAAAAGATCTGTTGGACTGCTCGTGTGTGGATTCACACTTTTCTCCTCGGATGAAACCTTAGGCATGTCTGTGAGGGAATTCACACCTAAACTGAGTGAAGCAACAACAGTGGTATCTGAAAGAGTCTGTGATGATGCCTTGAACACAGTTGCATCATCCAACGGTGGCTCTGAAAGCACCTTTTCAATATCAGCTGGCTGTCCATCAACATTTAACCAAGAAGACCTGAACTCCTCTGACGATGAATGCATCTCATTTTTGAGAATGTCGCAATGAGCTAGCTTCTTCAGGTCTTCGGTTTCAATGCTTTTGAATACCACAGACCCGTAATCCTTTGCATATTTCATGGATAAGTGCAGTACCTTGCCAAATGATTTTAAAGGCTCCAAAATATTGGAAGCTTTCCCATTCCAGTAGAGTTTTACGACCCTTTCTAAAACGCTCTCAGAATACTCAGGATATCCCGCCGATAACTCTGTCGTCTCAAAAGACTTTGCTAAGTCCATTAGTTTCTCCAGTGTGTGGTCAATCACTGGCACACTGGACAAGTCATATAAAGGATCACTTGAATCACAGTCACTTTGCTGCAAATCATTTTGATATTCATCCGGGTTAGCGGAGCATGCATCAGGGTTTGCGATGTTGCTTTCAGCCGTATTTTCAAGGTTTTTGTTGTCCTGTTGAGCCATTTGTAAAGAGGATTCCGATAGCTTGTCATTTACAGTTTTTTGTTCGTTAGACTCTTCAAAAAGTGACCAAACGCAATCAATCTTTAACTGTGGACTTTCAGCTTTTTGGGGGCTGGTATCAGCGGTCGGTTCAGTGTTTTGGATCTGCTGGGAAATGGGTGAAACAATGGCTATGGCCTTGTGGGTTTGCTGAGCAGCTTTCTGAAGTGCAAACACCACTTCAAGACAGTCTGCTGGGTCCGTACTGTACTGTATGTTGTGTAGCCTCGTTCCTTTACATCTGTTCTCATCGCTACTTGTCAGATGGGTACCAGTTTGAGCAGATTGCACCCTAAAATCACTTTTGTCTTTGGACACTGTTGTTTCTTTGTTCCAACAGTCTCGCTGAATCTTAGCATACTTCATTCTTTTGCTGGGCGGTTCAACTGTACACTGTGCTCTTGGTCCCTTTGAGTGATTGTCAGTTCTTTTGGTTGCACAAACCTCTGAATTTTCTGGATGAGTGTTCTGATGTGCAGCTCTTTCATCTGTTAGTTCATTATCATCTGAACACAGTAATCTATACAAACAAGAGTCAGCATAAGATGACAAGTTAAAATGAGTTTCAGAGTGGGGCTGAAGCTGGACTTTTCTGCTCTGTGTCATTTGAGAGGTCTGATAAGTGTTGCATGTCCCATTGTTTGTGCCCTGAGACTGATGTCCAGCATTATGATTATTCTGAGGCTGGGTCGCTGATACACCTGGACCTGCATTTGACCTAAGTTCTGGCCAGTTCTGATCAACAGGTCTTTGGTTTAAATTATTGGAAGGCAATGAAACATTGCTCTGTGCTCCAGAAGGTGGTGTTGTAGAGTTGCATGAGGTACGATATGTCTCAGTTCTGCTCTGAGCTTGATTGTTAGGATTTTTTTGGAAGGTCTGAGAAGAGTATTGTTGGTTGCATCTTCGTTTTTTGCCTGAATATTGTCTAGAGAACTCTTGTTGTTGTTGTTGATGATGATGATGAGCAGCCTTTCTAGGAGCTTGAGATTGTTGCTGATTGTTCATGGAACAAGAGCTTCCTTTGTTGGAAATGTGGGAACTCCAACCTCTGGTGTTACCCACAGAGCTGCCATCGTCTGACTGTGGAGACCAATACATTGGAGCTTTACAGCCTGTGTTTCTGTGGTTCTGTGGGGAGAAATCATGCCATTGAACCATTTGGCCATGACATCTATATGCACTGGGGTTGTCAGATGGGTGTTGCTGCCATGTGTGGGCAGCTGCAAATGGTTGCTGGCAATGGATCTGGTTTGTCCGTTTTAACCAATCATATCCATTTGAGTTTTGTTGAAATGTAGAAGAATTTGCACTGCCTGAGCAAGCATTCCACTGATTTGCAGCCTCTTGTTGTCCATTGGAATATCTTGTCTCTAATGTGTTATGATGTTGCGGGATGAGATGTACCTGAAATGCACTGGATCGATCCTTTCTGACAGCACGGTAATTAGGTGGGAATTGTTCTTGGCACTGAGGTTGAGACCTTTCATGGTACTGAGGTGGAGACCGATCTTGGTATTGAGGTTGAAGGCATTCTTGGTATTGTGGTGGAGGCCGATCTTGGATTTGGGGTTGAAGTCGTTCTTGGTATTGTGGTGGAGGCCGATCTTGGTACCTTTGTGAAGGACGTTGATTTGAGCTCCATGTGTATCCCTGCATGGTAAAGGCTCCTCAGTGTCTGCTGACGTTTCTCTTTTGCGGAGTTATCCAATAAGACTTCTAAAAAAATAAAAATAATAATAATAATACAGAAATTAGGTCACATAACACTCAAAAATCTAAGAAAGAACATTTATGTCATATCAAGTCACATTTATTTCTATAGTGCTCTATAGTGCTGATGCAAAAAAGAGACTTCAATCCTGGTCAGACGGTGTGGTGTTTTTTAGTATGCAAATTTATTCAAAGAAAATAAGAAGTATGACAACAACTCATTTCTTGCAAACAGATTATTAAGTATTAAAATCAATTTCAAATATAGAAAATGCAAATCCAAAATTAATATAGTTTTAAAAGCAATCCATATATAGTGGATTTTACTCATTTAAAATTAATGCAATACCCTTGATTACAATATGCAAAAGCAATTCAAAATATTAGTAAAATAATACAAAGTATATAACAAGCATATAAAATACCTGCATTTCAAGATAACAACAATAAAGACAATGTATCTGATATGAATAAAAACCTGTAAGATGATCAAAGAGTTCAAGTGAGCCCCAGAATATGGGAAGAAAAAGGTGAGAAAAGACTAAGTACAGCTAGAAGGGTCTAGTCTGAACTCAGTCTGAGCTGAGCAAAGAGGGGTGAATTGCCTCCTCTTATAGTCCTGCAGATCCGTATCAAACCAATGCCACGTCTCTGCAGCCACGTCTCAAACAGATATCAAAGCATTCGTCATCTTTCTCCGAAAATACATACTAGCCCTTGCAGCCTAATTTCAGCTCCCTATTTCTGAAGGTCAACAGATTGTTTGTTCAAAGTCCAACTGTCCTACCTCAGAAGGCCAATCATCTTGTTCTCTCTTATTAAGAACCCACAGGGGGGATTAAAATAACTCCAAATAACAGACGTGCGATGAAATATGAACGCCTCCGAATCATGCGGTTTATAAGTATAGAAGTCTTCTAAGTCTAAAGTTCAGCTGAGACCTTACTTTTAACTTCTTAGAAAATGTACACATGACAGAAGTCAAAATTTGGGTTACACCAAGTGCTTTATACAATACAGATTGTGTCAAAACAGCTTCACAGTGATAAACAAGAAAATAACAGAGATATTAGCATAGGAATAAGGATGTCATCATGTTTGCATAATGATGACACTATGGTGTATTCATGCTATGGTTTTTTTTAGCTAATCCTCTTTATTAGTTTAACTAATACTTCTATGTTATTTATTTATATATATATATATATATATATATATATATATATATATATATATATATATATATATATATATATATATATATATATATATATATATATATATATGTATATAAATCCACAAAAATCTATAAATTGCAGTATTGACAGGTCACACTGACCCAGTCATAAGATGCATGACCTTTATATTATCTGATTAGAACAAGGGTCTAAACAGTGTTTAGTTATCATGAGTGCAACACTTTCTACTCTGTATCAAGGGGTCCTTTTGTCTATTGCTTTTTCGGCTAGATACTACATATTCTTTTACTCACTTTTTTTTCTTTGCATTTAATCTCATTGGTAAAAAAATGGTGATTGCAATCAATCACCTCTCCACTGTCAATAGTTATTTTTGATTTACTATAAGTTTGACTCATTTTACTCAAATGCATTTTTTATTTGTTATTTGTTATTCGTTTCTTTATATGACTGGATCTCTCAATGCGTGACAATAAATCACAGATTTCACTTTTAACATACATATTTAGCCAATGTATGCAATCTCAGCAGATCTTTGTTAAATGAAATATTAAAATTAAAAAGTTCACACTACTCCTCTTTGAACTTCATATCACATTGAAATTAGCTTTTTAATGTCCTGGCCAATCTTAAAAATTTCACTAAAAAAATGTCACTGAATGTCACTTAAAGGGACAATAAGTAACTTTTTAGGTATTTTATTATCTAAAATCAATATTTTTATTCATAAATATGCCCTCAATGGTGTACAAATACCTATGCCAATGTTTAAACTAATCCTCGTAAATGAAGAATTTATTATCTTTATATACATGGGACGGGTAGGTCGACGGAGGCTTCCATGTAGTTCGCCCATCTTGCAAAACTATAATAGCAGAGAGGGACAAAAAGTACTAAGCCAACGCGTTTTCGGTCAGAGCCAGAAACGCAGGTGCAGAGCAGTGAGAGGCGCTTGAAACTGCACCGGCAAGTTTAAAAGTCTGGATTGCATTCTTATTATGGACCATACATATGCCGCGCCACAGGAGAAGAAAACATCGTCGCCAAAACAGTCAAAAATAGAACGTAAAAGGAAACGTGACCCTAGATTACAGAAAACAAGAGTTAATGTCGGGGAAGCTTTTTCTAGGTGGAAAGAGCTAATGCTGGATAAAGATTTCAAAAGAGACGCTGAAGTGGCCAGTTTTCTTCTCGACAGGTAAGTCAGTGTTACAATCTATATTACAATATTTTTTTTATATCTAACAATGCACATTATTCAGAAAATATAACGAATAAAGAAGACATAACTACTACAATATTTCATGTTTTCCACAGTCAGTAATTCATACTGTAACATTCGTTTGTTTATGGTCATGTTGCAGTTTGTTTGAAATAACACACCTGTTCAACTGAAGGAAAACTCGACGAAGTGCTATTAGAAGACATCCCGTCAAAGCTTTTTGGTACATATCGCCTACCGTAGATGCAACACGCATTTGAAAAGCGAGGCGCTGGAGAGCTAAATTAGTTTGAATGCAAAATACAATTTCACCACTAGATGGGAGTAATTCCTACTTAGTGTCCCTTTAAAATAAATGACAGCCTTAGACTCAAAAACAGCTAAAAAAAAATCATAATGTATATATAATAGTAGTAATATATATATATATATATATATATATATATATATATATATATATATATATATATATATATATATATATATATATATTTATTTATTACAGTATATAAGTTGTTACTTTGTGCCCCTTTACATCAGAACTAGGCTAATTAATTGCACACAGATGGTGCAATAAACCCCCCTCAAACACAGACAGCTGTTGTTCATAGCTCACAGGAGCTCTGGCTCATATAGTGCAATATGAGACCTCTGAACTTGTGTCATGTGGAAATGAAAGCACAAAAGAAACCCATTTAATTCAATGTTATTGGCAGAGAATACAAACATCCTCGTCTCATTTGCGTTTAAGTAATTATTGCAAAACCACCCCGTTTTAACCTTTATTGGTTCATTTTGAATTAATAAAATAAGAACTTATTTTTTAATTACAAGCAAGTAACACCAAAGTAGCCTATAAAAACTAATTAATAAGAAGTACCAATATTTTAGGGGGGGCTATAATGATGAGTTTATTCCTGTGACGGTGAAGCAGGATTTTAGCAGCCATTACTCCTGTCCAAAATAACACGGTATTGTCTTTACCTGCGAACATTTTTTCATCGCTTACATGATGTAGAGTTGGTTTCAACAAACTGTAGGTGCTGCTCTTTACTTTGTCTCTGTTAAAAAATATCCCATTCAACCCCTAAACAATTCGGAGCGAATCATGTTTCGTTTGTACTAATTAACAGATTAAAAATACGAAACAAAAGGCGTCGTTACAACATTGTCATTTCTAAGCTCATTTAATACATAAGTAATTACATTTAAATACATCCATGCGACGGATAACGGTGTCTGCAGGGGCGCCACTGGGTTTTCTGGACCCCCACAAATCACTCCCTATCAGGAGAACTGTTTTCTGAACGCCCCTGGACCGTTTGCATCTAATAAACACATAACCTACTACTTTGAACCAACTATTTACTATAGAATAGCATACTGTTTTTTTTTTTTTTAAGTATGCGCTTAACATAAAACATATAGCCGGTTAAAGCGTCTTTTTGCAACTTGCAAAGGGTGTGACCTGAAGTGGGTGTTTAATGTAAAAATGCATGAACAAAGAAGCGAGAAAACAGAGCAGCGCACTAAAAACAACACATACTACGAATTATTTAAAAGACAGAAACTGTAGGTAAACAAAAAAAGAGGCGCTAACTAAGTCACATCTAAGTTTTAATATTCTTAACTCCGTATATATATAGCTCAGTAGGGCTACTCACGATTTACAACGCATCTCCACATCGACTCCGTGTCCAAACTTCTCCTGTTCAAAACAAATGTTTAATCCGCGTTAGAATCCTGGAGACTCTTTGTTTTAACGCATTGAACTTGCAAAACGCGCATCCAGTAATGCCATCAAAGTTTAAGGCTCACGGATGAAACTCAAACCGCTTCGCAATCTTCTGAAGCTGCGATGCACGCTCATGCTGTGAAATGCCAGTGCATGACAAAAGAAGGGGCTGTCTTAAGACACATCCTCCGCCCACTACCCATCAAAAAAAATTTTTTTTAAATACCCACATTGAAGGTATTAAGCTTCTTTTTGTTTTAAATTGTGATATGCTCTCAACATTGTAACATTCACCCTGCAGAGACGGCGATCAAATATTCATTCACAATCTCTTAACACTTTTATTTTATTGTTTACTCGACCTATAATTGATATGCAGAACATATTACTAAATTTAGTTTTGATTCTGCGTTTGGCAGTAATAATCAGCCTTATTATTAAACAAAAGCAATATAAAAAAATATATACATAGAGGTGTAAAGTATTGGAGTAGTTACTGTACTTGATTATCTTTTTGGATACTTGTTAGTATCAAAGATATTAGCAACTTTTACTTTCTACTTCACTACATATTGAATGAGTATTTGTACTCTTTACTACACTTCAAAATGAGTGTTGCAATGACACATTACATTTTGCATTGACCTAGTTTTTCATGCAGCAGTTTATTTCTGCTATGAAAGACGTGATACTGCCTATTGCAAGTCACTGAAAGTACTGCTCCTTGTGCATTTTGCATGCCCTTACTCATCCAAACTTTTCAACAAGGCTACTTTACGTGAATGTGAGTTCCTTAGCAAGTATTTGTGAATCACAGATGTTTTATATATGAGATAATGACATGACTGCAGATGGTGTGGTGTATTTTGCCCGTTCTCCCAAGAATCGAACTCAGTCAGGGATTTTTTCTCTCAGAAGAAAATACTTTATTTTAAGCAAAACAAAGCCGAGAGCTCGTTTTTCCTTATATACACTATATGGGGCGGTTCCACATAGTCAACAACTTTATCTTTAGTCTACACATTTCATACATCCCTAGAGGAGAGGCCCTCTGCTTGATTTACGCAGGCCCTCAATGTATATCTGACCCTGTGTTTCTTATCAGTTTGGTACATTCCAGGGCGTAGGCAACTTTCTATTAGATTTTAATAGAATAATAACTTAAAGCAAAAATGGCTAGATTCACATTGATTATATACTTGATTAATTAAAACCTTACTACTAAAAATCTTCCACAATGGCAATGAGGCCCAGCTGTGCCTTGCCCTAGACTTTCATGTCACTTCCTGTCTCCCGTGGTGTTTGTAGTCAGTTTGTAGTCCATTTGTTCATTAGTCTCCCCTGGTGTGGTGTGATATCGTTAAGCTTGTTAGCCCCTTGTGTGTATAGTCCTAGTTTTTCTTTAGTTCCTTGTGAGTTGTTGAATGTAATGGTTTTCAGTTTGTCAGTCATTATGTTCTTTGTTCCCTTTGTTTACTAGCTTATTGATTTTTTTTTCCTTTTCATTAAATTCCTGCACATAGATCATTGCTTCTGCCTTTTCCCCCGGCTTCTCCACAACAACACAGTTTTCCACTGTAATGGCTCTTTGACTAGTGTATTTTTTAGCCAGTATAAGAAAAATACTTAAGTAGCCTATTGTTAAACTGATGTGACATACAGCCAATTATGGTGACCCATACTCAGAATTCATGCTCTGCATTTAACCCACCCAAAGTGCACACAAAGCAGTGGGCAGCCATTTATTGGGGTTCGGTGCCATGCTCAAGGGCACCTCAGTTGTGCTATTGCCAGCCCGAGATTCAAACCCACAACCTAGGGTTAAGAGTCAAATTCTCTAACCACTAGGCCACGACTTCCCATCATATTAAATCAGATACTGTGTGTCTTTAACTCAAGTTGTTTTAGAATTAGTGACTTGTAGTATGTAGCAGAGTAATTTTCACTGTAAGGAACTGTACTTTTACTCAAGTAGGGTTTTTATGTACTCTTAACACATCTGAATATGCATTGTGATAGAAAGTACATGTTTTCTAAAGAGGAAAAAAAAACCTCAAAGTTACTTCCAGATGCCATATGTCAGAGATTCAGAGATCCAGACACAGAGCTGAGATGCCTTCAGAACATCTATTACTTTTGCAGCTTTTATACAGTACCAAAGATCTCATTGCAGTTTCATCTTGCAATCTCCCCAATACTCCCAATACTAAATTTTGTTGCAAAAAGATAAAAAAGGAAATTGTTCTGCAAGGCATTGAAGCACAGCTATATGAAACCCACAACATCCTCTGCAGAGCTAGAATTAGTGTGCATTGACATCATCACAGCCCAAACACCACCTGAGGTGACGATATCACCCCTGACAACAACATTAACCACTAGGGTTGCATTATATAAAGTTGGACACCAATGCTGTTCTTATTGTTGTTGCAACAGTGCAATGCATCACAAAGGATCCCACATCAGTGAACTGCACAATTGCATTTAAGAAGTTTTCCGAACACTTTCTTAAACTCCCAGCCTCATGAGTCATATGTTCTGTATCATGCAAATGAATATGAAACTTTAGGTAACCATGATGACGCTGCTCAGGGGGTGACAGGAAACTACTGAGATGGTTTTAGTTTGAATAAGACAGCAAGAGCTTTGTTTCAAATTCTCCTTGAAGCAAATTCACGAAACAAAGACAGTGTTGAATGAAGTTTTGTTTCTATTACACATTTACACATTGATAATGCATAATCAGCTGGTTTACTGTAATGATAATAATCTAATTATGAAACAATGCTTTATTAAGTACATTTTCATGTCCACATAATGTGTTAATATTTTAGATTATATTCACAATTTATTAAAAAGATCAGCACTGAAATCTATTGTGTGATTTTGGTGTATTTGACTCACTATAGTTTTTATAATGCAACACGCTGCATTAAGTAGAATATGGTTTTCAGTTTAAGATCTAGTGAAGTGAAGTGAAGTGAAGTGAAGTGACATTCAGCCAAATATGGTGACCCATACTCAGAATTTGTGCTCTGCATTTAACCCATCCGAAATGCACACACACAGAGCAGTGAACACACACACACACTGTGAGCACACACCCGGAGCAGTGGGCAGCCATTTATACTGCGGCGCCCGGGGAGCAGTTGGGGGTTCGATGCCTTGCTCAAGGGCACCTAAGTCGTGGTATTGAAGGTGGAGAGAGAGCTGTTCGTGCACTACCCCCACCCACAATTCCGTCCGGCCCGAGACTAAAACCCACAACCCTCCGATTGGGAATCCAACCCTCTAACCATTAGGCCACGACATCCCCCATTCTAAAGAATGTAATGCACTTGGAAACGATGCCCTACATGTCTGCTGTCACTGTTTAATGTATGATTTACTGCTTTATCTTGGGCACTTTGTACACTTGTGATTTATTTTGAAACAAGAGTTTAGTTCCTCTCAGCTCTTGTTGTCTTGACATGAATGCAATACATCTCTCACCGTTTTTGCTGTAGAAAGTCTTCACTCTTTTCCAAAAAAAATCTCTAAAGACAAGAATATCCAGATCCTTTCAAGAGTTTATTCATCCAGCCAAGATGCCATCTAACAGTCACACTTGCAACTCACACTTTTATATAATTCTTTACCATAGATCTCATTGCAGGTGCTCCTTTTTGGAATTTCCCCAATATTCATGCCACAGTTATTTCATTAATCTTCTGGCTTGTTTTTAATCATGGCATACATTCAATCAGATTAAGGAGGTGCAACATGAGTGAGTGCATAAACATTGAGTAACTAACCTCACAATGTCCTAGATTTGCTTAGTGCTTTTAAAATGTTGTGCATGAAAAATAATTAAAACTATTTGCACTGCAAAAACTCCTGGAGGATATCACTCATTAACAATACTGGTTAAATTAATAGGGTAATTACAATAGGTACATGGCAAAAAATAAAGGCCTACTTATGCAGTGAAATTGCAGTATTTCTAATTCACCATATGCATTTACAGCAGACAAAAAAAATTGATTATTTTACATAACAGTTTAAAATAAATTTACATTTTTAAAAGGAAGTTTACAAAAAAACAGCAATAAATTTTTGGATACATTTTAATATGATTTGTGATGCACATTTGATATAATTTTCAAATGCATTATTTAAGACACAAATAGCAGTGTCATTGCTTTTTTGTCCATGCTCCTTTCACTTTTCCTGTGGGCATGTCCCATGAGTGAATGGGGGATGGGGACTACATTCTTCAGCGATCTGGTGGTCATTGCCTGCCCTAAATCATCTGAAGTGACAACGAGGGGCCATTTGCATCAGTACTGGCGCCCTTTTGCTAGCCAATTGCTCTGTAATGTTTATGACCTGCAGGATCTGCATTATTTATTACCACATTGGTATTTTACACGATTCATAAATCTGCTCGTGATTAGTCGTATTCGCAAACATCAAATACATGCCGCTAAATGTATGCTAAATATGCTGTTTACTTATACTTTAGCTCCGTTTTGCTTTAATTGAGAAGTGTTTACTTTAACCCCTGTAAAACAATAATGTTTTAGTCGCAAATGTGGTTCCCTGGTTAATTTGACATCTGTGTCTGATTCGACTAGGAATCATTCAAGTGATTCGATTCTTTTCAGTGAATTGGTATAATAGATAAGTGTAATGAAAAAATTATTTAAATCGTTTTGTGGATTTTTTATTATTATTATGTAAACATGTTAAAGGGATACTCTACACCAAAATGTAAATTTAAATTAATCCCTTAACTCCCCTATCGTTTCAAACCCGTAAAAGCTTTGTTTGTCTTCGGAAAAACTTTTTTGTATAAAAATATCCATAACACATCTTAAGCATTTATAAGTATTTTCAACTACCAAAGTCACACTTGCATGCTGATAGAGGTTCAATCTCACAAAATTATTGTGAGATGCATCCCCTTCCTTTCCACTGTGTAAATAAACATAGCACACATCAAGTTAAACCGCTAAGTTTAATACTTATAGAAATGGGAAACAGAGGTGCGATCGAAACATACACTTGGAGCTTCTGTATTTTCAGAGCTGGAGCTTTAATTTTTAATGACTCTAAGTCATCTTTTATCGCTTGCAGTTGCAGCTCAAGATTAATCCTATTACACTCAGCCATTTCTCTTATCAGTTTCTTTATTCTCTTTTGCAAAGTTTCCTGTTTTCACATTATCACAGTTCTCAACTTGAATTCATATTGTGCTGGTATTCCTGCTTTCTTCTTTGTCGGGTGATGTTTCTCCACTTTCGCTTGCTTTTTGCCTTTTCGACTTTCTTCCACTTGGAGTCCTTTAATGATGAGATCACCAAAGTCAACATTTATTTTATTTGCTTCACAGTCTCTGTTCCTTATAGAAATTGGTCCAGCAGGGGATTGGTCAGAAAATCACGTACCTATATTATTAACCGGATACTTAATAGCATACAACAAATTTTACAACAAATAGTGGAGCTTTTTAGATTACAGTGAGAGTGCTATACAGATGTTTCTGTATTTATATGTGCGAGAAACGTTAGAACCAAAAGTGACAACTTTTGAGGTCTGGGACTTGTTTAAGCAAACTGGTATTTTCAAAGGTGCATTCTGGTTTCTGCCACGTGTTAATTTGCTACGTGCTTAAAGGCACATCGCTTCAATAACAGTCTCTTCCAGAGGCTTTAGAGGACCTCTGCAGCCATATAGAGACAGAAATAGATATAGCAGTGGCTTTACATTTAGTTACACAATGTTTGTATCTTGAGCTATTATGGTTCTCTATGTCCGGGTTTTAATGAGAAACAATAAATTAAAAAAATTGGTAATCATAGGACGTTCTAAACATTGGTTAACCATAGGATGTTCTGACCTTCCAAAATGTGGGAGCGAAACTGAACCGCAAGGCATAATCCTGGGTATTGGATTGAAATTTTTTGCATCACACATACTGGATACTACAGATACTATTACAGTGACACCTGACTCAGAGGGAACGCAAGCAGGATCATTGATGTACTGTACATAGTGAGATTTAGGTAATTTTTCTGTAATCTTTAATATGTTAATAAAATGATTAGGGTTATTACAAGATTAAAATGGTAAAGTGAGAAAAAAAAAAAGAAAAAAAAAAAAGATTAAAATGGTAAAGTAATATTTTTTTTTATAATTTAGTTTTTCCTCAGCCACTTTGGAACATTAACAATCAGAATCTTAACATTTGCAAATCATTGTGTATTTCTCAAAACAATTAAAACCAACATCACAACACAATGGATTAACTGCAACTTTATGGATTTAATTTACTGGTATAACCCAAATTTTGACCTCTGTCTTGAGGGCATTTGATACGTGCTTAAAAGTACAGAACCAGTCTGTTCTGAAGGTCTCAGTTGAACTTTAGACCTTAGAAGACGTCTGCAGAAATTGAAGAAAACAAGCTGAGTATGTGCATCATGTATTTAAATTTGAGGTTAATTTACAGTCTTCTGAGCAATGCTCAAAGTCCAACAGCAACAACTATCTGCTGACTATTCTGAAATAGGGAACTGAAACGAGACTGCAGAGCTCATCTGATATTTTTGGATTAATGATTTAACACCTCTTGAAATTTGCTGCAGAGACGGTTTTTAGTTTTGATCACGAGTTCCTTTGTTTGGCAGAGCTATAAGAGGACGCAATGCACCCCTCCTGGTTTAACTCAGGCTGAGTTCAGACTAGACCCTTCTAGCTGGACTTAGTCTTTTCTCACCTTTTTCTTCTCATATTCCAGGGGCTCACTTGAACTCTTTGATCTACTTACAGGTTTTATTCAAATCAGAAACATTGACTTTTTATTGTTATCTTGAAATGCAGGTATTTTATATACTGGTTATATACTTTGTATTATTTTACTAACAGTTTGAATTGCTTTTGAACATTCTAACCAAGGGTATTGCATTAATCTTAGATGAGTAAAATCCACCATATATGGATTGCTTTTAAAACTATATTAATTTTGGATTTACATTTTCTATATTTGAAGTTGATATTAACCCTTTCGAGTCGATTAACGCATATATGCGTTTTGAGTCATTTTCACCTGATAACCCCGAAAAGAACTTAAATTACACTCTCAGTTTTAATCGTACAGATAAGAGCAATACATCAATCGAATCTGTAAAGGGTCTAGTTTTTTTTGGATACAGACATAATAACAAAAAACCTTTGTGCACTTATAAAATAAAGATAACAAACAAGGTGCGCTGTCTACAGTCTTTGTCTCCGCTGATCGTCATGTACAAACATTTCATTAAAATGTAACTCCGTGAATACTCAACGAAGAGACATGAGAGAGATATCTATAGAAAGCCTGGAATGTCTACTTTTAAACTAAACAAGTGCTGCCGAAAACAAATATTCTGAGATAAAGTAATCCATATGAAAACAACGCGATGTCTATTTTTCATATCTCCGCTCATTATATTTAATGTGACCACGCCCCCGCGCTGAGCGCGCTATTCAGATTCAAACAGAAGCGCGCGGCTTGCATACGCCCACACAGAAGAAAAAGCAGCGAGACTGTTCTTCAAGTTTTTATTTTATTTTACTGTTTGCTTCGCGATGAGAGGACTAAGACATAATTCACCCCAAAAAGATGTGATGTGGTTGAGGATTTGAGAAATGGATTTCCTCAGAAAAAAGAATGAAGCACTTTATTCAGCAGAGATCATAAACAGAGTAAGTCTCTCTTTATTTATTTGTACTAGTTTTCACATAACGTGTAAACATTTTACTAGTTAGACTTTTTCCAAATACTTTTTCCAAACTATAATTCCTGACTAAATGTATAATCAAGTGAAACATTATGAAGTTTCAATAACAATATACAATACTATACCATTCAAAAGCTTGATGTAAATAATATAAATGTGACAAATAGAGATAACTCTAACAAATGTAAAAACAATGCAGTTCTTTCGATTTATTCCCCCTTAAAAAAACCTGAAAAATATTATCAGCTCTTTTCAACATTAATAATAATAATAATAATAATAATAATGATGATGATAATAAATGGGGTTTATTTGGTAGAAAATAAGATTGTTAAAAGGATTTCTGAAGGATTGTGTGACTAGAGAAAGGATGCCAAAAAATTTGAAAGTCAGCTTTGATTGTTCCTAATAAACCGTTTAACTGCTCCCCCAAGTGGATATTAAATTATGTTGTGGGATAATTAAATATATTCTTAATAAACTACAAACATAAAATTATATACTTTTATTTTGTTCTCTTTCTTGTAAGTCCTCCCTCACAGTGGCACAGTTGAATGAGAGGCTCATTATGCAGCTCATTATGCAGGCCTTTGTCCTCTCAGGTGTAAATCACAATGATATTCATGATAGTTGACGCCTACTCGCATATGACTTTTACCAACAAAAAGTGTTTTAGAAAATTTAAATCAATATATTGTTTTCTGTGAGTGAGTAAACAAGATGATTTTCACATCATTCAGAAAGAAAAATTCTAGGCTACAAGCTCCAGTTCTCAACTTTTCCGGGAACCAATGTTATGTATGTGTTTTATGGCCTTATTCAAGTGATTTAACATTTTTAGTTTTTCACTAACCATGCATAACATTTTTTTTCTCAAAAATACAATCATGCACATGCATGGGTTTCACATATTATTATAGCCCAGTTTGTGCTGATTACAGTGATATTAGACTTTACCCATTTAGATATTTATAAGAAACTGAAAAAAGCACAAATGTCAGGGCATGACAAAACTTCTCAAGGCCCCAAAAATACCCTTAGACTCCAGAGGGTTAATACTTAATAATCTGTTTGTAAGAGATGAGTTTTTGTCTTACTTCCTATATTCTTTGAATAAATTTGCATATTGAAAAACCCTACACCGTCTGACCAGGATTGAAGTCTCTTTTTTGCATCATTTACCCAAAATCCTAAAATCATCTCTCAAAAGAAAGAGTTTATGTCAATGAATGTATCAGTGCCATTAATGACATGTCATGGGCCTCTTCTGCTTCTTCCACTTTTTGTTGTCTCTTTACCCTTCTTCCGCCGCGCATCCTTCTCTTCTTTGTCCTGGCTGTTGAGTCTGTTTGTTTTCTTATTGTTCCATTATAAGATATTGTAACACTGTTTTGCTCTGTCTATATATATATATATAGACAAATTAAGTTTCATGAGATGCACCTCCAAGTTAATAAAGTAAAAGTGACAAAAGAACTGGTTCGACTTTGGTTGATCTAATGCTTTAAATTTCCTTTCATTAGTGAAACTCAAGATTCACCTGTGCAAGTCATTAATTCAGGACATATATGCAAATAGAGTCTAGTGAAAATGAATAGAAAACATGCTTCACGGCTAGTTCAGCCATTTTGCATTTAATGACTCGTGCAAGGAACCGAAACCAGAATAATATATTTTGATCAACATGACAAAAGCATTTGACAATGTAGGAAACAGCAGATATTAGTGCATAATCATCTGCATGAATGTACAAAAGCATTTTCATTTTGTTCAAAAGAATATGCTTTTATGTTGTGCACAAGTGACTGTATGATGTGGCTGATCAACAAGTAGTTTTGATGATCTGAGAAATGTACTTGGAAAAACTACTTGGCATTCAATATATTTTATAATATATATTTTAAAAATTGTAAATGTTAGATATTTGTATTTTTCTTTTTCCTTTTGAAGTGGAGGAAACATTTCCCTTTTTTTCAGCAGGCCTAAACTTATGTTAAAAAAATCAGAGATGTTCTAACACTTAGTAGTGTTTCAATAATGAAACATGGACAAAGGTGAGAAGGCTAGACGTCTGTCTGACAATAGTAATCTCATGATTTGGTAAAAAGGTAATTTGCCATATAAGTGAACAATATGATGTAATGTGACTGGTGAATCGAATTCTGACTTTTACCATATATTAACTTGCTACGTGTTCAAATACACCTCAGCTTAAATAACAGGTTCTTCCCAGAGATCCCTGTAGACCTCTGCAGCCATGTGAAGAGAGACAGATTAATCAGTTGATCTTCCAAAAGGCTTCTTATCTTAGGTTATTTATTATTTAGCTATGTCTGGGTTTTTAATGAGAAGCACATTCTCTTGACGTATTTGTAACCCCGTATTTAACTGAGCCTACTCCCTTCGAGGAAATTAATTTTAAATATTGACAGTCATAGACACTTAGACCTTCCAAAACGTGGAAGCGAAACTGGACCACAAGGCACATCTTGATATTTTTGTATAGACTGGAGACATATGACCAATATCTCTTATCTATTTAAGACATGAGTTCAACCCAGATCACAAGATCTTTTGTTAGGAAGGGATATAAAAGAGGTGCAGACACCCTCCCTTTTTCAGACTTTAATTTCTCATCTTTGATTTCTCTTCTCGCTTTTGCATCTTCAATTTACTTTACTTTTATTACGGGCTCACTTTGAAGACTCCGACTAAGAACTTTTACAGGTTTATTCAACTCAGATACTTTGAATTTTTGATACTTTGACTTTTTGAGATACTTAGTATTCTTATATACTTTGTATTATTATTTACTTTGTATTTTAACAGTATGGATACTTTTGATATAGATATTTTTTTACTAAGATAGATGGGCACAATTCATTATATATGGATTGCTTTTAAAACTATATTAATTTTGGATTTGTATTTTCTATATTTGAAGCTGGTTATGATAATTAATAATTTTGTTTGCAAGTTATGATTTGTAGTTTCTGAATAAATGTGTAAACCAAACCACCACCAACCCTCTGACCTGGATTGATTTCTGCATCAGTGACATATGATGTTACCTTTGCTATGGACTTTTCTTTTTCATTATTATTGACTTAATTCTCATTTTTGGGTGAACTATCCCTTTAAGTCAAGTGGCTAGGGAAATTTCTAACACACAGTAAAAAAGAGTTTACAGTATTGTGAAATATCATTACAATTGTAAATTACTACTTTCTATTTTATTATATAAAAATGTATAGCAATGTACGGAAAGTTTCACTGTGAAAATAAACTAAATAATAAAATACATGAAACCTGAGGTGAGAAGCCTTATGGAAATCTGTGCATGGATACTGATGCTATACACAGCTGATTACTCCTTGGAAAAGAGGTGAACTTAATTTCACAACATAACCAGTGTATGCTGTGGTGTAGATGGATAGATTGAAACGGCAGTGCATAAAGCCTCACCTCAAACAGTTTCCATGGCTACTGCAGATACTGGCACTCAAACATGGGGATAAATCCACAGTGAATCTGATGGGAAACAAAACCATCAGAGATTTTTTTGTACCGGTTATGAGAAAATGTCACAATGTCCTGCTTGTTTCCGCTATTTTCTGAGGAAAACAAGATATCACGAGAAAGCTTGAATGATGCTACGTGGCAACTGAACTTAACCATATGGCAATATTATGGAGACTTCTTGTGAAAACAATGGAGCAAAAGGGTATATAATCAGAAAACCATGCTCACTTGTCTTGGTCACATGTTCAGCAGAACTGCTGTACTGTTTCACCTTCTTCCAAGAATAAAGATTTGAAAAGGATCTGTCTCTGACCGTGTAAGATCATTGAAAAACACACTTCAGATCACCGTAATAATGTGAATGATCATTATTTCATTCTCTTTTTAAATATTTTAATATGTTGTTTATTCTCGCGATGTCAGCTGAATCATTGCTCCAGTCTGCAGTGTCACATGATCCATCAGAAATCATTCTGCTGATTTGCTGCTCATGGAAAATTATCTGATCAAACCCTGACTTCGGTCTCTTTCTCTTTCTTTTTTTCGATATGAACTCAATAACCCTGGAGAACAGGAAAAGAATGGAGACTGGGAATTTGGTCCAAACACAAATTTTTTTTGGCTTGGCTATACTGGAAATCTGCCTAGAAAAGAAAAAAAATCCAGTCGAGGATATCAGATTACATGACACATCTGCTCTTTACAATATAAAGTCGATGTAATGTAGAAACCCCTCCCACTTGACAGTGTATAAAGCTGATGCTTGGAAAGAAACTCAGAAGTAGCTGGTGGAAAAAGACTTTGTGTTCCTTACTATTTCAGACTGAGAAGTGTCTGACGGTACAGAGAAAAGAAGAAATACTCTTACATTATCAATGTTAAAAACAGTGGGGCTGCTTTAGAATCTTTTTAGATTTTTTTTCACGATTTACTTTAATAAAAAGAAAGCTCAAAAGAACAGCCTTTATTTGATGTCATTACAGTCATTTTGATAAATCCTTGCTGTATAAAACTATTAATGGTCAAGTTTTTAGCATTGTCTACATATCTGTCTGGTGTTTTTAATAAGCTGAAAGAAAAACCATTCGGAAACTGCATTGTACCATTATTATCTATACTGGTCATTTGTTTCTATTTACAATGTGTTTTTGCAGCATTGAGAATTGTAACCAATCACAGATAGATATATATATAAAATATACATATTATATATATATATATATATATATATATATATATATATATATATATATATATATATATATATATATATATATATATATACTAAATCTAAGAGGAAATTTTAACAGAAAAACATGGAAATACTGCACAACTAGGTTGACTTTAACAGAAGAAGTGCTTTATAGTGACATAAGAAATTCTTTAATGACAATGACGACAAAGAAAAAAAATGATAAGGGAGAAACAATGTAGTAGGTAAAGAAATGAATGACTTTTAAAGATGCAGTAGTTTCTTCCTCGAGTCTGTGTGAAGGGGTTTGTTTTATCGCAGTGTTTTGTTTCAGTGAGTTGGAAATAGTCAGCCTGAAGGGACTATTACTAGTTTTGAATGTAACTATAAACCTTCAGGGAGTGTCTTAGTGGGAAATATGCAAGGGAGGGTAGCTCCCAACTATAAAAACCTTCTTTTGAGAAGTACAACAGGCAAACTTTTTGTGCTTCTCCTTCAGTAGACTTTAGTCAGGGAAGCTGCAGAGTTAATATTTGACCGGAATGAAGTACAAGTGTGTTCAATGGATTGTTTTGTTGTTTAAAAGAATTGTTCACCCAGAAATGAAAATTTGCCCTTATGCAGTCCAAGATGCAGATGAGTTTGTTTGTCCATCTGAAGAGATTTGGAAAAAAATCAGCATTATATCACTGTTAAATTAACACATTTCGTTGTCTTTGTCTTCCGATGCCATCCGACCATTCTCAGTCCTTGCATGAGCTCATGGACAGAATTATGAACATGAAGCCATTTAGCCTGTTCACAAACTTCTTCAAAGTTTATTATTACATTCACACAGTTGCATTGCAATGGGTTGTGTAGTAGTTTATTCAATAAGAATTGTAAACTACATCATATACATAGGAATTTCTAGCAAACAAAGGGTTTTCCTTCCTGCTACCTCTAGAGCCGATAGGATGTAGATTAAACCTCTATGTTATATAGAATGGAAGTATGGCCAGGAAGTTCTGGACATATTAGGAGCACACTTTGCCAAAGATTGAGGTAACAGACCGAACTCAATAATCTTCGGGCCTATAGCCCCCCTTCGTGATCTGAACTCATGAGGAAATATACATGTGTGCGCATGTGTGTATACATTGAGGTAGAGAGAGACAAGGGAGGAAGGATTTCAAAGAGACAAACCCACAAAAATATCTGATAGAAGCCATGATAGAATCTAACAATCACTCAATCAACAATGGATCCTCTGCAATGAGTGGGAGTGTTTTTTTTTTGTTTTTTTTACAAACAGATTTTCAGTCCACATGATGTTAATTGATGAACTAGAGTGGTGAAATGTGCAGTCATTACAAAATACAGTAAATGGTGAAGATGCACATCCTATTTTGACATTAAATATATAATTAGGCGTCACAGTTAATATAATTGGAGTCACAGCCAAAAAAAATAAAAATTGGATTAACAATGACCACAATGTATGAAATGTATTAAACAGGTTTTGGAGGAAAAACTGTATGGAGTGTGCAGACACAGACTCTCTGGGCTTCAATATCTCTGAAAATAAAGTCTATCTTCTGGCATCAAAACCTCAAGACTTCTGTAGTGATTTCTCACAGAAGCGACATACCACTGCAGACTTCATAAAAGAGTTTTGAAAGTTGTTATAGGTTATGTCCAGAAGTCCAGTGGACCGAATATTTGTGACATTTTTAAGTTGTACTTTTCATGTAATTCTGTGGCACTACAGACTCAGTACAGAAATACCTTCTGTACCTTTGGGGTGCTCTCTTGCGGTCTAATTATATAGTTGAGGTTGTTTGTGATATTTGTGTCCAGACCGCGATCAGGTTCCAAGGTCAAGTGGTTATCCAATCCTCTGATATTACCATTGACAAATAAGGCTGTCAAGCAATTCATTTTTTTTTTAAATCTAATTCATTACATAATGTACATAATTAATCGAAATGTTGTAATTTCCACTGACTGAGCTAATTCTCAAAGATTTCATATCCTATCCATTAATCAACAAAATGTTTAATTCGATTTTCAGTGGTTTAGTTTTGAATGCGTATAACCAACAAGAGAAAACTGAGAAAAACACAATAAATACCATATGATGGTAACAGATGTATTTAAATTTCCAATATTGTAAGTTTTCATATTTACAGAAATATTATGCCTTATGAATTAGTCTTTATGATGTTTTTTTTAATATTACTTTTCAGTATATTCAAAAATACAATATTTAAATCTATGTTTTACATTATTCATCTTTCCTATGATTCTTAGTATAAGTGTAAGACAAAAAATTTGCACTTTAGATCCATTTCTCATGTCAACAATTTTAGGGTCAGGGACAGATGTTCCTTCCATTGTCCTTGTCATTTCAATTATTTCAACTGTTATCTATATTTAAGTGATATCACAAGAAATAAGATTTGATGTATTTCTATGAAACCAAATAACAAGATGTTTTGTGTCAAGAAATATAGCTTGTCTAACTATTTATCTATATATCTTTGCCCAACTAACAGTGTATAAAACCACAATGTCTGTGCAAGTTTTGCAATCTATGATGCTGCAAGATCAACATGACTCCTGTTGTGCAAAGTGTATAGCCAACAAGAATATAGGGGCTCACCGTATGCATATCAGATCTTAACATGTACCATGAACTTCCTGATTTATACTTCTATTTCTTCTTCTCTTGCTTATCTTTGCTCTAGCAGTTTGGGCGGTGTCACGGTTTACGCTGCCGGAAGAAACACGGAGCCGAGGATAAACGAAATAAGGCTTTTAAT
Organism: Carassius gibelio; assembly: GCF_023724105.1. Taxonomy (NCBI): domain Eukaryota; kingdom Metazoa; phylum Chordata; class Actinopteri; order Cypriniformes; family Cyprinidae; genus Carassius; species Carassius gibelio. The sequence continues at coordinate 22,963,656 of NC_068399.1, read as the reverse complement.
ATATTCAACTCATGGAGCACAGCGGTAGACACACGTAAGTGAGTGAGTTAGTAGACCCGACAACACAGAACTGAAAGGACAAGGCTTATGTACAAAGGATAATAGGGAAACACAGGTGGATGGAATCACTAAATTAACCGGGACATGGAACACATGAGGAATAGAATAGACACACCTGGGAACTAATCAAACTAACCACGGAAGACAGAAACTGTGTCACAGGGGCAAGGACATACTAAATGAGTCCACGTATGTGACAGTACTCCCCCCTCCCGGTAGGTGCGTCCTCGCACCGTAGAAACAACCGAGGGAGGCGTGTGTGGGAACTTGGGAGGAGGTTCCGGTGGAGGACAGACTCCCAGGAGGGGGCCAGCAGACGGGGACCATGGAGGAAGGAGTCAGGAGCCAGGGAGGAGACGACGGAGGGAGGAGCCAGGGAGGAGACAGGAGCAGGAGGAGCCAGATGGTCCACCAGAGACCAGCCAGGACGGAGATCCAAGGTGGAGTCGACGGTGGGAGGAGCCATGGTGAAGGAGGGGTCGACGACACCAGGGGGCCGACAGGCGGAGACTGCACCAGTGGGTGAGGAGCCCAAGATGGAGCAGCACAGCCGCAGAGCCAGGGTGACGTCGAGGATCCGGAGGGCCTAGGTGGAGCAGAAGGCTCAGGCGACCAAGGCGGAGGCAGGGTCCTGGCAGACCGCTGTGGAGCCGGAGCGACCGAGGATGGAGGTGGAACCGGAGGGAAGGAGGAGCCTGACAGAGCCGGAGGGATGGAGTGACGAGGTGGAACCAGAGGAGTGGAGTCCCGAGGCAGCGGATGGTCGACGACTGACCAAGGTGGAGCCGGAGGGACGAGGGAGCCCGGTGGAGCAGGTGGGATGACAGGCCACGGTGGAGACGAGGGAGCTAAGAGCCAAGGCGGAGCCGCTGGGTCGAAGGACCGAGGAGGAGCACATGAGGAATAGAATAGACACACCTGGGAACTAATCAAACTAACCACTGAAGACAGAAACTGGGTCACAGGGGCAAGGACATACTAAATGAGTCCACGTATGTGACAGGCGGTTTGAGGTTTATGATTTCTTTAAGGTAGTATTATTTTATTTAGAAATTAAGATGATTAACTGATGATTATTAAAGGGCCCAACACTTTTGGGGCCCCAAGAGATCTGTTTCATTAGTAGTAACAGTAGTACAGTAGTAATGTAATAGAAATGTATCTATGTAAATGTATCAACCAAAGAATTAAATATAAAACAAAATTACAGCTTATTTCTGCATTTCTGGCAAAACATCTCCCCCATTCACTGCAGGGTTTCATCCCGTCCTACGTAGAGTCACTGAGGCAGATCAGACGGTAAACTGTCAAATTAGAGATGACTTCGAGTTCAAGGGGGGCAAAACGAATTACAGCCACACTTCTATTTTGCCATACTTAACTTAGTAATAAACATGTTGAAAATAATACACAATAAATATGTTTGTCAAAACGATCTCAAAAGAGACTTTTATTAAGCAAATCAAGGAGTAAATTATTCATCTACTGTTTAAACAATACTTTAGCTGGGTTTCCACAGGCAGTGTCACAATTTTTTTTGATTTGTAATTCGTTTGGATAAAAGTTTCTGCTAAATGATTAAATGTAAATGTAAATTATCTACAGTGTATGAAGGTAAAGGGTTTTGGGTTAAGGTTAATAATGTAGATTTTTTTTGACATTGTATGCTGTATGTATATAATCACATTTAGCAGATGATGGATAAATGTTGGCTTCTGCTGGAAAGGCTGTAATAGAGTATCCTATGTACTATTTTAATAGTTTCTTTTTTTACCCCATTGAAGCATTTCTATTAATATAACTTATGTTGTCAAACTCAATCAGTTTAAGCAGAATAGTGTGGTAAAGAAAGTCTATGTCAATAGAAAAGGTTCTGAATGAATTATGTCACTGATACATGGTGAAAAGCAGTAGGTTAATATTACTAAACTGGAGATTTTGAATAGCTAGGTTGGCTTGTACACTATACTGTCAAAAGTATTGGGACACCACCTCCAAAACGAACAGGTTTCACTACTTTAATATTTAAGCATATAATGATATTCAAATATTATAGCAACAGTTTGGACAGGACCCTTTTCTATTCTAACACGACAATGTCTCTTTGACAATGTTTTTTAATAATAAAAAAGCCAAGTCCCATTGCCCGCTAAACACCTCTGACTTTAAATGCAGACATTGAGCCAAAAACATATCACCAAACACAGCTGAGAGTGGTTAACTAAGTTAACAACTTTCACTTGTCACTGCACTGATTAGCAAGATTATTTATTTTATTCGCCCTCCTTCATTTTTCATATCACTTTTAAATTTGTCATATTCTTCAATGTCTTAACCTTAAACTTGCTTTGTGTTGCAAGGCTCGTGATTGGCTGTTCGCCAGTGATGTCACACATTCATGTGCACGTGCTCCACAAACTCAGGATCAAAGCCTGAGTTGACAAAGAAAGTTGATGATCAGCTTCATGGTACCAACAAAGCCAGATTGGAGAGGTTTATCTATACTATACCATACAATACAATAAAATTGATTTCTTATCCAAATTACACAAAAGAGGAAACCTAGGGTGCCTAGAAGTACACACATCACATGAATTGAGTTAGCTGTTATTTCCAATTGTTGAATTTAATGATAATAATAATAATTGAATAAATGATAATTTACGATACTCTTTGTTAGTAGCTTGTACCTGCGATTCTTGATCAGTTAGTACACTGTAAGGAAAATGGAAAAGATACTAATGATTTTCCAGGACACTATCCATTGTAACCCTGTAACCCGAAAAAGAAATGTGTAATTTAAAATGCAGGTAAAAAAATATATAATAATAATAATAATAATAATAATAATAATAAAACAATAATGAAAATTCTTTAATATTAACAAAGTAGATTGTACCCTGTTTTTACAAACGTTTCTCACAGTGTAGCATATGAACTACTTAAAACACTGCTCAAAGCAAAATTGTTGAAAATGTGTAGAATTTCAAGTTTACCATCTATTACACAATTTTTCTTTTTTAATCATTCAAAAATGTTTAAGTATTCAGTAATTGTGAGATTCTACTCGTCTACATGAACATCCTGTGTTAAAGGACATTGTGTAATGAAAATATGATGAGCTCATTTGAATTTATTCTTGATACCTGATTACCCAATATAGTCTGTTATGCTTGTTCAGCTATTATTTGCCAGACATTCCATTGTTTCATTCCCCTATAAAAGTGACAACCCTTGTGCAATAAAGCTGAACTTAGAATGAACTGCACCACTTGTGTGTCTCATTCTTTGGTCCCGGGTACCTGCTCTTCTCTGCTCAGATAACCCAACCTGAACCAAAATTATATTTGCGATCTCGAATTTCTGTGCTCCATCGCTCAACCAGATTAGATCTTCTCTAAAATGTTATTTTACGTTTCTATATGTCTATGTGAAAATCTACTCCTTGTTTGTTGAACTGTTGTGTACAATCAAAACCACATTTGCAATCATGAAAATATTTGGGGAAATGTGCATTTTGGCTCGTGTGATATTGATTAACTATATTATATGATATAAATCTAAAAACTTTTGCCCAGACATGACCTAGCCAGGACTTTTTCAGTTCTCAGTTCAATAGCAAAGTACTGGCTGTGTATATTGTGCGTCACTAGCCCCCCAACCCCACCCCCGCTCCTGATCTAGAGACATAACAAAACCCTTGGTACTACCCTGTGTCCCAGAATTACCTTGAAGAAGTGGATCATCAGATCTACAGTAGCATCCACTTATATCCTTTCAATATATAACTTCAATACATATTTAAATCAAGTTATTAATTAGTAAATAATTAGATTCCATTGATTGAATGATGTTTGACTTGTTAGGTAAAAACACTTTAATCTACACTATTCTATTCTATTCTAACACACGGTAAACACATTTTTACTTTCCAGGACTCTCTTAACAATCCAAGAGACCAGGGGAAAAGAAGGGTCTCAGGTAAACGTGGTCGACTAATAATTAGGCTTTTACTTGTCCTTCCTTTCAAACATTAAAGAATAAAAAATGAATACTGCCTATAATCTTCTCTCTCTCTGCAACCAGTATCTGTCTGTTTTGGGAGTAGTAACCGATAAGAATGAGAGCCTAGCTACTCAACCTTGAAGTGTTTTGTCATGCTTTTGATGAAAGTATTTTTCCCTCATTACCTTGAGCAACTTGGAAAACAAAGCCAAAAGCCAAGATGTTTAAGGAAATAAAAAAATCCCAGCCAGAACATGTCCATGAAAAAAAGGAAGTCATTTTAATTATACACTACAAATAATATAAGGCATAATAATAAAGCTTAATATTTTATACTTCACTTTAGAGCCATCTTTTGTGGAGAATGCTGTGCTAATCAGACTGTTTTGTGTACATCCATTGATAGGAATTCCTTGATGCAGTGTTGGTGAAACAAATTTTGAGAAGGCACATGTTTCAATGTACCCTGCCCTTTAATACAGGATTTATTATGTACATTAATCATTATAATGTAGTCTAAGCTATCTAATAACTTTATAATGATTATTTCTGGCTGTGTTCAATAGTTTAGTATGTGCAGAATCTTTGCAGACCTTCTCTGCAGGCATACAATAACAGTATGCTTATGCCAAATGTCTTAAGGTCAATGCTTTATCATCTGTATAGTCTATGAAATCTTAAAGACTTACAATGCTTCTTCCTAATGTTTGTTTAGCAGTCTGGACTGTGAGGAAGAAAAAATGTACATGTTTCTAACTGTGTATTCAGTGAGCTTACTTTAGATGGGAGAGTGATTCTTGGCACAGAACGTTCTGGACTTTAGAAAGAGGAAGAGAAACTAGACTGCAGAGCATATCAGGTTATTTTCATAAAGGCTGGATGCATATGATTGATGTCATTCATCTATATTTGAGACATGACTTCAGCTCATTTCACAACATCTTTTGTTCTGAAGTGATATACTGATATACCCTCCCTGTTCAGTTTATTTCTCATCCTTGTCTTCTCCTCTCTCGCTTTTGCATCTTCGATTTACTTTATCTTTTGTTACGGGCTCACTTGCACACTCTGACTTAGAACTTTTACAGATCTTTATTCAACTCAGATACTTTGTATTTTTTGAGATTCTTAGTATTTTAGATATTTTGTATTCTTATTTACTTTGTATTTTTAATAGGTTGAATACATTTTTGGATACAGTTCTTATTTTTATTAATCTTAGATGGGCATAATCCATCTTATATGGATTGCTTTTAAAATATATCAACATTAGATCTGTATTTTCTATATTTGAAGCTGGTTGTGATACTTAATGTTGTTTCCAAGTTATGATTTGTAGTTTCATTTTTCTGAATAAATTTGCATACTAAACCACCCCCACTGTCTGACCTGGATTGAATTCTGCATCAAGTGTGAAATGTCTTCTTTAAAAATATGCACAGTAATTGTGTGAAAAGTCACAAGAAAAAAAAAACACACTAAAAGGTATATCTGGAACTTATTTCTAAAAAGTAAATTTAATATACTAAAATGTCATATTTACTATAGATAATATTATACATAATATATTATAATATAATACGTAGTTATTAGAAATAGGGCAGAACGCGAAAGCAACTACTACAGTTATACAGAATATTACACTAGAAAAGCAGAAATAAGCAGTAGGTTGGGGATAACATTTATTCATATTTAATTTTTTATGCTTATGTTGAAATCCAAAGTTGTGAAATGTACTTTGCATGTCCAGGAAGGTCAAAAGTGCATCTAACAAGAATAAAGGAAGGGAAACAAATGTTTAGATCTGTCTTATGATTAAGACGTCTACAAAATCTGTGCAGTCATTACATTGGTTACAAATATGTATGCAACTTTTGGTTCACTGCTTCCATTACTCCTAGACATTCCTCCAATAAAGTATGTTTTAACCCAGCATCTTTAGTCAGATAAAAGTTGGTGAAAATTGCCATTCCAGTCCCGTACATGTTCATTTTTTTTCCAGCACAATGAACATATAGACACTCACCTCTCCAGTCTCTGTAGGTAACGTCTGATGAACTATGGGAGCTCAGTCTGTAGATGCAAGGTTTTAGGGAGCCACAGAGCCTCTAAAGTTTGCAGGACAGCTGGCTCTACCTCTAGGCTGCAAATATTACATAACTAGCAAGAATTAAACCATAAATTGCATGAACCAAAGTGTGATAGATAAAGCAACCACAGAGCAAATGATACACAGTGTGTGTTAAGCATTAAAGTGATTGTTGTGGTGGACTGAGGGTAAAGTGATTTCATGCTTGCTTCCAAACTCTGTGCTTAAAATCTTTGGTGCCATCGAGAATACTTCCTTATCTCTAAGTGCAAAATATCTAAATACTTGACAGCTTTGAAGATTTGTTTTCAACTACAACTCTGAACATACAAACACACACTAACCCAAAAAGAAAGCATTTAGCATTTTTTAAAGTATGTAAATTAAAATAATAATAATAAAATAAATGATTGAATGTTTTGTCCAACTGAGAACATCCTTAAATATCACTGAATTAATATTACAATATTACTGAATCAAAATGTTGTCCACAAAAAGCACCCAGGCATTTTAATACAAGCCACATAGATAAACAAAAGATACACATTTCCAAAGCAAACAATATTTTAAGAATAATTAAATTCACTCACTTCATATTAAAGGAAAGATGGTTCTTGGACGTCATCGCTCACGGCCTCAAGCTCATCAGGCAGCCATGGTAAGATCTCCTCACCAAAGAGTCTGTCTCCCCATATGCAAAATCATGCGTCACTTCATTTGATAAATGTTAAAACTCTCATTAAATCAAAAACTTCTATTAAAATAAAACCATTAAAAACATTACTACACTATGCTTTAATGCTTAAAGAATCCTTAGTCAATGTACTTCAAAACAGAAACATGATTTTGTCTGACATTTATATATATGCATGATGAGCCTTACTTGTTAACCCTATAAAGCCTACTGTATCATATTTTACATGCAAAATTGTTTTTGCTGACATGAGGTAAAATATGATCTCATATCAATGGTGTCAAAACCACAAGAACCTACAGTATTTGCTCAGCAAATTATCACCTCCAACCGGTCACAAGGGAACCCATTTCTGCAATTAGATTAAAAAAAAGGGTAATTGTAACTTTTTGCACACAATCCTGACTTTCACATCTCACAATTCAGTGTTTTTTTCTGTCACAGAATAAAAAATACAATGCAAATGCGACATTTTCTCAGAATTGTGAGATATAAATATGATGACACAGAGAGGCGAGCAAGTTCAAACATAGGTCAGAGGAGCACTAAAGAGACTTCCCCTCTCTATCTTGGGCTTGTAGATAAAAACAAACTATTCTCAACTAGAATTCAACATTCTGCAGTTCCCAGGGCCCTGCTGGCTACTTTCTCTTTTTAACTAGTGAATGTGACGTGACGTGGCCAAGTATGGTTACCCACACTAATATGTGTGGTAATCCAATACTTTGTAATTATTATCAATATTCTAAGCTTTATTAAAATTCCAGTCACTTCTTATTTTACTAAAATACGTTATTCATTATGCAATAAACCTCTTTGATATTTTCTCATCTGGCTAGATCTATCTGCATCTAAGTATCAGGATTTTGTCATACTATTATAAAGATCTCATTGATTTGCTTTTACAAACTATTTCATTTCACTTAGTTTGTGGCCATGATCAAATATGCCAGGCTTCAGAGAGTTTTATCAGGATCAAAGAACTGCTAAGAAGCCAAGCAGTAAACGACTTGCGAGATGGTGTGACCGATAACCTCCATTGTTTTCTGTGGGGTGTAAGCCAATAGCCTTTTAAATGATAAAGGTCCTGTTAACATCTGACATTAAGACCGGTCTTAGGTTGCCAGTTGAATTTTTGACTGCAAACCTAATGGAGCATCTTTGGTCTGTTTTTTATCATGATGTGTAAAAAAGGTCATTTCCATGTGGGGTGCAGCCTGTGTTGTAATCCCCTTGGTTCCCTGTGGAGTGTTAAGGGCCGGAAGATAAAAATCTCTTTGATCTTGTCATTCAAGAAAAAAATTAAGTGTAGTATCTGTTTTTTAAAGCATGCAGTAATTGCACAAACAGCTATCTGCCTGTTGAAGACGTAAAAAAAAAACACTTGACAAAAGGAGATTGTTTTCTTATCCGTTGTGTTGTTTAAATACAACCTGGTTTATCATTCCTGCACAAACTTAGCACTGAAAACCTGTAATGTACACTTACTTTTAAAAGTGTGGGGTCACATACTTTTAAAAAAAAAGTATTATTTTTTTCTTCGAGAATGCAATAAATTGATCAAAAAGTGACCGTAAAGTTTTTTATAATGTTACAAAAAAATATCAACTTCAAATGTTCTATATAAAGATCTCTGAAAAAGATATAACTTTTGTTTACATTGATAATTTTAAAGCATAAGAAAACAGCTATTTAAAATGGCAATGACATAATACTTCGTTTTTTTTTTTGGATATTTTAAACAAATACATGCTGCCTTGATGAGCACTAAGAAAAAAAGTTAACTCCACACTTTTAAACAGTAGTGTACAGGACCTTACATAAGATCAGGAAGTTATAAGATTTTCAGAACTATACCAAAGCAAAGCAAGAAGTAGAATTTCACAAATGATCCAATTCAACACTCCAGAACCATAAAATAAGAGATCCTGTCAATGTGATACTAGCAAGTCCAATTTAACTTTTTAATTCTCAACGGACTATGAGTTGTGTGCATCCAGCACAGCCAACTTTAAGCAGTTAACTCAAGATAAATGGGCCAGAAGAGGGCACATTCCAGCTATCACATAAAGAAAACATGACTGAAGACAAAAGCAGCAGATTGCCCTCCCAAGTCTTAAAACCAAAAAACAGACTCCCCTTTGAGACCCTTTGGTGTAACCCAAATTTGGACCTCTGTCTTGAGGGCATTTGCTACGTGCTTAACCTCTGTCTTGAGGGCATTTGCTACGTGCTTAAAAGTACAAAACAGTCTGTTTCTGAAGGTCTCAGTTGAACTTTAGACCTTAGAAGACGTATATGCATCATGTATTTAAATTTGAGGTTAATCTACAGCCTTCTGAGCAATGCTCAAAGTCCAGCAAGCAACAACTAATCTGCTGACTGATCTGAAATAGGGAACTGAAACCAGACTGCAGAGCTCATCTGATATTTTTGGATTAATGATTTAACACCTCTTAATATTTGCTGCAGATACAGTTTTAGTTTTAATCACGAGTTCCTTTGTTTGGCAGAGCTATAAGAGGAGACAATGCACCCCTCCTTTATTACTCTCAGGCTGAGTTCAGACTAGACCCTTCTAGCTGGACTTAGTCTTTTCTCACCTTTTCCTTCTCATATTCCGGGGGCTCACTTGAACTCTTTGATCTACTTACAGGTTTTATTCAACTCAGATACATTGACTTTTATTATTATCTTGAAATGCAGGTATTTTATATACTGGTTATATACTTTGTATTATTTTACTAACAATTTGAATTGCTTTTGAGTATTCTAACCAAAGGTATTGTATTAACCTTAGATGAGCAGAATCCGCCATATATGGATTGCTTTTAAAACTATATTAATTTTGGATTTGCATTTTCTATATTTGAAGCTGATATTAATACTTCATAATCTGTTTGTAAGAGATGAGTTTTTGTCTTACTTCCTATATTCTTTGAATAAATTTGCATATTGAAAAACCCTACACCGTCTGACCAGGATTGAAGTCTCTTTTTTGCATCACCCTTTGACCCCACTCCAGACTCAAATCCTCTTCAAACCACTTTCTAGATGGCACAGAGACTGCCTTTAGGAAAACAAAAGACATTAGTGTGAGATTCTGCTCGTGCACGTGAACATCTTGTGTTAAAGGAGATTGGGTGATGAAAGTATGATGTGCTAAGATTTGAGCCTTGCTCTTGTTTCATGGTACTGTATTTTCCAGACATTTCCATTGCCTCACTTCCTCTAAGATGATGTATAAAAGTGCCACCCTGATGCAAAAAAAGAGACTTCAATCCTGGTCAGACGGTGGGGTGGTATTTTAGTATGCAAATTTATTCAAAGAATATAGAATATAGAAAATACAAATCCCAAAATTAATATAGTTTTAAAAGCAATCCATGTATGATGGATGTTGCCCAATTAAAAGTAATACAAAATGCATTATAATATTCAAAAGTAATCAAGATGTTAAAAATAATAATACAAAGTATACAACAATACCCTGTATATCAAAAGTCAAAAGTTATAATAGTATTCATATAATAACAAATAATATAATAATAATCATATCTGAGATGAATAAAACCTGAGAGAAGTTCAAAGTATTCAAGTGAGCCCGGAATCACTTGAAAAGGGCAGAAAAGAAAAGGCTAAGTCCAGCTAGAAGGGTCTAGGCTGAACTCAGTCTGAGCTGAGAAAAGAGGGGTGAATTGCCTCCTCTTATAGTCCTGCAGATCCATATCAAACTAATGCCACTTTTAAGCACGTAGCAAATGCACACATGACAGAAGTCAAAATTTGGGTTACACCACACCCCATGCACAACAAAGTTGAGCTTCGAATGAATGCACCACTTGTGTGTCTCATTCTTTGGTCCCTGGTACCAGCTCTCCTCTGCCAGAACCCAACCTGAACCAAAATTATATTTGCGATCTCAAAGGCAAGAATATACAATTTATTCTAACAATTAGAACATTTTAAAATGAAATATCACTCTGTTGTATAACTCAATATTATACCACCGTGTTTGCCTACTATGAATCCTAACCAGTCTAGTCGTTTTTAGTTTCATTTAGGTTTTCATTCTGATATGGAATATTATATCTATTCAGAACATAATCACAATAAAAAAATCAACACATGTATAAAGTTTGTATCATTAATAAAAGTAATAACACAACGCCATGAACAATTTTGGGAATACCCCACCTGGTGGCTGAGAAAATAGAAAATACTGTACATAGGTTACATGCAGACATTTTTTTTTTACATGGATTTGTTTTTTGTAAAAAAACAAAAAAGAAGAAAAGAAAAACCCCTGCTGTTTCTACAGAAGATTCTTTTCAGGCCTCCAAGGATTGGGTGAACTTGGGAAATCCCTTTCAGAGAATCTTGCAGCAAAAAAAAACAGTTCAAAGTGCAAGAAACAAACCTCAATATTTTTCATAGCCCCACTGAAAACTCAATTCAAGGATTAAATTAAGGATTAAGGTCAGTGATTTTGTCAAAATTATCTTAATTATACCTGTTTTGCTTACAGTGGCACATCAGTAATAATAATAAAAAAAAATAATAAAATGATCATACATTTATTTTTTGATTTAGAATGACTTCTGGGACTGGAATAAAATTTGGATCTCAATGGGCACAGAAGTAGAACATTGAAAGGAACCAATTATCAATATCAACTTAATATTAACATCAATACAACAGATAGAGAACAGGTTATTATACTATATCAGATATATTTAAGGAACTGTGCTGCTTTGGCAGAGAACTTGGATATTAAGGATTGTTTAATTTTTCATGCCATACACAGTATTTGGGCTGCTGTACCATTAACATATTCCACTGGCAAGACAATTAACACAAATTATATTGAGGATGACTATATGGCTTTGTGCCAAATATTTTATTATTGCTATCACTATAACCTGGTGTGTTGATAACTTGACTCTTCACATGTCTTGGTCCATCTATATTAAAATATTTCTTATCTCTTCAGCTTCACTCCTCGTGTAAGACTGTCCTTGTGTAACTTCCTCTCACTATGTGCACATCAATGACACACCTGGACAAAACAAGAAATTTACCTTGGTCACATTTACACAACTGCACAAAAACGGAAACCAAGTAGACACACCCAGAACACACCCACACTCAAGAACACTTACTTGTCACTATTCCTCATAATATTGATATAGGCCAATGTTTGACCTCTGAAAACTTGGATTGGATGCCTAGGACATTCTGTATGTTATTGCATGAATCTGTGTTGTATAAATATGACCCATATTCCTTATTTAAGCTGACAATGTGGTCGTACATTAGCTTTCTGTGACTACTTAATCATTCTCCCAGAATCCCATGCTGCTGCTCTACATCAAAGGGGTTGACTCACTGGTTCACATCTGATGACTGAAAGCACTGAGATTACAAATAGTCTGATAATTATTCCAAGGGGCCTTAATCATGAAATGCTAGCTCACAACAAAATATCTCACCACTCTGTGAACCTGGCATAAAGCAGACAAAGTCAAGCAGGCAGCTCAAAAACAGTCTGCAGTCCATTAAGAAACAAGCATATAAAGCTTGTTATCAGAGTAGTTACGGACAGGCCATTTGCACTCATTTGTAAAACATCAATGAGCTTTGGAGTTGGGCCAAAAATCCTCACAACAACAATATTTTGTCCAAGTTGTTTTTTGTGTGTGTATAACAGTTCAATGAGAGAATTACAGAGCCCCGCATGCCAAGCACGAAAATATAAATAAATTGTGTGCACGATTTACTTATTCGTTCCCTCGTTGTACTAAAACGTGCACACGATTACTATTTTGTTCCCTTGATTTGCTAAATTGTCCGCACAATTGTCTAATTTGTTCTCTCGATTTATAAATTGTGGACACGATTTAGCAAATCGAAGGAACAAATAAGTAAATCGTGCAGGCAATTTATTAATTGAGGGAATGAAATAGTAAATCATGTGCACTATGGGCGTGACGAGACACTTATCACACGTAGGGCTGTGACGGTGGCTGATTTTTACCACCGCGGTAGTCCAACAACCGCCAGAGGCACAACTGCTGCTTCTGTCACTTTTCCTCATGACAAGAAGTGAATTTATTCAGTCGCAGAATGACTGAACAGGAGACGTTTCAGACACGCGCTTCTCTTCACTTTATTATCAGGTGCAAGTTAAGCGAGCGCGAAACGGTCCTGCCGGTGCGCGCTTTCTTTGTGCATATCCTTCCATATCTGCGAAATAAACTATGTGCAAGCAGTGTCGTGGTCAGTTAATTCATGGAATTACCAAAAAAAAGGTGATTAAAGCTGACTTAAACTGTGCACGCACGTAATATATTTTATATATATTATATACAGGATATATACATGTATGCACATGTCTATGAAATCAGCCCAGCACTGTCTCACTCATCTACCACATCGTCAGTTCGTGTTTATTTGAGAACTTCTGTCAGTGAACGCCGCCTGCAAAACACTAAAATAAAAAAATAAATAAAAAAATAAATGCAATTGAACAAGAAAGACGCCTAAATAAGAAAATTAAATACACCCTGTCTAACGGACGCGAGCGGGCAGCGTGACAAAATACTCATTATAGTCAGTGATGCTACACTGGATGCAGCACAACACGACATGATAAATCCCGTCCGGTCTGTGAGGTACTGACACAGAGTTTAAATGTCCTGTATAGACACTAAACAGATTAAACCTGTCGCAACGCGGTGGTGTTGCGTCCGGTTTACTTTTCCGCCACCAAGCGAGCTCAATAACTCCTCATCTGCACGCGCTCTCTTTGAAATAGAAATCATTGCCATATTTCTTGTTACCATTTTTACTTATCGCTGTCTTGTTTATATTTGGAGAGTTTGGAGAAAGCCTCACCAAACCTGACCAGCCAGCGTTTGCGTTCACGAGAACTTGTGCAAAGGCGGATGGGTGACATGAAGGCTCAACACTAAATTAATGTGCTGAATGCATAAACTATTTTCCTACGCTCAAATATCTCAATCTAAAGGAAACGCTGTATCTGAGGTAATTTGTTTATTACCATAGACTTAGAATTTGAAACTATTACAGTTATTACACTTATATACAACATTTTGTATTATGCTTGCTATAGAGTGTGTGACGTCACATGCACTACCGCTGGTGACAGTAGACAACCGCGGTTGTCACAGCAACCGTCACAGCCCTAATCACAGGAGACCGGGTTCACGAGAATGAGACAAGACGAGAAGAGATTTTTTTATTTTTTAAGAAATTATTAAGAAATCCTCAATGATTAAATATATAGGGAAAATAGTCTTATTCAACCGAAAAACAAAAAATGCTAAAAATATACACTGTAAAAAAATAATTGTTCACTCAACTTACATTTTTTTGTTATCTTTTTGCTTTGACTCAGTTAAGTTTTAACGACTTAATCTACCAAGTTTGTTTAACTTAAAAAAGTTTAATTGATATAGTTAAAATAGTTGACACAACAACGTATTTCAAGTAACCTGGAGTTGTAAAGATTAGTTGAAATTCGATAACTTACATTTTCAAGTTATCTGAAGCATAATAAAATCTTTTTTCATTGAACTACATTTTTTTCTCAACTTGCAATAACACATTCAACCAAATAATTAACCGATAATTCAATACAAACAATTTTATTTTTCCTTACAATTCAATAAATGTTAAGGGCAAACTCAGTTAACATAGTCAAAGGACTGTCAAAGGCTTGACTTCCATGGTATATATTTTTTCCTACTATGGAAGTCAATGGGACCAGTTAACTGTCTGATTACTGACATTTTTCAAAATATCTTCCTTTGTGTTCAGCAGAAGAAAGAAATTCATACAGGTTTAAAACAACATGAGGGTGAGAATATGATCACAGAATTTCCATTTCTGTATCCTCAGTAATAAACAATATGTAAACACTGCAGAAGGTTTTGCCACAAACTCAACTGACAGGCAAGTAATTCCACAAAAATTATAAATAGTAAATAAAAATAAAGAGAAATGGAAGTGAAGCAGTCAGTCAAGTTTATTATTAAGTAAACTGATTTCCACTTTAATAAAATGTATATATTGGTGCATCGAAATTCTGATTTCTGCCATGTGTAAACTTGCTACGTGCTCAACAGAACAGCACAGCCTGTTCCAAAGGCCTTACCCAGCTGTTGCACACCTTAGAAGACTTCTGCAGCAATATAGATAGAAATAGAGAATGCAGTGGCTTTCCACTTAGTTCCACAATGTTTGTATCTTGAGCTTTTATGATTTTGTATGTCTGGGTTTTATTTCCACAATGTCTGCATCTTGAGTTATTTATGATCCTTCTGGGTTTTGATGAGGGAGAAAATACAGCCAGTCTCTTGAGGTATTTGTAAACCTGTATTCAACTGAGCCTAGTCTATTCAAGGAATTCAAGTCTAAACATCAGTAATCATATGATTGGTAACCATAAGACGTTCTGACCTTCCAAAATGTGGAAGCGAAACCAAACCACACGGCTGGGCTGAAGGACACAGCAAGGCTGAAGGATATAGGGCCCTATGAAATCCATTTGATTTTTTCCTAGATTTTTTTTTTATTATTATTATTATTTTTTTTTTTTAAATTTCCTCAACCTCTTTTTAATAGTTAAATAAAAATTTATTAATTAAAAAGCTTGTCTAATGAATTAAAATCACAAAATTTTGTGTTTTAGCATGTCTAATTATTTGAATGTATAAAAAAACGATTTATATGATTAAGCAAGCTTTTTTATAGCAAAGGGGATTTACTATTACAATTAAAACATGGAAGAAAAGTTTTTGTGTGATTAATCCTTAAATAATTCAGATTTATTTTCAATTTAGTAGTAGCAGAAGTAGAAATAGGCTATGTACATTCGGCAAAAAAAGAAAACTTTTATTTTACCGGACTTTTATTTTGACGGATTTGCCGTTTTTCTTATATGTTGTAACACTTTCTGGGAAACTAGCTTTCTTTTAATGTCGTATATGGAAATTACGCCTCTTGAATTTACAATTGTGCCCACAGAGATCATGTTTGGATATTATCTACGGGCACAGTAGAAAAGCATGTAACATAACATAAGGTTATTTTTGCTATTTTTGATTGGACTGAGCATATGTACCTAGCTCAATATGTCTAGTTTAGTCATATTTTTGTGACCAGGCTGGTTGAATCTTTGTAGAAAGAAGAAACTTTTAAAGAACCTGATTAATACAAAATATATTTAAGATCATCCAGAATATTTCTACCATATGAAGTGGTAGGGAACACTATTTAAAATGTCAAGCATTATTGCACTAATCAAACATTTAAATAAATGTAGAACATTCAAAATGTACACTTTTGAAGAAGTGAACTGACTCAATTAACATCTGGTCTGTGTCTCCTCCCTCACCCGTCCTGTCTCTCTGTGAGGGTTTGAAGCAGTCAGACCCTCAGTTTCACAATGGACACCGCAAGGGTCTGTGAGTTCTGTTTAAGATTCAACTTAAACTGTATGCACTTTTGGATCACTAATCCATGTTTGGACATCATTGAGAACAGATCTACCTTTAAGCGCTCTGAAAAATGTAAGCCTTTTTTTTCTTTCACATTTACTGTAACCTTAAACTATAGTAAATATTTCGCTGTGTTTAAGAGCCATGTTTATTTTTATATTGTTTTTTATTGTTATATATAGTCACATATTTTATTTATGATAAACCTAATCCATATGTAGTATATGAGTTTCTATGATCAATCGAAGAGTAAGCAGCTGCCTGGGTGTTGTTTTTTAAAGATTTGTATCCTATTGTGACAGCGCATGTCAAGGGGGGTGAATATATTCAGACGTAACTTAATATTTACTTCCTAAATTCAGATTTTTGTTGAACTACTGTGGTAGCCTTTCCAATATAAGCATGTAAAACCAGACATGACAACCATCTTTTTTTTCTTTCTCCATCTCAATCTCTTTCACGCTGCTCGAGGATCACCCGTCTCCAGCATCTATCACACACAGAAGTCTTGTGTTCAGGTTTAATTTACAATTCCATTCCTTGGTAAGCATACCACGTATTGTCCTGGGTGAAGCTGTAGAAAGAAGAAACATTTAATGAACCTAAAGTGTTTAAAGCAGACTTAACCTAATATAAATGATAACTTAAGAATATTTCTACCGTAGGACTGAAGTGGTAAACACTGTATAACAAAACATTACAAAAAGTTTTATAGAGCCCCTCTTAGTCTGCTGGTGTGAGTCTTCATAAAGTATTTCTTGAGCCATAAAATGGTTATATTTAGTCATTAAAGCTGCAGGTAACTTTTGTAAAAATATATTTTTTACATATTTGTTAAACCTGTCATTATGTCCTGACAGTAGAATATGAGACAGACAATCTGTGAAAAAATCAAGCTCCTCTTGCTCCTCCCAGTGGTCTTATTGCCATTTGCAGAAACTCCATCGCTCCCGGTAAAAAATAACCAATCAGAGCTGCGGTCCGTAACCTTGGTTGTGTTCAAAATGTAGAAAAATGTATATAATAAGCGAATACACCATGAATCCATTTTCCAAACCGTGTTTTTAGCTTGTCCTGAATCGCTAGGGTGCACCTATAATAAGTGTTTATATTCGGACTATTTTAGATTGCTTCGGGGGTACCGCGGCGGAGTAACCCAGTAACTTTGTGATTCTTCATAGACATAAACAGAGAGAAGTAGTTCCGGCAACGATGTTCTTCCGCAAGACGCAAGCAGTTCTGTTTATTAACCGCTAGAGCGTCAAAAGTTCACTACCGCAGCTTTAACTATGCATTTTTTGGGTGGTGTAATAATATATGTTTTAAGATAACTTTTGCTATTTCAGGATGTATGATACAACAACAAAACCAAGTGCACTTTTTATAGAGGTGCACTGTAAATAACACAATTTTAGTAAAAATCTATGACTGGGAGACCTGTATGTTTTATTGAAAATCTATTGTGTACATTTGAAAAACAGCCATGGGTAAAAAAAATTTTTTTTACAAAGTTGACATTTTTTGAGGAAAATATACAGGTGGGTTCTGTGGTGGCTTCTGCCACTTTTACAAGAAATCATTCTCCAAGTCTTGAGGTTTTGATGCCAGAAGATAGAATTTATTATTGAAGAAAATGAAGCCTAGAGACTCTAGAGAGGGAAGTGTAGTGTCATCTGCCGCTGATCTGAAGAATAACACTCAGTCTTGGGGTTTTGTTTCCAGAAGATTCTGCCTCTCCTTTTTCTGTTTATACAGGGTAAGGCGTGTTCTATACATTTCATAGAGTTTTCCTTATGCAATTTGATTCTTCCCTAGAGAGAAGGGGCCCCAAGACTTGTTATGGTAAAGAACAAGGCCCACTTTTATGTTTCCAGATGTTTCTCATCTGAGGGTCTGTACATTTTCTGCTGTATGCAGGCTTTTTCTTTTTACACACAGACATATGATTATAATAGAATAATAACTGGAAATATAAACAGCTAGATTCACCTTGATTACACTTGATTAATACATATTTTGATTAATAAAAATCGACACTCTCACTCTTTTAAACAGTTTTTCCTTTAAGGCGTGTTCCATACATTTCCTAAATCCTGTCATTGTTTATGTTAAAATAACACATTTCTTTGTCTTTATCTTTCGATGCCGTCTGACCATTCTCAGTCCTAGCGTGGGCCCATGGGAAGAAGTAAATCAACATCAAGCCAAGTCTGCTCACAAACTTCTAAGTTTATTATTACATTCACACATTACATATTTGCATTGCAAGGGGTTGTGCTTTAGTTTATCCAATGAGATATGGATTACATATGTGTTGAGTATGAGCCAAAACAACAAGTTATATAAAGCATACCTGTGATCAGGAATTACTTGACATATAAGGAATAATAATGGCACTGAGCTTTTTAACTTTTTGTAAAGGACAAACTAAACTCAACAACCTGGGCCTCTAGGTATCATCTGCGCTTGCGGGGATAAATTGAGGTAAAGAGACATAAGACTAAAGCATAGAGAGAAAACACAGATGGGAGGACAAGGAAAGGGAGGACAGGAGATAAAGAGAAGACAAAAACACTTTTATGTAGCAAAAACAGGAAACATCTGTGGAAGGAGTAAGTAAGAAGGGAGGAGGGATTGCAACCTCCCATTAATATCTGACAGAGATCATGAAAAAAATCTAACAGTTGACCTTTTTTTTTTTTTTGCTATGCCTCCAGTCTGCTTCCTGCAAGCAGATAAGTTGTCCCAATTTATGTTATGTTAAAGGAAGAGGCCCTATCATATTTTTCTCTGACCGGCAATAACACAACCTTGAGCAAGACACTCAACCCCCAAATAGTCCCCAGGTGCCGCAGCATAAATGGCTGCCCACTGCTCCGGGTGTGTGTTCAAGGGTTCAAGGGTCCAAGGGTCCGAGGGTCCAAGGGTGGTGTTGGCGCAGTGGGTAAGACACATGCTTTTGGTGTGAGAGACCCAGGTTTGAATCCACTGTGAGACACCAATGTGTCCCTGAGCAAGACACTTAACCCCTAGTTGCTCCAGAGGTGTGCAACCTCTGACATATATAGCAATTGTAAGTCGCTTTGGATAAAAGCGTCAGCTTTTATATATATACAATATATTCTGGGATGTCTGTACTATCACTACATTTAATTTTCACAACATTTATTATAAAAAAGTACCTGAAAGTTGCATTGTACTAAAAATGACTACTTGCTTTGTTACTGTAAATGGATATGCAGATTTCTGATCAGTACCCTACTGCGCCAATCTAGGAAATAGAGATCATGAAACAAATAAAATAGATGTTGATTTTGGTGACCTCATCATTAAAGGACTGCAAGTGGAAGAAAGCCGAAAAGTTAAAAAAAACGTGGAGAGGTGCCGCCAGACAAAGAAGAAACCTGGAATACCAGCACATTCACATGAATTTCAAGAACAACAATTAAGTTGATGTGAAAAAAGGAGACTTTGAATAAGAAAATAATGAAACTGATAAGAGAGATGGCTGAATACAATAAGATTTATGTTGAATTACCAGTATTAATGAGTGACTTAGAATCATTGAAACTTAAAGCTCCAACTCTAAAGTTATTGAAGTTTCAGATGTATGTTTCGATCACACCTTCTGTTCCCCATTTCTATAAATGTTAATGTTTGAGGCTAAAGTTGCTATGTGTTTTGTTTATTTAGACGGTGGAAAGGAAAGGGCTGCATCTGACAATGAACTTGTGAGATGGAATCTCTATCTAGCAGTACTAATTTTATTATAATCTGCATACAAGTGTGACTTTTGTGGTTGAGAAAATGTATAGTTGAACTATGCTTTAGAGGTGTTATGTTGGCTTGAAATAATATGAGGATTTACACGTTTTACTAATAGTCCCTGCAATTCTTAAGTGTGTTAAAGGTCATGTACCCTGACTGTGCATGAATGTACAAGGCTATCAAATAAGGAGAAATACAGAGAAGTTAATGTACATTTTGTGCAGTTCTATAAAGAGCTTTGTGCCGGGCCGCACTCCAATGGAGAAGACTTTACTCGCTGTTACTTTCCTTTTTATTACTTAAGAGTTATTGTATATTAATAAAGCAAAGCCAAATGGTGATGCATTAAAACATTTATTATACGTGTTAATATGTGTAACATTATTTTGAAACTGAAAAATTCCTTAGAGCCTCAAGAATCCCGAACTCAGCTGAGCAGACTCAGACACCAGGGAGGATTCCCGATCTTTTTGCCACATTCCTGGATCTCAGAGATAAGGGTAAATTAATTGCAGCTGTTAATGAGAATAAGGGATGTGCATTAGATGCTATATGGAATTCCCTCAGGATAGGTAACTCAACATTATGCATATTTTTGTGTATGCATAACTCCACATAATTCTCCAGGTCTTGTAGTGGCCACAGCACTGAGTAAGCAATCTGTTTTGGAGCGTAGAACAGAGGAGCCATACAACAAGTAGGCTGGGAAGAATGCTGAACACGAGATCCAAATTCATCCATGATATACCACACAGGCACCTTTTCTTCTGACTGCAACATCGTCCTTCTCAACAAACCGAATGCAGCAGCAACATATCATCTCAGAATGCACACTAGAATAGATTAACTCAAAGATGACCTAAGATGTAGAGGAGTTTCTTCATCAGAACAGATTTGGAGAAATGTAGTGTTAGGGGAATTTACAGTTATAACTCAAGGACCAGGTGTTGTCACAATGAAGACCAGGAGTCAGAGATGAGTTCAATTAATAATAATAATTTTACTTGAAGAAAATAGTTTGCAGTTTGATAAGCAGAAGTCAGCTTCAATACTCTTGACGGAGTTCGTATGCCGCCCCCTACAATACAAAATCAACCACAGTTATACTCCAGACAGAAGACATTAGTTGCATCAAAGCGCTGGTCAGCAGCAATCTGATTGGTTCCAAAACATAGATAAACTTAGACAATCTTCACATATGGGCATAAACATCTTCAGCATATCTCCAGTGATTGTAGCCGGTGTCAGCATGGGTGAAGAGGACACCTCATCTAAGGTCCAGATGTCAGCAATGTTGTAGCAGTACATAATTTATAATAATACTTTCTCCAGGGAAAAAAGTCCACCTTCTGTCCTCTCACATTCAAAATCCATTAATATATTTGTTGAGAAATGTTTTGGACTGTCCTAATGTGGATGAGATTACTTTTTCCACTTGAGAAGGCAATATTAGGCATAAAAGACTCTATGCTAGAATGCTAGGCTAGTGGTGAATCGAGTTCTGAGAATCTATGCATTCAAATATATCTTAAACATAATGAGTTTCATTTATATACTCTTGATTATAATGATAATTTTCACTTAAACATATATTCTAAAATGTCTTGTAGACTTATACTAACTTTAATGAGCATTTCTAACCGTGTATATGTCTGAGTTTGTTTATAAGGGGAAGAGAGTCTATGCCATATGCTTTTCTAACTGCAAAGTCAGCCGAGTCTGCTACATGTGGGGAAGTTTAACTATAATTATTCGCTCTGTTGTGTTACTATTTCTGCAAACTATCTGTTAGTAAGAATATTCTTGGCTTCAGAAAGAGGAAGCGGTACAAAACTGTGAAGCACACTAAGGCTATTTCTTAAAGGTCATGGTGTATTGATTATTATAGGCTTTCTGTGTTTTTAGATGACGACTTCAGTTCTGTACCCGCCCTACTCGCTCTTGCTCCTTCTCTCTGATACTTCAAGGTTTCACTTCCCTTTTTTTTTTTGTCTTTTGGCTTCACTTGAAAACTCAGACTCAGACTTAAACTCTTTACAGGTTTTTATTCAATTCAGATACTTTTTATTTAAAATACTTTGTATTTCAGATACTTTTTAATACAGATACTTTTTATTCGGACAGGATAATTGTTCATTTTTTATTATAATTTTTAATAAAAATAGATGGGCACAATCCGAAGTAAATGGATAGCTATTAAAATATATTAACAGTGGATTTGTATTTTCTATATTTGAAGCTGGTTATGATAGTTAAGAATTTTGTTTGCAAGTTATGATTTGTAGTTTCTTCTTTCTATATTTTTCTGAATAAATTTACATATTATTCCACCTCGACCGTCTGGCTTGGATTCGATTCTGCGGCGCCCAGTTGGGGGATCGGTGCCTTGCACAATGGCACCACAGTCATGGTATTGCCAGCCCGAGACTCGAACCCACAATCTTAGGAGTCAAACTCTATAACCATTAGGTCATGACTTTCCCCATTAACAGAAAGTCAACTGTTAGCCACATATATTTATTTTAGTGCATAATTAGCCGCCTGCATGTTTCCTCTTTATCTGCAGTCCCCAGTAAGAACGTTCAATGTACCTTGACCTTCTTCTTTATTATCCCAATAATTTCCCTAGTAAACGTCAGAAATCCTATACATATGTACCAGATATTTTCCTTTATCCTTTCGTCACCACAAACCTCAAAATGCTTCCAAAAAGATGACTTGACTGCCTGCCTGATGGCTCACTGCTGCCCTCACCTGGTGGGATCAGCTGCCTGCAGGCAATTTTCTCTGCTCACAGTCTCTTCAGAAGTCAGCTTCTTCTCCAGGATTGACTCTATTTTACATTCTCGTTCTCACCCTCTACTTTTTCCACTTGCATGAACCCAAACAATTCACCGGCATCAAATACCTAAAAGAGAAAATAAGTGGATACGTTATAATTATTATACATTATAATCAGATATATCAGTCCCTAATCGTTAACAAACTCTGTTTAGTCTGTATTTGGTTGGTTTTATGTTGTTAAAGTTAACATTATGAAAATAAATATGACTGTTTGTTAAAGGAAAATATTCAATTAGTTTTTATATTGTTATTAATTTGAATCAGATTTGGTCAGATGCTCATTTTACACCCAGAGTCAATTTTACACCCAGGGTCACCTTACACCTAACCCAGGGCAAACTGAGCCATATATATATATATAAGAAACAATATTTTTTAAACCCTTTGTCATACATTCTGATCATTTAAAATGACAGGAAAACTTTCATTTGGATAGGATAGATACTTTCATTGTATTTCTGTATCATTTTCTCTATCTTGAGGACCACATAAGTTAAAAAAAATGGCTAATCTTACCCCACTCTCCCTTATAAGTATTAGACATTTAATTTAATTAATTTACAGCATAAATATGATATGTAAAAAAAAACAAAACAAAAAAAACATTATTTTTATTACATGCCCTGCCTCACTCAAACGCGTTGTTTTCTACAAAGCCCCTACTTCCATTAGCGCAATCTGCTCTGATTGGCCGACTCACTCAGTGCAGTATGATTGGCCAACTCACACAGTGCAGTGAAAAATGTAACGCCGCTTTGCATAACCGTTATCGCGAGATTCACCTTTCAAAAATAAAATGTAAACTTTACAGTAAAGACAGTTAATAATGTCCTTAATCTTATCATCAGTTCAAGCCCAAAAGGAGAACAGAGTCACGTGACAGACACAGTGATGAAGCTCATGTGTCAGGCCATGGCTTGGCTGTATGATCTCTCTCTCTCTCTCTCTCTCTCTCTCTCTCTCTCTCTCTCTCTCTCTCACACACACACACACACACACACACACAAAACAATGAATTTGAACAGTCAATAGCAAATACTTAAACTAAAAACAAAACACACTTACAGTAGCTGATTCAGAAGCACAAGATTGTCGTAGCAAAGTCAGAATTATTGAACGAGTACTGTGCGAGTCTGAACTGATTGGACTGTATTTTACGTATTCACTGAATTTTATGTAAAATCATATTCCATTTTTAACTGTTTTAAATTCATTTTAAAAAAGTGAATTTTTTTATAATTTCCAAAGTTTTAAAATTGCTTGTTTTTATTTTTGTTATTATTTTCTTCACGATTATTTTACATTCTTTTATGTAAAGCACTTTGAAAATTACCATTGTGTAGGAAATGTGCTATATAAATAAACTTGCCTTGCCTTGCCTTACCTTACCTTCTCTCCTACATTAACAAAACGGTCATCCATAAAATGCGTTGCTGTTCTGTTGTAAGTAATCTTAAAGATTCCTAAACCAAGCCATCTTTCTTTGTGTCCACATTTGGAGGCATTACGCAAATATTTCAAGTATAGGTCTCTGCAGGAAAGTAATGGGAGTTACCAGATCAGGGTGTTTTAGGTCTTTCTGCATAGGTGTGTGTAATTTGCATTGTACAGTAGAACAAAATGTCAAACTTCGTCAAGTTGTTTACATTATTTTACTCAATAACTGAATAAAATATAGAAAATCTTGAGGGAAGCAGTGAAGAATTGGAGGAGAGTTTATTTGTCAGGTTATGTCATCTCAACTAAACCACTCCATTCCCAGGGAAAGCTAGAACTGAAATAAATGTGTATTTTGAGCTGAGATTGATTCAGAGGATATATATATATATATATATATATATATATATATATATATATATGCTCAGTTATTGAGATTCTCATGCACAACCATTTCTAGGGTTTACAAAGAATGGTGTGAAAAGGGAAAAATATCCAGTATGTGTCAGTCCTGTGGGTGAAAATGTCTTGTTGATGCTAGAGGTCAGAGGAGAATGAGCCGACTGATTCAAGCTGATAGAAGAGCAACTTTGACTGAAAAAAACATCCCTGAAAAGAGGCTACAATTTGCACAAGCTCACCAAAATTGGACAGTTGAAGACTGGAAAAATGTTGCCTGGTCTGATGAGTCTCGATTCAGACATTCAGATGGCGGAGTCAGAATTTGGAGTAAACAGAATGTGAACATGGATCCATCATGCCTTGTTACCACTGTGCAGGCTGGTGGTGGTGGTTAAATGGTGTGGGGGATGTTTTCTTGGCACACTTTAGGCCCCTTAGTGCCAATTGGGCATCGTTTAAATGCCATGGCCAACCTGAGCATTGTTTCTGACCATGTCCATCCCTTTATGACCACCATGTACCCATCCTCTGATGGCTACTTCCAGCAGGATAATACACCATGTCACAAAGCTCGGATCATTTCAAATTGGTTTCTTGATCATGACAATGAGTTCACTGTACTAAAATGGCCCCCACAGTCACCAGATCTCAACCCAATAGTGCATCTTCGGGTTGTGGTGGAAAGGGAGCTTTGTGCCCTGGATGTGCTCCATCAACTGCAAAATGCTATCCTATCAATATGGGCCAACATTTCTAAAGAATGCTTTCAGCACCTTGTTGAATCAATGCCACATAGAATTAAGGCAGATCTGAAGGCGAAAGGTGGTATATATATATATTACTTTACTTGTATATATTATATATTAATTAAACACAATTTGGAATTTGTGTCCACATTTTTTTTGTGTGTTGTGTCATTAGTTCTGTCTTAATTTGTTTAATAATTATTACACAAATACTATTATAAAACTCTACATTTCATGATTATTTATTTCACTTTATAATTTACTATTAATTTATTGTTTGTTGTGGAGTTTATCTGTAGGCTATCAAAATAAAAAGCAGACTACCAGTGTGTCACTTTTTGATCTGTATTCACTGGTTGTATTAAATTTTCTCAATGATGGTAAATTATTAGTGTTTAAAGATGTATTATTTAGTTTTTTTTTTTTACCAGTATTTCAAATGGAATGAGCTGTGTTCTGACCTGAAGCACAAAAAAGCTAAAATGTTGGGATTGAACGCAGAGAAAGCAATGAAACAACTTAATTTCATTTAATGTACATTCAAATTACATTAGATGTATATGTCACAATTATGCTACTTTAACATTAGAATTGTACACCGAAACAATCTACAAAATCAACAAGTGAGATTAGTATGAGCTTTCAAAATCTCTTATGAAAATGCATCATTTTCCAAACTAAATAACTGGAGGCAAAGTTATTTTTATCTGCATGTAGATCACAAACCTCTGAAATCAGTTGATAAATGTAAATGTTATCCTGTTTTTATCCAGAAAAATACGCAGCTCCCACATTTACTTCCATTTATTTTTAAGGCAGTCTTGCCCTCACAAACATGGCGGATGCGGTGAAGTATTGTAGCAATGGCTCAAAGCGGCCAATGAGGCGTCTAGGTATTTATGTCTATGATTGATGGGACTGTCCCGTGGGTCGACAGAGGAAGCTGAAGTCATCCGGAAAAGTCCAGTTGTAACTATCAAGGTTGCTGGCAGAATGAGGCATGTGCTCATAGTTTGAGACAGGCATTTGTAAATCTACCATTGGCATTTGTAAATCTACCATTGGTGGTTCACTCGCACATCTTCTCAAAGGGCCGCCACTGCAAAATAAACAAGACGACATTCAAGACATTTTGGCTGTTTTGTGGAAAAATATTGATCTCTTATTGCTTATTAGACTGTAGGTATAACTTATTTTTCATATATCTATGCTAATCTATAAATCCATGGACCTGGAATGATTCAAATTTGAGATTGCTGTGTAATTCCTACATCTAGATTTTCAGCATTGAATTAAATTGTGGGTGCCATCAGAATGAGAGTTAAAAACATCCGATCTGAGCATATTTAATTGATGGACTGTTTGGATTATTTGTAGATCATTGAGATGTTTTTATACAATATAATAACCTTGCTATGTGTGCTATGTTAGTACTACTTGCATATTATTGCTCTTTTGTTGGTTTTGATTGCTTCTTTTGTCATCATTTGTAACTCGCTTTGTATAAAAGTGTCTTCTAATTGACTAAATGTTTTTTTTATCAGCTGTTTGACGGCACCCATTCACTGCAGATGAGCAAGTGATGTAATGCTAAACTTCCGTAAATCTGTTCTGATGAAGAAACAAACTCAACTAAATCTTGGATGGCCTGAGGGAGAGTACATTTACAGCATATTTACATTTTTAGTAAACCTCTTATTTAATAGTCCCCTTAAATAATTCCTGGGGGATTTTACCTGCTTGTCTCTGATGCTGTCCCTTTCCATGCCAGTCTATAAACACCGCCTGCTACCTCAGCAAGCCAGCGCACATCTGCAGGGACTTCTGGGATCCATTCCCAAAACCTTCCAAACACAGCCCAAATTAAGAACTCCTCTGGATACAACATTTGTGACATGCCCTCAAATATTTACAGTTGTGTTGCTTAATATTTCTGCAAAACTGTAATCATTTTTTTTTCAGGATTCCCTGATGAATAGAAAGTTCAAACGAACAGCATTTATTTGAAATATCAATATTTGAAATATTAATGTCAATCAAGATTTGTAACATTACAAATGTCTTCACTGTCACCCTCTTTTAATCAATTTAATGCAACCTTATTGATTTAAAGTTACATTTAAAAAGATTACTGACCCCAAACTTTTGAAAGGTAGTGTATGAAAAGTGCAATTAATAAAATAATTCTGTTCTGATTAGTAAACAATGTTAAATGATGACATCGACCTCTGAGCTGCAGAGTACGCTGATTCCACTGGCAGCGTGTAAGGCATCAGCATGTAGGATGCCACACGTAATGGTAGAAAACCAGACACTTGTGCCAGCAGGCCGTGCTTTTCTCTGCAGGCATCGCAAAAAACTGCAAATACATGCACATAGTACAGTATGAAGTTAACATTTATTTTAGCTTTAAAAGTACATTTAATTAAGTTTTATATATATATAATTTTATATATCCTAATTTTTTTTTATGACGGAGGAAAGTTTCGGAGGCAGTGTGTAAATGTGATTGACACAACGTGAGGTTGCATTCATTTTTTGAACGTGTGAAACTTTCAGACTCTGTGTGCAAAAACCTTTACTCTACCTTTCTTAATGGGGGTTGGCAGGTTATTGACAAGTTGTTCGTCCAACCACCAGTGGTGTTTTCTCAAGAGGCGGAGTCTCCGCAGCACCCACTCTTTTGTGGTTTCCATCATGACTGGATTCCTTTTGCCTGGACAGCAGCAGGGGGTGGTGGTCTGAATCAAAGCCACGTCTGCTCTTGGACATGCTGCCTGTAGCAAGTCTATAAAGAGACATCACCGTTTCTTCTAAACCGCAGCACATATCATATTTGACATAACGCATAAACGAGCATTAGGGATAAAGTGACATGAGAAATAAAGAGCACTCACTGTTTTCCTGGAGAAATCGGAGGGCGTCTTTATACCCGCTTTGACACATTTCTGCCAGCACCTGCCAATCACATGAACTCACATTTTATTGTGTGATAGATATGATTTAATTAGTTATTGTGCTGTGTCAAGTTTCCTGGTCAGAAATGACCGGCCTTTTAAAAATTGCTTTTAAATTTCTCATTACTCTATATTACCACCACAGCTTAGATTCAATCTTTTTATCAACTTGTTTTCTTTCAATAAGCACAGGTTGGTAAGTCTTTTTTGGAAATGACTGCTTATAGGCCTCATTGATCTGAGCTTATTTTGCCAATGTTTACTGAAAAACTGAGGTGCATAATCTCTGATCAGTAAGACATATTATATGACTGGACCAAAAAATTAAAAGACATTATGAGGGTTAAAATACTGTAAATACTGTAGGTCAAACACTATAGGGATTTTCTTACTATACTTAACTCATTTAAAACCAAACAGAAATAAAAGAAATGATCACAACAAGTTAAAAGTCATGGGAAGTTGGGGCCTAGTGGTTAGAGAGTTTGACTCCTTACCCTAGGGTTGTGGGTTCGAATCTCGGACTGGCAATACCACGGCTTAGGTGCCCTTGAGCAAGGCATCGAACCCCCAACTGCTCCCTGGGTGCCGCAGAATAAATGGCTGCCCACTGCTCCGGGTGTGTGTTCACAGTGTGTGTGTGTGTTCACTGCTGTGTGTGTGTGCACTTTGCTTTGGATGGGCTAAATGCAGAGCATGAATTCTGAGTATGGGTCATGCTGAGTGTCACGTCACTTAAAAGGATGAAAGTTACTCCACATTATATTCATATGACTGTCTTATGTTACTCTTATCTCAAGTTCTCTTTTATTATTATTAATAACATTCATACTTTTCTATTGATGTAGTATCTTCTTTTAAATTTGACATATAAAGGTACATCTTGTTATGATTAAAAGGTGTTTATAGGATGATGGAAAATAATTCTCTACATTTTTTTTTATGCAAGGATATATCTTTTTTTTTTTGGTATCAAGTGTTCTTTTCCAAGAGCTGGTATTTGCAAAAGGAAATCTGAAGACTGCAAAGATTTGCTATTTCTGCTCTAAAGGTGTAAAACCACGGCACAATCTTTTTATCTGATCTTATCTATTGCGTATTGACGTCATGTCAATGTGACCTTTGACCCCATGTTAATTTAGATGGAGAAAAACATTTCTTTCAAGACATATGTTGTGACACAATAGATAAATTATTTTGATCAAACATAAATATCTTGTTATGCTTTAAGAGGATGTAAGTCTGATGATGTAATGAGGATGTAATATATATATATATATATCTAACTGGACCGAAAGTCTTCATCTGCAGCTCATGTACACCACTCTTACCTCACTTGTGAATGTGTGTGTGTTTGGTGTTCTTACTTTAGGCTCTGGGGGAAACAATGCTTTGCTCAGTCTGTACATGTTGTCTAGATTGACTTGTATGCTGGTGTTTGTGAAACGCAGTTCGTGGAAGCTGGTGGAATTGTCTTTTGGACAGATGTCGCTCTCTCCTGAGAATGGAGAAATGGTGATGGTGTTCTTCAGCTCGGACTGGGGCAGATTATCACTGATCCCACCATCCACATAGCGCTGATCAGAAAGAAAAAGTGAGAGATATGGGTATGCATAAAAAAAACGTATGTACAATTTTTTTTTACATTCTTCTAAGTCTTTATATATGTAAGTTTTCTAAAATACAAATACTTCTAATATGAAAATATAAGTAGAAATCAGGACTGACCAGCAGTAAGGTGGCGGTGTGGTCAGACCAAAGGACTTGCATAACAGCCTTTATTTGTGATTTTAATAGACCAACTTCACAGCCAAACGTTACTCAATGGACCACTTTAGTCAAAGCCTAATCTACTTAAAGTTTTGATAGATTCATTAAATCTGGGTTTAATTTTTCAATGTAAGTCATGATTAGTAATTGGCATGTGTATGAATAAAGTATCATCTGTATTACCTAATTAAGTAATGAAACAATTATTCCATATAGTAACCTAATAATGAACACTACTGGATTATAAATGTTAATACAAACAGAGCTGAACCTTTATTTGAACTATTTGACCTCTCAAATATTTCTATGCTTTGAAGTCTCCTCCCCTTTCTAAAGATCAAGGACACAATGTACAGGCTATGGAGTCGAGGGTGTGTTCATTCAGACACACTCAGTAACAGCTCTACAAGAAAATCTTGATCAAAGCAATTAGTGGATTTAATTCTCTTATTGAGGCCAGTGGTAGTTCACTTTGCCTCAGTGACTGAATTCTTTGAAGTGCAATGAACTTGTTGCAATATCCTAATTCTCCCATGTGAAATAATCCAACTGCCCAGCCGTGTCACCTCATACAATGCCTCATGGATTGGCTTTAAAGTTATTAACTTTGATACTTACCACACCACGGAAGGCAGGAGGAATTAAACCACAATATACAGGAATGAAACAGCTGCAAATAAGAGCCTGGGAATGAAAAGAAAGCAGAAAGCAAAAATAGAGAGAGCAACACAGAAGCAAAACAAAGACAAAGTTAAGACACTAGTATTATTTATATACTATTTATTAATATTCCGAATGAGCTTTTATTTTTATTTATATTCATTTGAATTTTAAGTTATGAGTATATTTTGCTTTTGTATTTTTAATAATTGTAAAAAATATTCAGCTTTATTTTATTTATTTTTTTACTCATTTTTACTTCAGTTTTATTTTAATAAAGCCACATTTCTAATTTGTAGGGTTTTGTTTAAATTGAGCTTTTCATTAAATATTTTTTAGGAATTTTATTTCATTCCTCCTTTATTTCAATTAACTCTCTCTCCCTCTCTATATAATTTTTAAATACATTTTTAATGCATATTTTAGTGAAAAATTAGCAGTTATTTTAAATCCAAATTCCAAAAATTTAAATTTTGCACTGCTTTTATGGGAAACCTGATTCTGTGGATTCAAACATGATAAGATGTGTTAACTTGAGCTCTTATTGATAGCTATAACCACAGTATTTAATAAATTAACATGCAAGGGGTTTTGGCTGATGACTCTTGGGGACTCCTTTAATAAAATGTTACGACCTCATTTTTTTTACAGAGAATTTACCAGAATATGAAGTATATAGTGTGATGTCATGTTATGGCCCCATTAAATCATGTAGATGAAAGAATATAAACATGGGTTATCAGAATAATAAACTGTTTCTATGGTAAGGTGATGCTCTAACCTGGATGAGTTCATCTTTGGAGCTGAAGTCTGACACCAGGACATTTTGGCCGTCCATGACGCGTGTGAGGGATATACAGAGTCGACCAGAGGCCAGCGTGTGTGCATCGGACGGCAGGTCGCGATACAGGCCTTCACGTATCACTTTGACTATGTTGAATGTTGGGTGCAAAGGGCCCAGATTACGCTTCCGTGCCTCCTTGGCAACATTGATTACCTCTTCACAACATTTCTCTACATCAGTAGAAAGAGACAGACACAAATAATGAACTAAGCAATACGCAGGCAAGATGAAAAGGAAGTCAGGAACACTGACAGAGAATGCAGATATATTAAACTTTTTTTTTTATCTTTAATCTTGACAATACACACAATCTCTGAACCTGTAATAAACCAAAGGTTGATTAGAGTCTGAATTATCTTTCTAGTTCAGATATTACATGAAAGTGAAAGAATGAAGTCATGCAGATATCACACAGACACGCACAAACAACAGCACAATTTACAGTTCTTGGTTCAATACTGCAATAAGAAAACCCAGTGACCCATGTCTACACTTTCCACTGGTCTTCCTCGCAGTCTTGCTTAAATACAAAATGGAAACAGCTATTGGATTACACACCCTGAGGATCAGCTATAAAATGAAATGCTAGAGTAAAATTCAGACAGCATAGTTCGAATATTTTGGGCTTGAAACTTGAGGTCATTAAATAAATAAGTTAACTAAAATAAATGCTAAATAATACTAAAATGGCTAAACATATTTCAAAGCAATATAGGAATGTAAAACAAACAAACAGATTTGAAGAATGCATGTAACAAAATTAATGAATTTTTAGCTGAAATCAAAATGAAAACTTAAAATATACACCTAAATCTGATTCAAAATATGAATCAATAAATTAATACATTGATAAATAAATTTTATTTGTTACACACCTTTCCTAGCCATAACATTGAATAAATAATATAATAGCATAGAAATAATAACACTAAAATAACACTGCTTCAACATAAACAATGGTGTTGACAGGTACTTACTAATTTGGGCGGTTTGTTACATGAATATTTAAAATTTTAATATATCTTCATTTTATTTGAATATAATTTTGTATTTCTTTATCAGAATAATAAATGAATGACTATTACAGAACTGTAGCAACTCACAATGTAATACCTGCACATAATGTATTATTTCATTATTATTGTTATAAAATATTCACAATATCATAATTTTCTCAAAGTGTAATAAAAGTTTGAGCTCATAATGTAATAATAGTTATTACACTATAATAAATGTATTGCATTATAAACTCACCGAAAATATTGTAATATTGTCATAATTATATAATTATACTTTAAGACTAGCAATGTGCACTAACAAAATAAATATTGTCAATTTTGATTTCATGTGGACTTTAACATCTCAGGTAATGTCTGTGGTATGATCACAATGACATCATATAAATAGATTTTAATTGATCAAAATTATTGCTTGGAACAATTCAGTTTTGCCCATACTCAATTATATGTCCTTGAATTTTTTATTGAACACATTTGAAAAAACAAATAAAAGTTTCCAAAGTCTAATGTAGTCTGGGACAGATTGTGTTTTCTGCCTCAGGCAACAGCAGCACGGAGCACAAGTTAAATGAACAATTCTTCACTTTAATACAAATTATAATGTGAATGTACATCAGAGGATATAAATAAAGTACAACTTACAATCACACATCATTTCTGTGATTATAAGCGGTTTTAACCAGAGAAATCATCAGTATAACAGCCTGGGAAGAATGTGTCAGTTATGTGACATTTATATCAGAAAGATAAAACCGTCTAACCATATTACAAAAATTATAAATACATTAGGCCTATGCATATGTGTAGAATATTAACAAGTTTTTATAACAACCATTTAATTGACTATCCCCTGGTCTCAAAGAAAAGGCCTAAGCCTAATGTCAGACTAAAATGTAAATCTGAGCAATAAAAATTACTTAAATGTCCTAATTGAACTATGGCCTAATCCTGGCTTAGTCTAAGTCCTGTCTGTGAAAGCAGGCCTATATCTCAAAAATTAAGCATGTCATAACCACATAATTAGTAAGCTTTTTATATAAAAAAATAATAATAAAATCACAATGTAGCATAATAACCCTGATTAAAAAAAACTATGATTGTCTTGTGCTCAAAATTATTAAATTGAAAGATAATTATGATAATGTAAACATAAAAATAATTGTTTTAAATCATGTGCTGGTATTACCTTATGAACTGTTATTGCATTATAAGTTGCCACAGTGTGTTCATAATGTATAAATAATGTAAAAATAAAAAACTTTTGAGTAAGCTATCTGAGGAAAAAAAAAAAAGCTAAATATATCTGTAAGCTACACATAAAAATATTAGTCGTAAAACACTGGTGAGGTTCTATATTTAACCACCTCCCTAAATATGGTTATAGTTACAATAAAATATTTACTTAAAGGAAGAAAGTGCAAAAGTCCCCTAATTACCAGAGGATACTACAGAAGATCGACTCAAAAACCTAGCAAGCGGTCTACACAAAAACAGCCTTTTCGAACACCATCTAGTCAGGGTTTTGAAACACTACCGTGTTGTGATCTTCATACCTAAACATGCCTCGGTAGTGATCACGGACGCAGTGAGAGCTCCTGCAGAGGCTCCACAGATCTTAGTGGCCCCACGGATCAGATAAGGCGCTTGCTCCAGAAGACAGCTCGCGACACCGATGTGATAGACCCCTAAAAAGCCGCATCCAGCGAACGAGAGATTCCAGCCTCCCTTTAATTTTAGATCAAACATGACTGCGGCAAAGTCTCAGGCTGCTCCTGCTCGCGCTGGAATTAATATCATACCTTCTGTAGAGGTGTTTGACTATCTTTGTGCAGGAGGGATTGTTACTGTCGTGTTAGCACTGGAGCCAATGGGAAAGTTGCAGCGGTCGTGTAGAAACAGAAACTTTGTTACCAAATTCCAAAAAAGGCGGGGCTTACACGTGATGTATATACACTGTTATATATTCTGTTCAACGTTGTCACGTGGTTAGTGCTACTTTTCTCAAGATTCGTCGTGACAACCCAATCACAATTGTTTAAGATGATGACATTTAAAACAATTAAGGCTTCCACGAGCAGATTATTAATTATTCATGTACCAAATACTTGTAATGAGGAGATTTAAACAAGTATATTTCCAACAGTAAATTGATTTCAGTGTGGGAAAAATCAATAAGATTTTACTATTTTTCTACTACGAGACACTCAACGTTATTCGTGTTTAACACTATAATTTGATATTCATTTATAACAAACATTGGTCTGCATTATATAAGTACTAAAATACATACAAATATAGGCTATTTGATTTTATACTACTATACGTGGCTATTACACATTCATATTTCAGTCTATATCCACAATGCAATATTTGCTAATGACTTATCAATTAAAATTTAAATGCCATGTCATGGTTATGAGAAAGCAGACAAACGTGATAAACAGATTATAGCATTAATGCAAAATTGGATTCATATTCCTCAGTTAGCAACCACATCTTTATAGTTTAACTTTTAGAAACGTGTTGTTTATTTACATATGCGATGAACATCCGGCCCGCTCGAGGAACCGCCCAGACGACTGGTGCTGATGTTGAGAGAATCCCATTACATCATCTCTCCTCCTCCTGATTGGCTGAAGGTCAAGGCGCACGCTAAGCGGCACGTCTTTGCCAAACAATCAGAGGCTGCTGGATATCAAATGCATCCTCTTCTCCCCAAATCTTTTTAAAAATCAATCCCTTCAAGCCTTTCGTGTTGTAATCTTTTAAAACGATGGCGGAAAGCGAGGTGGACACGCCGAGCACCCCGATTGAATACGAGAGCAAATACTTCGAGTATCATGGAGTTCGACTCCCTCCTTTCTGCAGGGGCAAGATGGACGAGATCGCCAACTTTTCGTTAAGAAGTAGCGACATATGGATCGTTACATACCCCAAATCAGGTATTAAAACGCACACGACAGAATACGGCTTACATGTGCAAGCTTTTCCTTCATATAGAGGATGCATGTATTTGAGGTGTTTACCAAAATAAAGGATGATCTGAGATCTTTAGCATCACTGCACCTCACTTTTGTTTTGCATATTTACATATTTGTTTGTAGACAATATGATGTAGAATTATGCCAACACGTTTAAGATGTCTT
Organism: Carassius gibelio; assembly: GCF_023724105.1. NCBI lineage: Eukaryota > Metazoa > Chordata > Actinopteri > Cypriniformes > Cyprinidae > Carassius > Carassius gibelio. The sequence continues at coordinate 22,927,691 of NC_068399.1, read as the reverse complement.
GTTAATATAATAAATGCAAAAACCTAAACATGTATATGCATATTTATATAGTATGCTTGTTTAAGTAAAATAGCACTTTCTAAATTATAGACAGATAAATACATGTTTACCTTTATGGATGGTCCATCAACAGCCTGCATGACATTGGTAATATTATTAATTTCAAATAAGCATTTTCAAAGTCCTATGAAAGCAGCCTGGCCCACCTAATCATATCCAGTCCTCCCTGAGAGTCGTGCATCTGAGCCAGGCCTATATGAAACAGATGAGTTTGATTAAAATAATAATATTTTTAGACATATTGTGATCTGTGGTCGGCACAAATGAAAAATCAGAAGTGGGAGTGTTTGTATTGTGTGTTGATGTGAAATTAAAAACAAAGCAAGGTGAAATGTTTGCATGCCCAAACGTGTTCATTCACTGCAGGGGCGCTGTTTCCTATTAGGATGGATGCATCAATCCCTCTCCCACGCATGCTTGTTGCTATGTCGATTTACTTGTGTAATAAGTCAGCTGAAAACAAATGTATATTTACAGATCTGTTTCCTGTAATGAAAAAAGCAATTTAGACTGGATTGTTCATATGCATAAAATATTTATTGATATATTGTTGCTTTCTCACCTGCTTAAACATGAGAAACCAAAAAGAAAACAGTAAAACTTTATATTAAGGTTTCATTACTTTAGTGCATATTAACTCAAATGAACAAATAATGAGCAATTTACTTTGTTAAAGGAGTAATTCACCCAAAATGAAAATTTGCTGAAAGTTTTCTCACCCTAAGGCTATTCAAGACGTTTTTATCTACAAACTGTTGCTTACAACTGTAAGTTCAAGTTTTTTAGGCTTACTATTGCCTACTACAGAGTTCTGACAAAAGTCAGAAATATGCACATATCAAGCACCATTTACTAGCAGAAACAGTCCAAAACAGTTCTAAACAAATACTTTGGGAGATTTTGATGTGAGAGGACACATTTTTCACTAGAGGAAGTGTTATTATGGAATATGGATATTTTGGCCAGAAGTGATAGGCTAAAATTTAAAGACCTTAATGATGAATTTCTTCTTTCTGACAAATCTCATTCTGACGGCACCTATTCACTGCAGAGAATCCATTGGTGAGCAAGTTATGTAATGCTAAATTTCTCCAAATCTGCTCTGATGAAGAAACAAACTCCTCTACATATTGAATGGCAGCAAATTTTCATTTTTTGGGGTGGTCTGTTCCTTTTAATGTTTGTTAATAAAAATACAACTGTCCATTGTTACTTCATTTCAGCTCAGGGCCTTTAAATAATGAAAACAAATACCTTTAATTTTAGTAATGTATGTGTTGAAATTAACATTGGTTAAGCTTAATAAATGCTTTAGAATTATTTCTCATTGTTAATATTAACTAATGTTCACAAATGGAACCTCATTGTAAAGTTTTACTAAGAAAACCTTCCAAGGCCTAAACAACATTAGTACAGTCACGGGTGTCTACATGGATGCAGCTGTTTACATAACATGATACAGATACCACTGTGCGGTTATGAAGAGATGAACTGAGCGTTCAACAGACAGCAGGACAGTAAGAATGATAGCGTGAGGGTCTGAAAAGGGTCTGAAAGGGTCTGAAATCGATTGGCTTTGCAGAGGACGTTGTGTCGCACCAGAATTGGTGTAATTGAGTTTGGAGCGCCGAGGTAAGGCCGAGCTCTACTGAGTGTTACACACTAAAATGTGTGTCTCCAGCGGACTATGATGGATGACAGGTCAATAGAGTCACACGGTGGACTGCCAGTCAAATCTGCGGAGTAAACAGACATTGCCTTGCTGATAGTTGTTATGGGAATGGCAGTGTCAAATATTACATGCTTGATATTTCTCAGGCTTCTTATGAAACAATTAAGCTCCATTTTGTCCACATTAAACATTTTCATAATTTTAAACTGTCTGAACAAATGTATTTCAATACATTTTGATATTTCCTATATATAATGCCTGTAAATATATAAATTGAGTGCAAATAAAAATTATCATTCGGGGAAATTTTGTTAGAGCACCAGTTGTGGTTGGAAGACACCTTTTCACTTGATGTGGCTTTATTTTGTTTTGCAGTCCAGTGGGAGGAAGTAGCCAGAGGGTCATGTGACCCCGATGATGTGTTTTCTTGAAAACTGATTTAAAATCAAATGTCATCATCATCCTGAAAGATAAAACCGCCTTGTATTCGTTGTCATGCCCTTAAAATTTCAATTTGTTCCAGATCTTTAAAGTAGCTTACACAAGACTGTTTCTGTGCAGCAAATCAAGATTATTAAACCTAACTTAAAAGGAGAAGCCCTATGCGGGTTGTTTTTCTATAGATATTTCTATGCATATTGTTCATGTTAAAGTTGGCATACGTGTGCTCTGATGCCAGCCAAGAGTAATCAAAACTGCTGAATGAGAGTGAAAGAGGCTCTTTATAATATATAATTTCAAGGTCATGCTTGTATTTTACCTTTGTTTTGTACTCTTGAAAACTCTTATGTAGTCAACAAATAAGAGTTCTGCTGAGGTGGCAGTATAATTGCTTCTCCTCAACTAAACAGAAGTAGTTTCATCTGAAATGGGCAAAAAATAAGAAGTGAAACTGATATGCCTCAACAGTCATACGATACAAAAAAGTGAGAAAAAAAGATCAATGTTATTGATATATGTGTACAATCTACAAACTTGCATTTTTCATGATCTTCAGAGCATCCAAATAAGACTTGTTGGTGTTTAAAGGCTCCTTTGTCAAAGGTTTAATGGTAGTCATGTGTTTAAACCAGATTCATTACAATTCATTTGTTAAGGCTAATTAACATTTTTCTTGAAAGGTTTTCTTAGAATGTGTCGTGTTCCTGTTGATAAGTAGCGTGTAAAGAATATTAACAGCAAATGAACAAAATACCCTTTTATAAATGTCTGAACTAACTGACATTAACTTAGAAAAATAAGTTAAAAACAAATAAATATTTTTTGAAAGAAAATGTTGATGTGTTAGATTTGCAGGGAACACTGCGAAGAATGTGGAAGATATAAATATCAGGGCATGTACCCAAAACATTTGATGCAGCAGGGTGAAATTTCATTATCAGGGCTCCCTGGATAATCAAATCACCATTGTACTGTTGGGCAGTTTGACAAAGCAGAAGCCTGACAAAACAATTAACACATGAAAAATGCCAAAGCTCTTATAAAATGGAGTGCCCAAAATCAGGGGCAAGACGTCATTTTAGCTCCTCACCCAATAAACTCAGCATGTTCTGTGAAGCATAGGAGCATCTGCATCAGATGGATGGGTTGCTCCTTGTTAGCTGTGGTGATCAAAACTGAAAAAAACAAATGCTTCACCAAAAAAAATGGTTTTAAATCATTGATGTTGCAGGCCAGGCTATATTGATGTGTTTACAGTTAAGTGCAGCTGGCAAAGTCATCGTTTTACCATCAATAATTCATCCAAAACAACTTTGCTTTCTTCATCTCATGCACGTAGGTACGAGTTTGTTACAGGAGGTGGTGTATCTGGTGAGTCAGGGTGCCGACCCAGATGAGATCGGGCTCATGAATATTGATGAGCAGCTTCCTGTGTTGGAATATCCACAGCCGGGTCTGGAGATCATCCAGGTGTTAAATCTCTCACACGCACATATTTACTGAAACTTCAGCATGGGAATTACGTTTATTTTGCTCCTGACCTCTTGGACTGATACAGTTTTGTGTTTCTGTAGGAACTGACCTCGCCTCGTCTGATCAAAAGCCACCTGCCGTATCGTTTCCTGCCCACAGCCATGCACAATGGAGAAGGCAAGGTCAGCTGGAAAACACACTAAACATATTAATCATGACCTCCAACTGTCCATTAAGGACAATTCATGAAATTGATTTCCATTAAACTGACCAAAATTGACAGTAGCGACATTCATAATGTTAAAAAAAGATTTCTACTTAAAAAAAATGCAGTTCTTTGAACTTTCTATACATCAAAGGATCCTGAAAAATATGTATTACAGTTTCCACAAAAAATATTGATAATAACAAGAAAGGTTTCTTTAGCACAGAATCAGCTAGTTAAATGATTTCTGAAGGATCATGTGACACTGAAGACTGCAGTAAAGGCTGATGAAAATGTTTAAATATATTATAACACATTTTAAATTGTAGTAATATTTCACAATATTACTATTTTCGATCAAATAAATAGAGCATTAGTGAACATAAGAATAGAATAGTAGTGAATAATGAAAAATATTTGACTTTTTACCACTATGCTTAAGCTGTGAACAGATCTTTGAAAAGAGTATCATTTTTGGTATGAATATGCCTTCACTCAAGCCCATCATGCATGTCCTCTAGGTGATCTACATGGCCAGGAACCCTAAAGACCTGGTGGTGTCCTACTACCAGTTCCATCGCTCTTTACGAACCATGAGCTACCGGGGAACGTTCCAGGAGTTCTGCAGGCGATTTATGAACGACAAGTGTAAGTGAGACAGATTTGACACAAAAATTAAATATTTGATCAAGAGGAAAGTGTCTTAAAGCTGCAGTCGGTAACTTTTGACGCTCTAGCGGTTAATAAACAGAACTGCTTGCGTGTTGCGGAAGGACATTGTAGCCGGAACTACTTCTCTCTGTTTATGTCTATGAAGAATCACAAAGGTACTGGGTTACTCTGCCGCGGTACCCCCGAAGCAATCTAAAATAGTCTGAATATAAACACTTATTATAGGTGCACCCTAGTGATTCAGGACAGGCTAAAAACAGGGGGTGGGAAATGGATTCATGGTGTACTCGCTTATTATATACATTTTGTATACTTTGAACACCAAAAAAAGTTACGGACCGCAGCTCTGATTGGTTGTTTTTTACCGGGAGCGGTGTATTTCTGCATATGGTAATAGGACCACTGGGAGGAGCCAGAGGAGCTTGATTTTTTCACAGATTATCTGTCTCATATTCTACTGTCGACATAATGACAGGTTTTACAAATATGTAAAAAAATTTTTTTTTACAAAAGTTACCAACTGCAGCTTTAATCTTGTTTTTTGTGTCATGTATGTGCGACCCTGTAGTGGGATACGGCTCCTGGTTTGAGCATGTTCAGGAGTTCTGGGACCATCGCATGGACTCTAATGTTCTCTTCTTGAAATATGAAGATATGTACAAGGTACTGACTGAAACATACACGCACACGCACGCACGCACACACACACACACACACACACACACACACACTTTCACCTCATGCTTATTTTATGGCTATGTTTGAAATAGTAGAGCTTTACCCTTCTTGTTTTTGTGTTTTTTGTAATGGATTTGAAAGCATTTACTGCTCAGTTTTATTACTTAGTTTTTTTTTATTCTGTTTGAGATTGTATCCGTGTTAATTTCAGATTTTTCAAAATATTTGTAATCTTAGTTTATTTTAGCGATTCTGTTATGTGCTTTTGCCACTTTTATTACTTCTATTTCAATTTGAGAACTTTTTGTACTTCAACAAACTTATTTTGGTTCTAATATTTCAATATATTTATATATTTATATTATATATATTTTAATCTAATATTTTATTTCAGCAATATTTCAATTACTAAAATTATTTTAAAGTTTCACATTAAAAATACCTTCTGCTTTAATTCAGTTTCCTATGCAGTGATGGTCTTAAACTCATTGCATGTGTTCTGCTTCAAATACTCAATATAGTATACTTTACTTTAGAGTATAGTCATGTATAGCTTTTGAACATCCTTTTCCTCTCACTCTATGATTCTTTTTAACCTCCACACATCCACTATTTGTCCACGAAGTATCAGTACAAAGAGGCCCCCAATCACCCATAATCACTCTCAGCACAGCTGTATTTATGTCTCAAGGGCAACAGTTTTTAGACATTGTGATAGTAGAATGTTATGTAATCACTGATTGTCAGTCTGCTTAAGTATGTTGTTTCCATATCTTTAAGGAGTAATGTCATTAGGAGAGCTCAGAGTCCAGCAGGAAAGCACAAACTGCATGTGACAGAGGCATAACCTCTGAATGTAATAGACTAATGTATAGAAACAGAACATATAGATACTACACCATGTTCCAGTAGTCAGTAGTTCATTAAACAGCCAGTCTATTTGCTGAACATAAAGGATATTATATAAACTAAGTAAAATAATACAATTTAATTCTTATTTATTTTATTTTTACAAAACTGTTGTTCCTTAATTCTGTTGTTTCAACAACACTAAATACGTTAAAAATAAAATAAATGTTTGACTTTTAAATGTTAAAGAAGAATCATTATTGATTTAAAGTTTATAAATAATAAACTAAAATAAACATAAAATAAAAAAAATTATTAAAAGTTGTTGTTGTTCCAAACGTTGATTATCAAAACTTATTTAAAATCATTTTCTCGTACCATATATGATAAACTAAAATAATAAATTAATCAAATGTGCATTTTCTTCATTTTGTTTGTATGCGTTATTTATATACAGTAATATACAATCTAATTCATTTATTTGACTTGTATTTATTGAAATGATTAATGAAACTATCTATTATTTAAATAAGGTATATCAGTGCAACTAATCTGACAGAAAATAAACAGATGCACATACTTGAGTTGGTTGCTTTGAAAAAACTACTTTTAGCAATTTTTTTTTTTTTTTTGGATTCATAACATCTGGTAGAAAAAAAATTCACCTGCACCCGAGGTCCCTGAAATCATTTAAAAACTAAAGTTAATTATGTAAGCTAGTTATGTTTTCATGTGTCCATCAGTGTAAGAGCAAGGCGTGAGTCATGATTACATAACCAAATGATTGTAAAAAAACCAAATGATTGTAATCTCTGTCTCCCCACCTTTCCTGCCTGTAATTTCTCTCTCTGGAGGATCTGGGGACCCTGGTGGAGCAGCTGGCTCGCTTTCTGGGCATTTCGTGTGATAAAGCCCAGCTGGAGAGCATGGTGGAGAGCTGTAACCAACTCATCGAGCAGTGCAGCAACTCTGAGGCCTTGTCCATCTGCCGGGGTAAGAAAGAGAAGACTGAAAAAAAAAAAAACTTTTAATTAATCATAACTTGATGTGCATTACAAAATAGCAAAAAACACTTGAAACTAGGAAAAAAAAATATTAGAAGTCTGCCACTGCATGTTCTGTTCCCTGAGAAACATGACCGGAAGCACACTGACCCTATACCTTTATTTAGCCTTTCATTAGAGGAATTATAAAAATGGATTCCTAGAGATTTCTTCTTAGGCAAGAGTCATTCCCAAGGAAGGATACATACAGTAATAAGAGCTGGCCAAAAGTGAGAGTTAACTTTAACACATTTTACATGCATGTATATGTCTGCCAGACAGAAATCTAGCCCCTTGTATTACTGATGACAAAACTTTTAGATAAATCTTATGTGCCTTATCGTTCATACAAAGGAAGGATTGTTGGGCAGCGCCACCATGTGGGGAATATGTGAGGTGCATCTTTATTTCTGTGGAAATTTCCGTTGCGGTTTGACGTCTTTGTGCTGTTATTTTATTTTTATTTGATTTTAGATTATGTTATCATTTGCACTTTAGTTTGGTTTTGTTGCTGTTTTCTTGTGTCTTGTTCATTTTTCTTTTAGTGCATGGATTCTTGGCTTGGCATGATGCTGAAAGATCTCACTCCATACAGTAGGGATTTATTATATAAGGGTAGATGAAGATATACTGCGAACATGAAGATGGAAAATGTGTAAGAAAGGTGAGTCTGGGTGAGGCTAAGTCTTTAAGGAGTGTTCTGGGTTTGACTGTCAAAAAAATTAAAAATAAAATAAAATAAAATGGTAAAATAATACTGGGCTGGTCCACTTTTCTGGAGGGTATGACGCAGAAATGTGAACTAAACTTATATTTTTGTTGATACACTTAAGAGAAAACAAATTATTAGGCTAGGCAAATTTTTTTATTTTATTTTATGAGCTGTAAATGTGTCTACATTTATATATTTTAATACTATTTGGATGTCTTATAGATGTAATTCCTGTAAGTGGTATCCTTGGTTGTATCAGTATTAGCATTATGTGCATAATATTTACAGTAAGTTGAAAGATTGAATTACATTTTAAACAGTCAGTTCTTTTTAAAATACAGCTAAGAGATGAATTCTTCTCTTCTCTAAAACAAATTATTCCACAAATGCTTAAAGAAAAAATGTGTAAAACTGCTCTGAAAACTCTTGTTTTCATCTGCTTCAGGTCGTGTTGGGCTTTGGAAGGACATTTTCACTGTGTCCATGAATGAAAAGTTTGATGCTGTTTACCGACAGAAGATGGCAAAGTCTGACCTGACCTTTGACTTTACCCTGTGAGGAAGCGACACTGAACTATCTGTTAACTGCTCAAGAACCAACCAACCAACCAATCAGTTCACCTGCTGTGCTTAATGTCACCTGATGGACATTCCCCATCCAGATTTTCTCTCTCTATCTCCACCATCTCTTGCTCATCAATGCTTTCCTTATTAACTCAAAAGTTACTTCTTAGTACAGATACACGGTCAGTACTAAGAGGCCTTTTTTTCAGTGCATCAGCAGTGCTAGTCCAAAGTGTAAGCACAGTGCTTGTTGCGTTTGCACATTGTACAGAGCTATTCCATATCCCAAAGGCGCTTATGAAAAGTGTATTTATTAAAAATCAGAAATGAAAAATGATTTAGACTATATTATATACTGTATGCTAACGCCCTTACGACAAACTCTCAGAAAAAATCGTTGTCGTTTCTCAGGAGGATTCTTGAAATCATTGGCTAAAACATGCACCAAATATGCAGTCATCCAATCACAGTTCAGGTTGCAAAGGCCTGAGCATCATGATGAATGCTGATTGGCTCCTGGCCAAAAGATCTTAAAGTGTTTGTTGAAATACATATTGCTTCTTCTAGTGGCTTCTAGATGCTTTGACTTACATTCCAATATAGTTATTCATAAATACCATAGATATGTAACTTTTTTTTACATTTACTCTCATGTGCATCCATCATTTTTGAGTGTATCATGTCTGCGTATTTGCATAAGTGAGAAATATCAGTCACATGAACGTATTCAATCTTTGTGTAATGGAATGGGAAAGATAACATTTTATATTAATAACATGCACATCATAATAATATAATGTATCTGAAAGCATTATCATTATGTCTTGGTAAAAAAAGCATAAAAGATGCATAAGGTGAATTCAAATATCAAAGTGATTTATAACCTCACATATCCAACAATTGCTGTGTTTAGAATGGAACACTAGCATACTACATAGTGTACTATTTTTAAAAATTATTATTATTATTATTTTGAATTTTTTATCCAATTTTGTGTGGCAGTCTGATCAAATAATGAGACATTAAGATATTACATCTGGTTAATTTGTGACACTGAGGGTTAGTTGAGTGCATTGCATTGTGGGATTGAGTTTACTGTGCATTGTGCACTAATACAATGAAAAGGTACTAAGCAAAGGTTAAAAAAACTGAATGAGTAAATAAAACAAAGATCGCTGAAGTGAATACGATTTCAGTCTTTCTACTCATAAAATATCTTTTTTTAAATTCAATGTTACTTGCCAGTTCTCTGTATATAATTGACAAATTTACTTGAAATTTCTGAGTAAAAAGTTCTACATGCATCTTTTTCAGTGTAGTATGCAACCTAATAATGAAAATGTGCATACTGTGTACTGTAGAAATAGTGAGAGTAGTATATATGTTATTTTTTATCAGTTATCTTTTTTTTTATTATTGCAAAAATATTATGAATACACTGAAAAAAAAAATTAGTGTAGAAATTATTTTCACTCAGAAGTTGGTAGTAAATTTCACAATATTACAAAGAAAAGGCAAGTAAATGTGAAATTTTGAACTAGTATTCTCTTGTAAAACATAATCCAATAGTCTTTGTTTTATTTGCAACTGTGAATTTAAAAAAAAAAATTTAACAGTGTATTATGAATAGTATTCTATTCTGAATTCAGACAACCACTTTATTCAGGAAGAGAACTTCTGTTCAGACAGAAAAGAGGCTGTCATGTCATAAAGCTCTGAAACCTCACGTCCAATCAGGAGGCTGCGTCCTCACAGTCACTTAATTCATTCCTCTACACCATTTTCTCTTTATTTACCCTCACTATCATTTCCCTTCTTGTCTCTGGACACATTAGCCTGTTGCTCCGAATGTCACAGAAACTCAAAGGCTACTAGCAACATGTATTAGTACTGCTCATGTACATGGTCAGCTTGCACTGATTTAGTCCTGCTATGCTGTCTTATGGAACTCAACACTGGTTTCTTTTCAGCCTTGCTTGCTGGTTTATTAATAAATTGACATCTTTAAGCCTTGACGTTCAGATTGTCTACTGTGTGTTACTGCTATTTAGTTACTGGATGAGGATAATGATGTTTACTAATTGATTCTTCTGCTTCTTTCTTGCCTTAGAGCATAAATATAACACATCAGAATCAAAACGGCGGCTAATACGGCGGCTTAAATCTAAGATGCTGGATTAACAACAGTTGGATACTGAAGCTTGCTGAGTACAAAGAGGTTTCTGAAAAATCACAGATGGCACCGAAGGACAAATTAAGTTCCTACGGCAACAAATCAGTGCCTTTGATATACGTGTGTCCTTTAATCTGGCAGATATTAAAAATGAGATCAGTGTAATCAGTGCCACTTTGTATTTCAATGTTACAACATAGCATGGTCTCAAGGAATTTTGCTGTTAAAGAAAAAGTTCACCCAAAAATGTACTCACCCTCAGGTCATCCAAGATGAGTTGATAAAGATTATGTTTTTATCCGTTGTTTGGAATCTCATTCTGACGGCACCCATTCATTTACATTTTCAGCAAATTTTCATTTTTGCGTGAATAATGAATAAATCAAAAGTTGCAAGAAAAAAAGTAAAAAAAAAATGTATGTGACTTTTTTATTTAATACATATATATATATATATATATATATATGTATTAAATAAAAAAGTCACATACATTTTTTTTTTACTTTTTTTCTTGCAACTTTTGATTTATTCATTATTCACGCAAAAATGAAAATTTGCTGAAAATGTAATAATAAATAATAAATTATTAAATGCTAATATATATATATATATATATATATATATATATATATATATATATATATATATATATATATATATATATATATATATTAGCATTTAATAATTTATTATTTAATACTTAAAAAAATACTAATGCTTAAATTCCATTTGTTTAGTGAGTTCTGTAATGAACCTCCAGTGAGTTCATCTGCTGTGTTACTATTAACATGAGTACAAATGATATACCAACAGATGATATAAAGAAGGATCTATCTTAAAACATATTTAAAAAATCGCAGCATATATGCAAAAGAGCGCAATGCTGACCCACTAATCACTATTAATGATTAAAAGCGTGTCACATAATTTAGAACCACTAGAGGGCAATGCAGTCCATGGGAGAGTCTACTTTAAAAACGCATCATTTATCCTTTGGGTCATTCTATTAAACTAGTGTATCTTCCAGTTTGATAAGGTTGTTGGTAACACTGTATCATGTGTTTATTGTTAATAAACGGCATTGTACCATCTCAGGCTAAATGAAAGCAGAGATGAAAGTTCCACACTTTACTTTGTTAAATTTTGTTTTGTCAAAATGCAAATGATGTCTTTGCAAGAGAAAATGATTGACAAACACCAAAATATAAGATAACGTGATTAAAAAACACTAACTTGTCCTGTGGGAGTACTTGGAATGTTGATTAAATAACTGTGATTTTTTTTTTAAATGATAGATTATTTATTTATTTATTACTTATGATCAGATCAAATAAAATGATAAAATAAATGAATATACCAACCACTGACAAATGCAGACAATCACACAGCGAGTTACACAACACACTATTTTAACTTGCCCATTTTTACACTGCATTGTGATTGCTTTGTACTTCCACTCAGTTTTTCCGGTCCTCCCACTGGAGTCATGTGGAATACCTGAGAACGTGTGGGATCCAGGACTTCTTTCCAGACAGAATCTGCACGTGTCCGTATAACTGTCGGTATGTAACACACTGGTTGTATGAAGAACTCACGGGCGTTGACAGCCCTGGGCTTTTGGGGTTAAAATTGTGAATATTGTTCTTTTTTTGTCCTGAAGGAGAGGCTTTACAGACTTTTTCAACAAGTTCTACTGCAACTGAAAGTGCAACTAAGGAAGTCAGAGAGAGACAGAGAGAGATAGAGAGAGAAAGAGAGAGAGAGGGGTAACAGCTGTGATATTCTGTTTGCTGTGTCAGTCTGTAGAAGTGCCCATGGCTGCCCACCGCTGCTCTCTCTTTGTCAGTCATGAAACACTTGTTGAGTAATCACTGTCAGAAGACTGGTTGCTGCAATAGTGTTCTCTTGAGTGCTGGTCATGAAAACTGCACTGTATTTACAGGGCTCAACAGTAAGGATGGTCCGATGGCCCGGAGCTTGTTATAGAACCATCACTTGCTGTATCTTGCAAACTTGCAGAATTTTTTTGTTATATATTGAACATTGTTATTCTGTGAATTCTGCTGATGTAAAAAAATCACCTAACTGGAAAATGTTACATAAGTTTCTCAGCTATTACTGCCAAGATTACAAACATTACTATTGGATGAATATGAATTCCTGTCCATTTCACTTGTTTTTTTCTGATATTTAACATTCAGCTTTGGCTTCCTATTGCCTTATTCTGACTCAAATCTAAGTCCTTTTTAATCTCTGTATTGAAATGGGGCTACTAGCACACCTACACACATATGCGTAATTGCTCCACTCATTCCTTACGAAAGATTTGGAAACGCACACAAGGGCACATACAGTGCTTCTCCTGAAAAAAAAAACTCTTGAGAACAATCAGACGGGGTCCAGAATTATACAAAATATACATGCAAACATGATGATAAAACTCAATAGTTGCTGCTTAATTATATAAGTTTAAACAGACATTATTCTAGAAGCAATATAGGACATGTACATGATCTTCAATCACAACTGATGGCTCAGCTAGAAACCAGACTGAGCAGCTATAAAGACTGGGCAAATAAATGCCACCCACCCACTCACCTTAATCCATTTACTCATATCTGATAGGAAATCACGTGCTTGCATTAATAATATTAAGAACATTATATAAGACAAGGGCTCATGGCCTGTGACATACAGTATGTAATGAAAAGAAAGTTAACTAAAATGTGAAAGAAGATATTTTGGCATTGCAATGCAACACATTTAGGACAATTAACGTTAATTGTTCATTTAAGAACAATCTGGAAAGGTTATAAGTCCACTTATGTTGAACACATGCGCAACAAAATCCACATTTTTTCCTACTGAGGGTGACTTTTCCTTCCAATAAATTCCAACTGGGATAAAACGTATTGCAGAACATTGATCCCCGCTAAGGTTTCAAAGACAGAGTAGAAATATTTCCAATTATGCAGGTTCAGGTGTGCAATAATTTCCCTTTTCCAACCGCACTAGGCAAAATGTAGGTGCAAGCACAGAGTGTTTATGCGACATGCATCAGTGTCACGTCAAGTGTGCGTTTGTGTGATTCCACCGCGGCTCTGCTGCATGGTCATAATTGTCTTTCCGTTCGTCTTTGTTCCGTCTGGCCGCCTCCATCTGACAGTTTGACTGCTTGCTTCAGTCTGCCTCTCCATACTGATATCCTCCATAATATCAGCCCTCCTCCCTCGTATGAGGGAAGTTGGGGAAAGTTTACTTTATGGGCCCATATCCTCCTCGCTAACGTTAACAGCTGCTGCGCTCCTGACATTTTGATGCGTCTTATTGGAGTCGCTTTGCGCTTCGGGGAATGACATGCCAGTGGCATCTTGTTTCAGCCTTTATTATTATTTCTTTGATTTTTATAGCTCTCTCTTATGCTGTCGGGCACTCTAAGAAGAGATTGAGAGCTAGGTGCACTTCTCTGATCAATTATTTAACATGCAAGTCATTGCTATAGATGAGAAAAGAACACGTACACGAATAATCGCAGGGGGAGATGGAGGAAGAAAAAGAGAGGGAGCAAGGGAGTTTATGGTAGACAGAGAGAAAAATACTTTGACTACAGTGGATCTTAACCGGTGACCCTAAAATATGTTCTTGGCTGTAGAGAGAAGGGAAAAACAATGCTAAATTAAATTTATTTAAAAGCAACTTACAACGTAAGCATGTATAGTTAAGAGGTAAAAATTTAAATAGGAGGAGATAATGCTTCACATTAGCTTGTTTAGGCAACACCAAGGTCATAGGTTAAATTCCCTGTGAATTCATGAACAATCATGGCAAATGCATAAATGTAAATCTTTTGATGTCGAAGATTTTTGATTTTACAGTAGTTTGGCACAATGCATGCCAAAGCAATTTTAAAGTCATGTGTTCGATTCCCAGAGATTGCATGAACTGATAAAACGCAGACTTTGAGTGCACTTTATATACAAGCATCTGTCATATTCATAAATGGAAATCATTCTGCGCTCTATAAAAGTTCTAAAAATTAGACAGATAACAATATGGACAGCCTTCTAGCAACACCAAGGTAATGGGTTCAACTGTGAATGCATGAACTGATACAAATGTATGGCAAATGCATAAGCGAAAAACTTATGTTGTTCATGAAATTAGACAGATGACATGATATGGAAAGGCTGCGTGATGTCTACATCCTTAAATAAAATAATCAAAACTACACAAGGTAAAGAAAATATCACCCTATCTACAACACAGGTTCACCTGTAACAAGAATAAAGATGGTTTGTGCAATACAATATAGGCATGCATAGTTAAGACAGCTAAATGCTTTCCATTAGCCTGCTAGAACCACCAAGGTCATGGGTTTGATTCCCTATGCATGAACTGATACAAATGTATGGCAAATGCATAAACCTAAATCTTATGTTGTTGAGGTCATAAGTTGTGCAACTCTTTAGTATTTTGACACCCCTGTAACAGCTGACAAGCCCGAAGTCATGGGTTCAATACCCAGGAGAATGCATGAAATAGTAAAAATGATAACTAATTCATGCCAACTGCATAAACGCAAATCTTATGATGTTGAGATCAGGTTGTCCAACTCTGCAATAGATTGGCACAAAGTATTTCTGTAGCTAAAACAGTAAAGCATGACAAACTAAAGTTATTGGTTTGATTCCCAGGGAATGCATGAATTAATAAAATAGTTTTAAAAGAAAGGTCAGATGCCTATCAACAGATCAGCCTATCAATATAAAGAAAGTATCACCCTCAATACAATATAGTTTCACTTGCAACAAGAAGGTTTGTGCAACATTAAAACATTTAAATGTGTTATTTAAAGTTAATTCTGTTTACTTTTGTACGATAAACAATTTTGGACCACTTTGGCTCACAACTTAATGTCCAATCTGGGTCCTGAGGTAAACCCAGTAGAGAAGCGGCGTACTAGAGTAAAATGAGTGTTAATGCATTGTCTTGTCAGTCCTGGTGCATCATTGAATGGGAGAGAGGCTTCAGTCAGTGCCAGAACTGCCATCTGCCGAAGTCCTCTGTGAATGCGCTAGTGTTAAGAGCCCAGCCCGGGCTCCATTAGCCACACGCACACACACAGAACGGATACGTGTTAATGAAAAACTATGCGCTCTATTATAGGACCCACTCTGACTGACTCTTAAGGGACTTCGTGTGGTGGATTAGAGCATTTTCAGGATGTAGGGCACTTCATAGGAGACTGTGCTTTGATTATGCATGACTGAAATAGGTGTCTGTGTGCGTGTGGCATGCTTTGCTTACTGTGCAGAGTGTGTTTTTGAGGTTGAAAATCCCGTCCCTGGAGTGACCCTCCAGTGAATTCCCATGTGAGGCTGCTTTTGGAGTTACCTTGACTTCCTTTCTACTTTTGTCAGCTCTAGAACTATACAAAATACACAACAAGAAATGCTTTTAAAAAGAAGTCAGATAAAAAAAAAGTGCACTCAGTCATCTTATATAGACATCTAGCATCAGGCAAATGACAAATGGCATTGTAAAAAAGCACTGTTTGCAGTCAGCCATGACTTATTTATTCTGTGAGTGAAAGTGTCCAATAATAAAGGGGTTATTGAGATGAAGTGAATATTTAGCTGCATGGTCATGTGATCTCACGTCGGCTCCAATGAGGAGACTCGCTCTTTGTAAAATATAGTTGTTTTAGGCTGCAATTTTTCAAAAGTACTATTCATTTTTATAAATATAAAATTTTAATCAGAAAAAGTGTAGCTTTATGGAAAAAAGGTTTTATGATCAGTATCAAATTCAAAAATATAATTTATACTGACTGACCTGTTTGTGACCCCAGAACAGTTTATAAATATGTATCATATAAATGTGTGACAATACGGTCTCATTTTGAACAATTTAATCTCCATGGAAAAGGTTAAATTGTACAATTGGGAAAATTATTTCTAGAAAATTACAGATTAATTTTGGAATAAAAGAGCACGACTCGATTATCAAATGCCATTTTTGTGTCTCGGATATTTTTGTTCAAGGACTAAATGTATTAATTTGTATCAGGCAGAGTGAGCCAGCCAGCACAGGTGGCTTAAAAGAATGCATTCCTACTTTTTTTTGCTTTGTTCACGTTCCCGATATTAAGTAGGTTGTTTGTTTTCCGCATAATGAAATTGAGGAATTTACTAAATTAAATCAGAGAAGGCAAATTAGACCTACAGAGACACCCATTCTCTCTTTCACCACCTTATATTCATTCTGTATCTCTGTTTATCCATTTTGCACTTTTTCCCAATCCCTCTTTGAACCCCTTGTTCATTCTTTTTCTTTGTTCTTTTTTCATTTCTTTCCAAACAGCCTCCTCCCTCTTCTTCAGAGTTTGTGTCTCTCTAACACCTCCCTCCTCTCCACCGCCATCACATTTGCAGTATGAGCAATAAAACAGACAATTGCACATATACATTTACCTAAATGGGGATATAAATATCCTTTTATTGTATTTATTTAAAGCTTTTAGGTTTTTATTGTATTATCTAAACATATTTAGATTAAAAATCACGTGATCAATTTTTTTAATATAAATTTGATTAAATCATGAATTATTATTGAAATGAAAGATTATATTGTGCAATTTTTTTATCCCCAAAGACCACATGCACAAAGTTACCTTTGTAGTCTATCAAAAATCCCAAAGAATGAAAATACAAATAAATAAAAAACACAGAACCAGTGTGTGTGGTGATTATTGTTAGAAGAAGTGGTGTGAAGCTTAAAACAGCTGTTCAGGCTAATGACTGATGTGCTTAAACACATACACACACTCAAGTGATGAAGCACTTTGTGACAGATGCTTCCTCCTTCACGCTGGAATCAGTTATCAGTTTTCTATTAGGACTGTAGTCCTTCACCTCAGAGACTGTTACACCAGCACAGCACACTAATAGTTGTGTGATATCCATACTGTGTGTCAAACATATAGTTGTTCTGCTCTCTTTCTCATTCTCTGAGGTCCCTCCTCTGGCTCTTCTGGGCTTTTCACACTTCAAACTGTTTAAAGTCAACATGAAATTGAACACCTATTTACTTTCCTATTGTGATTTTTAGCTTGTTTAGACAAAAGCATAAAAAACACATTTTGGCCATTTAATTTATGCAAGGGTAAAAAAGGAAAAAATTGGCAAAACCGTGTTTAGTATTCGGCCCAGTGTTTCCTTTTGTTCGGTTTCGGGCAAAAATTTCGATTCTGGTGCATTCCTACATACAACACAACATAAAGATTTATAACAAAACATCAAAATAAAAGCAACAACATAACACAAAATACAGTTTTACAACCAAACATCAACATAAAAACAGCAACAACATAACACAACACAGCATACAGTTTTAGAAAACAAAACATAACAACATTACTACATATATAACTCAACATAACACACAGCATAACAACATAAAAACATAACATAACATAGTTTAACAACAACAAAACATAACAACATAACGTTTAATAGTGGGACTCAGCGTTTACCGTTTACAGATAAAACAACAAGCCTCTTGTTTTGTGTCTTAGATGATTGCAGACAAAATAAAAAATAAAAAAATAAAAAAAACCTGGTGCATGTTAGGAAAAAAACTGCCAAGGAAAATGAAAGTGATGATCTATTAGAGGTGGTGCAGGCTGCAAATACACACATTTGTCACAGATGCCCTGTACCCTAG
This sequence comes from Carassius gibelio, assembly GCF_023724105.1. Lineage (NCBI taxonomy): Eukaryota > Metazoa > Chordata > Actinopteri > Cypriniformes > Cyprinidae > Carassius > Carassius gibelio. Next base: position 22,909,425 of record NC_068399.1, on the reverse strand, counting down.
TTCCTGTTTAATTATGGACGTCTAATTGGCACATGGTGACACTGGCGATAACACTCATGAAAATGTTTTGAGGTCTGGTGGTCCTCTGGCCATTCACACACACACATACACACATGCTGTAAGCATGGCCATATGCCAGGCTCAAAATGAAGCCAGTCGGTGGACGACCACTTAATGGAAAGCTGGCTCTGACGAGAGGGAACAAGCGAGAGGGAGAAAGCTAAAGGGAACATGCAACGGGAACAACAAGGGGATAAAAATGATATGAGATCTCTATCTTTCATCTCATTAATTGTTTAAGATATCCACTCCTTTTTCCTATACATATATATAGTAAAGAAATTCCCCCTTATTTGATCTTTTTATCTCTCTTTCTAAACCGGCTGCAGTTTCATGATTCTTCAACTTAGACTGAAGCGTAAATTTAAAACTAAACTTAATTCATTTGGAATTGTTCTGCTTGTCAGATATAAAAAAAAATTATTCCAAAAAACACATTTTTAATCCACTTTTCAAGCTGTTTTGCTTCTAATTACAGAAGTTTGTATTCAAAAAAGCTAATCAAAAACAAAAGGCATTCAAGGCGATAAAAGAGATCTTCTTCCTCAGGCAAAGTCTGCGTAGAGGTGAAGCCGAGTGAATATCGCAGTCATTCGATCGCATCCGTGAATGAACGAGACCTCATTTTGTCTCCTCTGAGCCGCTAACCAGGAGTTTGGGTGGCTAGTGGCAGCTGAAAGCACATCTGGGAGGAGACTCTCATTTTCAGAGCTTGATTTGGCAGCGGACCTAATAAGAGTTCAATTAAAGCAGAAGTTCTTTGGGCGACAGCAGGATGTGATTACCCAGGAGTCAGTGGGGTATATATAGTAGCTGCTCCTCTTTTCCGTGTACGGCTGCCGTTCTCGTGCCAGGACCTGAGGGATGATGAGGGAGGTCCATTTGCACGAGGCATTATGACTGACTCCGTTCCCACCACTAAAAAGCTGCCAGGTTTCGCAGTCCAACTGCAGGTGTCAGGCTAATGCACACCCCTGAAGCTGAAAAGCACAGTCATTATCTCAGGGAATTTACTAAGAATGTTAGCATCACTTTATTTACTTGTTTTAGAACAGCAAACTCTTTTTCTGTGACCTCGGGGGGTTTCTGTATTATTTTTTATTGCAATCCTTCTTAAAACATAGATAGATAGATTTATGTTTCTGTGATAGAGTTATACTAATGTCTGTGAGTATCCTCCTCGTTCACGGTGCTTTGGGGAACAGACTCGACGCAGTAAGATCAAGGCGTACACATCAAAGGTAAGGGTGCAGAAGTTCAGCCGGCCCGAGGCAGTTTCACCATCTCCCGCCCATGTGGCTTTTTAACTTTGCAGATTGGAGCTAAACTAAAAGCAGTGACCGCGGCTCTCCGCCAGTTCACCTAGAACAAATATGGACACGTCCTTCAGCGCGAGCTGCTGAGGAGAATAGGGAATCACTGTTTAAAGAGAGCAGCGGCAGATTTCAGAAGTAGATGGGAGGAAGAGAAAGAAACTGAAGGAGAAATGGGAGGATTATAGGCTAATGAATCCAGCAGCTCTTATATTTCTGTTCTGCAGGTCCAGGCATTAGGAAGCGATCACAATTTGATTGCGACCAATCAGAGAGCAGGCACCGGGGTGATTATGACAGAAAATGGGAAGTGACAGAAAAATCCTCCTTTCTATCATGGACTTTTTTCCCCCAAACTTTGTGCCTGGCAGTCAAATTTCCTCATCAGGTTTTTGATGAGACTCATGGGCATACGCAGTGACAGGTTCATTTCTACAGCATCTAATTGCTTTCAGCTTTCGCTCAGCCAGGTCCCTCATTAGTGTGCATTTAGCCCACATACAGTAAACCCAAGCAGCCTGCTTCACACCCTACCCGACTTGTAAAAATGATACCGTGCCACTCATATTTTGAACTCCTTTAGCTCAAATATTTAGTTTACTGCAAAACATTTTTTTGGGAGTAAGAGTAGTTATGAGAGTTTGTTAAAGGTATAAGAGTGCTTGTGATGTATTGCTTGGCAATCAACTGATTGATTATGGGATGGTTTACACAAAAATGACAATTCTGTCATCATTTACTTCCAAAATTCATATGTAATATGAAAGGAGAAATTTGAAATGATTGTACTGGTAATTTATCCCAAGGAATTACAATGAATGGATTTAAAAACTTCAAATATTTATTATTATAAAATAGTAAATAATGATATAACTTACATTTTTGGGTCATTTCTAGGATCCTGATTTTACACTGAACATGTGAGTGAAAACACACACACAAAAAAATCCTAAATATCCATAAATATAAACTTTATTATATTACTCTTTAAGAAGTTTATTACTTGATTTGTCCATTTAGCATTGTTTTTTCCCTGCTATGTGAGCCATTTCCTGCTTGATTATTGCCTCTTTGCAGTAGGTCTTCAGTAAATTCTGAAAACCTGAACTGACTAAACCTTTAGACTGAACAGTGGGAGGTTCTGCTGTGAACCGCAGCAGTGAAGTAAAAAGATATGTCAGCGATAAGAGCAAAAGAAGGCAGAGCTTCTGCTTGAGTGACGGGTGATATAATTCAGCGAGATCAACCTGAACATGACTAACGGAGAAGAAAGACTCCAAGATGGGAAGTCAGATAATGTCTTCGTGAAGACACACACACACACACACACACACACACACACACAATATATATATAACTGTGTGAGTTTCTTCATATAGACTTCAGTCATAAAAAATGGTGTCTTAGGAGTTTAAAAAAAGATTCAGAACATTCATTCCTTTTATAAAAGCAGACTGTCACAAAAATGAGTTTTTTTTCATGGATCTGTGGCTTATGGCTTGTTGATTTAGGCAAACTACATTTATACATTAAACAATCATAATCATCTGTCTCTGCACCATGCAATCATTGTGAAATCAAAACAGACTCTATTTACTTTTCTAATGGACACTCCTGGTTTTTGGTGGGTATTTGGTGCATATTATTCTAATCTGAAATTATTTTGAAAATTAATGTTCTGTTTCTTCCTGGTTCTATTTTTCAGCCCTGATCACATCTACAGGACTCCCAGTGGATACATTTAAATTGTCCCCATTGAATATCTAGTTTTGACTAGAAATACGTGCTGCTTTGGAAATAAAATAGGTTGCAAATGGTTTTGATTGCTTCTGAACAATCATAATAGTCTGTTTTTGCACATACAGTCTTTAACAGAAAAACACAAGGTAAAAGTAATGACAGAAACAGTTTCATTTTCTTGAAAGTACTCAAAAAACATTTCAGAAAAATCATAATTTAAAAGAAATTAGTGACTTTTATTTGTACTAATTTTACAATTAAACTTATCTGTGGGTACTAAGGATATTGATGGACCTTTATATAAAGAGCTTGTGATGTTCCTAATCTTTACTGATAAAAGCATCTGCTGAATGATTAAATGTAGGGCCCTATTTTAACGATCTAAGAACAAGGTCTAAAGCGCACAGCTGTGTTCAGGCACATTGTTGGCGCATTGCTATTTTGAGGCAACTGAAATAGACTGCGCCACTGACCAACTAAAACCTGGTCTAAAGTCAATGGCGCAGTCTATTTCAGTTGCCTCAAAATAGCAACTCGCCAACAATGCGCCTGAACACACCTTTTTTTCAGACCAGCAAATGCATTTGCCATTTAAAAAACGTGGCGCAGGACATGAAAACGACAATTGTGTCGGGCTGAAACTAGCAACAAACACTTGGCTGCATTGCGGCAGGTGTGTAAAAGGGCCCAAAAAGTATTCATTATTTTATAATCCTTATTATTTAGAGTATTTATCTTCTTGAATGCAGTTGTTTATTTTGCCTTTCCCTTTTCTCAACTACAGGATGTCAAAGTCGAAATTCAAAGGTGTAAACTCCGCAAACACTGTTCAGGGGAGGGGTGTCAGACATCGCTTCAGGGAACTCGAAGTTGTCCGAGGGCAATTGAGTTGATTGTGCGGGCCACGAGAGAATCTCATTAGAACAAACACACTATTTATTCATTTCCTTTTTTTTTTTTTACCCCACTCGATCACTCCGTTCCCGACGTTAGCCACCATCTGTGGCCCCCCCTCGCAGCAGTCCTTGCTTTTAGAGGACAGAGGGGTGGAAATTGGCACTAAGTGAAGAGATGGCATGCACGCAACTGAGGGAACAATTTTAATTAAAATGTTTGCCCAGAAAATAATCTCCCGAGTAGCCTTGTTAATTATGACTAATGCCTGCAAAGGTAGCACACGCAAAACACACGGCGTGTGGGGGTGTTCACCATGGAAACGCGCACGGACGTCGTTTTATCCCCCCTCAAACGGAAGTGGGGAGTCTCTCCTCCTCCTTTTGTTCCTTGCTGAAGCAGCTTGTTTGGCCACCCGGTGATGTGACTTTGTTGTTAATTGGGTCATTGCCTTTACTGCAGCGCACTGACTCTCCAACCCTGATGTGAAATCCCAGGTGGGCTGTAGCACAACACAAACACAAACACACACTGTCCATATGAGTGTTTGCCTTACACACCATACACACATACACATCAGTGTATTATCAAAGGAGAAATTAATAGAGGAGAATTAGAGGAGGTAAATGCTGATTAGAAGCTGAAATATGAATTCACGCTTCCCGAACTAAGATGTCTGCTGGTGAATATGTTATGTGGTTTATGGAGCCTCGCGTCGCATCCCACATGACATGTGGAGAACACCGCTGGTCTTTGATGATTTTAGTTTATGTGGAAGGCATACAGTCTAGTCAAACAAACTCTATTTTTTCCATGAACCACCAGCGGACAGTTGACCCTGTGCTCTCTAATGTACCTTTTGAATATGTTTAGGGGATGTTTCTGATGTAATGGGCCACCGATTTACAAGAAAAGCAACTGAAAGACATTCATTATAGATTATCATTGTCAGTTGGAGTTGCCTGATATAACCAGATGCTATAGTTGAATAAGATCATTTACCTCTTACAGAGGTAACTGGATACCTCTTAAAATGTACACTACAGTAACTGCTGTCAGCCTGAATGCCCCTTAATTCTGAGGTTGAGGTCACCTAATAAATTCAACACATAACATGTTAGTGCAGCGGTTAGTGAAGTTTGAGTGTGTTCAACAACTGTGCAATTCATTGATGACTGATGTCCAAATAAAATAAAATCAAACTGGTAGATACAATGTTACAATTAAAACATTGAAAGTCACAATTATTTCAAAATAAAGTTGCAATTATGAGATAAGGACATTATGACATTGCAATTTATAGAAAAGTTCACAATGTAAAATATAAATGCTGTAATTGTGAAACAGTGTAATTGTGATAACTAGTTTCTAGGAACAGTCAAAATTACCATATGAGAGTAGATGAGAGATCTTACTAAATTTCTGACACATAAAAAAAAAAAAGGCAAAAAATCAGATTTTCCTATTAGGCTGAACTATCTTAGATTTACCTTGTTTGGATGGGAGTGATAGGTTTGAATACAGAGTAAAATAATAAAGAGTAAAAATCAAAATAATTAATTGTGAAACACTTTAAAATAATAAATAAAGTTACGTTGCTAGACAAACTTCACAATTATAAAACATTCTGTAAAGTGTCAGGAAAAAAGTAGAATTATGATAAATGAAGTTGCAATTATAAGAAAGGAGGACACAACTGTGAGATATATCGTCACAATTAAAATAGTCACACTGGATCATAATTCTGAGAAAAAAAGCTAAATTTTAGAGAAATAAAGTTGTGGCTACAAGAAAAATTCAAAATGTAATTTTTTTTTTTACTCTGAGGTGGGTACAGTGAGATTCTGATGAAAGATTTGATGATGGTATGTGAGAGATCTTATTAAATTCCTATGCCACACAAACAACAAACAAGACTTTCCATCTTTTTCTACATGAGTGACATTTAGAGGTCAAATTTGTTGCAAAACATGACAAGCCATTTCACTGAAATCTAAAGCATCTAAAAAGATAAAATGATAAATCTACGACATCTGTTTGTCTGTTGTCAGCGGTACGTCGACTGAAGAGTCTTCCTCCTAATCTTTAATCTTTAAGTCTCAAAAGCATAAATCCTAACGGAAATCCACAACCCCTTTCTCCAAAGCACCTCAAATATGTATTCAACAGTATGATGTTTCCTCGCTTTTATGAAATAATCCAAAATGTAAAAAAAAAACATGCACCACCTTTCTCAGAGACAGTCTTCCATTGCGGACAGGCGCTCCATCTGTCTTTATAGTCTGTAAAGAAGTGGGGGGGGGGGGGTGTCTTGTCTTAATAATAAAGCCAGTGAACTGCAGATCAAACAGCGGTTTGGTGTTACAGCAGATCGTAATGAACCTCGGCAGCGGGTCTGGAGTCAGACAGAGCCGCATGCAAACACTGGGGAGAAGAGCGCAGGGCGCTAAGACGTGCTGTGATTCCTGATACTCTCTGTGTGTGTGTGTATGTGTGAGAGTGTAAAATTTACAAGCCATTCCTAACATTGGTGCATGAGAGATCTGCATAGATATGAGTTAATGTGCTCTGTGCTTATTCATCATATAGATATAGAGACAGGGGTTATCAAAATAAAGCCGTGATGTGAGATTAAAAATGCAATTGTCAGCATGAAGTCAGATGTGATTCGGTTTTGCTAGTTTGGTAATGGTCTAGCCAATAAATCAGCAAAGATGTGCTGTTTGACCAGATTTTATGAATACTTTAGCTTGGGTTTGCTGGTTTACTAGCTTGACAAAATCTACCTATAATGACTTTTCAGAATGAAAGTAGAAGCTTGAAAGCAGGTGAATCAGCATGTGTTTTTTGGTCTTTTTGTTTGTCTAATTAAAGGGACAGTTCACCCAAAAATGAAAATCCTGCCATCATGTACCCACCCTCAAGTTATTCCTAACTTGTTTGAGTTTCCAACAGTTGATGGTCCCCATTGACTTGCATAGTGGAAGAAAACTGATTCCATTAGGGGGAAAATACTATGGAAGTCAATTTAGTTATTCACATTCTTCCAAATACCTTCTTTTTTTGTTCAGCAGAAGAATTGAAAACTCATACAGGTTTGGAAAAAATTGAGGGTAAGTAAAGGACAAACGTTTTGGTTTAAATATCCATTTAATTTGGTCGACTGAGTTGGTCACGCTGGGCTAGTTAAGTTTTATACCACATAAATCTCTCCACCCACTCTCAATGAAAAAAGAATCTACAAACAACCCCAATTTATGTTCTCACGTCAACAAAATGCTCACAAATAAGTGTCAGTGGGTGATGTTTTTCTTCACGTACTGATGAAGTCACTCGGCAAGACACAAGAGCTCAGTGACACAAAAATAGATGGTGGGGTCCTCCAGACAATCACCACCTGAAAGTGTGTCTGAACCACAGGAAAATACATTAATGCAACTTAAAATCTTCAAAGAGCTTTGAGGGTGAGGCAAAATATATGCTTGGATTTATTAGCAGATTTTTTTTTCTTTTTAAGTGCATTAATACAGGACAGAAAACGTCTGGATTTGGGCCCGTTATTATCTTTTATAGGCTGTTCAGTGTCTCTGGGAAAACATAAACACATCTCCAAGGGAATGTATGGCTAATGGATCATTTTGATTTCTAAAGTAGTACATTATTGGCTTAAGAAGCATTCACCATTTGTGAAAGCAAAACTGTCAAAAGGCATTCAAAAAAAAGGATCACCATCATCACTCACTCAACCACAAGTCAATCCAAACCAGTATAACTTTTTCTTCTGCAGAAAACAAAAAAAACTTGTATTTTGAAAAATTTATTTCGTCTTGTTCTGTCTTTTCATTTGAAGCATAAACTACAGTTAACGTATTTCCTTTCCAGCCATTTTTTATGCTGTTGCACATTTGTCAAAAGATAAATTTGGAAAGAGATGCTGATCAAAATCCAACAACAAATATGCCAATGCTACTTCCACAGAAAAAGCAAAGAGCAAAATTAATGCTGCATAATATGCAACAACCAATCAGATGCAGTTTGGATGAAAGTACACAATAGTTATATATATATACATACACACACACACACACACACACCCACACACATGAGGTTAACTGCAGGATCAGGAGAGATGGGGAAAAAGGCTGTGTCTATCTCGTGCACTGGGATTCAGAGGTGGCTAACCCTCCCAAAGCCATCTTCCTGCAGAGCTATGAAGGTGTGAAGAGCCTAATATCAACATTCAGGGCACTCATTTTGCCTCTATAACGTGTGAGGCTCTCTGGAGAGTGCACACACATCCTGAAAAGCATCCCATTTCTTGCTTCATGAGTCATTGGAGAAATTATTCGCTGCACAAATATAGCTTACATGTTCTTCGTATCTCATTAGAGCAAACAAAAGAACAGAAACACTGAATAATTTTGATTTCTAGATGTTCCAGCTAATTATATTCTTTGGAGGCTGCCTGCAAGCAGCAGGACATCGTTTTAATTTGTATCCTCTAAAAACCCTATTAAAAGGAAGCCAGCCAAAAAGTTCTCTGTTCACGGCACTTGTTTTTTTGTTTTCCAGATTGGAAAAGTGAAGCAAGGTAATTAAATGTAAAGTGGGCAGCAGTACTAGTTTTTATTTCATCTGTTGTTTTCAAAAGCCATACACAAACAGAACTCCCCTTTAGAAGTGCATCCTTAAATTTGCTGCTCTCGCTTTGTAAACAAACCATTTACAACAATACGCAAAGTAAATATTGGTTATATTTTAAATGTAATATGTGAGATATTCAGAGATAATATATTCAGAGGAATCACTGTAGGCATTACTCTGCGTGGGCTACAGTACTGACTAACAAACACGAATCCTTGGAGCGATTCATTATAGGCACTTTCAAGCTTTCAGTTAATAAAAATACTACAACGATAGGTCATGATCCAAAAATGACACTCAGAAAATCAGAAACAAAAATATAACATTTGCTTGTAAGATAAAGTATCAAAAAACTCGGTTGGTGCTGAACGTTTTGTGCAGTGAATTATTGGCTGTTATTAAGACTAATACACTGATAGATGCATAGAAAAAACAATTGCAAAATAGACAATGAATGAACGAGCAATTAATAAATAGACAGAATAAACAAATGGTCGACAGATAGAATAAATGAACAAACAATCAATAGACAGAATAAATAATCATGGACAGACAGACAGACAGATAGATAGACAGAAATTGATTCAGTTTGGTATTTGATGTCCAATGTAAATCTGGGTCCTGAAACAAAACCGGATGATAAACAATGATCTGAATGAGGAAAATAATCTAATATAAAGTTCTCATATCTAAAATGAACATTTCTTTCATCTTTTAAAACAGGACTTATCAGCCTTTGAAAATCACCGTGGAATTTAGCGTAACATTCTTAACACCGAGCTGGAGATATCTTTGATATGCAGTTATAAAAAACATGCAAAGAAATGCATCTTCCACGCAAATATTCATATTAATGTTCATCTGTGCAGCTGGAAGCTGTGTGTCTGGTGATGGTGGGAGATCAGATCTCTTATTCAAAGAGGAGGACAACTAAACCAGACCAAAACCCAGCACGCACACACACACACACAAATCAATCCAGCCAGAATGTGTTTAGAGTCATGCATATTGTCAATCTCTCGGCATGCTAATCTGATGATGGATTACATGTTGGAGAATGTGATGGATTTTGGCAGACCATCTTCACTGCTTTCCACTTCACGGACAGAGAATCTGAACAAGACTTGTAAGACAGTTTGAAGTTTGTCACCAAGGAAACCATTGCACAGCACCTGCTGGAATTCAAACCTGGCACCAGAGCCAACATCTACACAATAACATTAGCCAATCCTATGGCACGACAGGAATATACACGTGTCGAAAAAATACATGTGCGTACATGTTTCGAAGAGCAACGGATGAAGTATGAAGATAAAGTGTAAATGGCAAATAGACTCATTCGGATTTGATACAATAAGCTTTCGCTGAGCATGTATCAAACCTGTTACATCAATATCTCATTTCAGACTCTCAGAACAGATGGCTTGACATGTCCAAGATCTGTCTGCTTTCCTTCATATTCTGTCATCAGTACGCCTGTAGTAGCACTTCTTAGTATGCGAATATGCAAATAACTCCATAACCGTACTTTCATTGCTATTTAGATTCTCGGTCTCACCACAGATTTATTACATCATGATCATGATATAATAATGCAGATAGGCTTGATGTCATTGTGAGTAAGTAATTATCCTTGCATATTCTGTAGAAAAATTTTCACTAACTGCATTAAAAACCTTTTTATATGTTGAGAATAAATATTTCTCAATAGTTGTGGTTGTGCTAAAGGAAATGAAATGGTGAGAAACCTGGCCACTGCCTTCCAATTCTGCGATTCAGTTAATTTACCTGCACTTTAGACAGACAGATAATGTTTTAGGAAGTAAATAATAAATGTGTAATGAAATCCTTACTTACTAGGCAGCTCAAGTTCAAGATATTCATGAATTGTAAAATCAATGTTGGATAATGTCATAGTAAATCATCATTACTATGACCTCATCCTACAGGCATGATGTCATCGGTTTCTCTCTAACCAGAGGCATGTGATTCAGCAGTCTAGGGCGCAGAATAAAATGAATCAATTATGAACAATTCATATCGTTACTTAGAGGATCAAGGACCCCGGTGCACCTGTAAAAGGATCATATAGTATTTCACCTTCCAGATTCATTTTTTTGAATAGTTCAGATATATCTATTCATTCTTTTCATCCTAGACTATGAGACCTTGGATAGAAAGCCAAATAACTGTCTCCCATTTTACCTACATTGTCAAATCTCTCAATAGCATTATAAAGAGAAAGTGAGTCAGAAGAAAAAAGTTTGAAGAGAGGAATGAACGCTGACTGACTTTTACTCATCTTCTAGATCACTCTGTTCCTGCTAGAATGCAAGAAATGACAGATTGAAGATTTTTTGGAGGATGTTTAAAGACGCTGTTTGTAATTTTTTGACTGTGGTGAATAAAACATAAAAATACCTTAATATGTTTGCAGATATTTAGGAAACATGTTTCTCTGAAAAATAATTCTACAGCCAGTTATTCTAGTGTGAAACGTGTTCCATGTCGGAATGTCTGTTTTTGTTTTGGTCAGTGTGATTTCGCCCACTGCTAGTTTACCCAATAGTATTTTGACACCCCTGGTTGTCAGCTGGTGGAAAACACAGCGCACTGCAAACATGGAAGCCAACAAACGAATTGAGTCAGAGATTATAGATTCTACCAGAACTAAAAAAACTCAGCATTAATCCAAAAATCTCTATGACCAGAGACATATTGATCCACGGATAAATCAACTCATTAGCTTACAATGTAAGGCTTGTTGCCTTCCATTGTCGATTGTACTTGTTCTTCTTGTATGCGCTAATCTGGCAACCCCTTTGATAATTGAGTCAATTGAGCAATATTTTGAACTTGGACTTCAGTACCCATTTTAACCGCCAGCTGAAAACACTATTTCAGTCTTCAAAATGTCAGTGTTTAATATACTATGTAATTATTAATGAAATTAATATCATAATATCAATTTCAGAGTAAAAATTGTTTCAACAACGATTTTTTTTTTTCTTTTGAGACTACATCAGCAAAAACTCACACGGTACAGGATGCAGTGCATACATTCATTATTCTCTGTTTTGTGTCATTGTACCCACCTAATTTAATGAAGAAAATTAATTCTAAAATATGTAACGCCACAGAGGCCTCAAACAGAGGCCTTGATGCAGCTAGCATCCAACATCAAGAGGTGAAGAGATGGCTTCGGTACAGGACACTTTGGACATCATCAAAACAGCATTAGTATAATGGTGTTTCTAGTCTGTTGATAATGGTGCAAATGCCTTGTATGCTGGTAAGAAAAGAGAGCGGGCACCAGATTGGGTAAGAAATCAGCAGGGACCTCCCACCCCGAGGCTCTATTCCGACACTTTCCTGATGACAGAATTGGGAGTTTTCATCATTTTTGGCATGGTGAAAGAACCATCACAGAACAAAAGAGTGAGGGGGTGTGCTGGTTCTGCGTGACTCCCCACGGAGTATGTCCTTGACGCCCTAAGCCATGCTAAAAGTGGGAGGGAGAGGCTAAACCTGGCAACCCAAGCTAAATTTGGCATCTTAACATTTCTTAGCCTATTTGTGCTGTATTGTTCTGCATTATGACCAAATGACTAAACGTTGTTGCGAGTTACAAAAGATAAATAAGACTTATTTATTCCAAGAGTTAGCCATTTGTATTCTGCAAGCAATGAAATAGCTACTATTGTTCTTCGTCCATATCAATGCCCCTGAGGTGCTTGTGGTGATGATGTTTCATATGTTAATGAAGCCAGCCAGGACAATGCATCTTGACCTTGCAAATAATAAATCAACTTTATGTCTTACAGTTCTTCATATGTAGGTTACATGTAAAAAAAAAACAAACAAAAAAAACACGTTATTTTTTTTTTAAGTCTGCGAAAACTTCTTATTACAATTTAAATAATTGTTTTCTCATATATTTAAAGGGAGCACATGTTAGGAAAAAAATGTTAGCCTGGATGCAATGTAAGTCGCTTTGGATAAAAGCGTCTGCTAAATGCATAAATGTAATGTAAATGTTAAAAGTGTAATGTAATTTCTCATTATTATCAGTTGAAAACAGTTATGCTGATTAATATTTTTGTGTAAATGGTGATCATTAGTTTTTTAGGATTCTTTGATGAATACAAAGTTAAAAAGAAATCTTTTGATCAATTTCATGCATCCTTGCTGAATGAATGTATTAAATTTTTTCAAAAGAAAAAAAAATCATGAAGCGCAATGAAGCTTAAAGTTATGGTCAGATTTATAAAGAAAAATATTAGAATCATGTTCACGGATTATTTTTTAATGCAATCCAGCTGAGATCAAAGAAGTAGAGTGTTACGTATCTGTCTAATTTCGGAAAGAGTGGGATTCAAGTGTTATGAAACTAAGGGAATCCATAACTCCAGAAAGGTGCTGCATACTTCATAGTGCATTACATTTATGAATTTACGATCCAGCGCTGGATTTAAATATTACATATACACATATAAATATTTATTACACAACAGATAGTCTCCTACAGTCTTACTTCAAGAGAAGACTGCTTTGTTTGAAACAATATGGTTGATAAGGAAGTACACATTTTAATTATTACTGTTTAAAGATTATTTTATATAGAGCACAGCATGTTACACCTCCCAAAAGTGGACATCGGCCACATGCAATAAAAGTATATAAACACCCCTATAAAGCAGTATATTCTCCTGCATCTACTTAACTGTAATAAGTAGTGAAAATTATTCACATCTAAAATACATTTTTCCCGGAGGACTTTTTTTTGTCATTAAGGTTGACACCGTAGCAAATAACAGCATTAATTTTCCAAATGTGAAAAGGTTTCTTTATAGAAAAAGTCAACCAAGTTCTGCTTCAGGATACGAGTAATTCAAAGACAATGAAAATTAAACATCTTTGTCACAACAAACATTGTTCATAAATAAGCAGCATATGACAGTAATCAGCATGCATTGTTGCGGCTAATTGTTTTGTGTTTTCTTTTTTCCAGCGGCAGTTGCATACGCATTTGTTCCACCCGTATTCCTTCGACTGGCATCAAGTATTTTCAGCGCGAGCCAGACGGCACGCCCCGGGATGTTTAACAGCGCTAAAATGCACTACACCAGGCCTTTTGTTCAGCTTTAAGAGCCTGAATCGGCTGACAAGAACATGTCGAAGACGTACTTGCGAGTTTATAAGAGACACACGGAGAAAGAGAGACAGACAGTAGAGGACATTGTTGTGTAAAGCACACAAGTCGTAATAGAGACAGATGTTGATGGTGTGTACTAAAGAGGATGCAGTGGATGGCACATGAGTAGATGTAAAGAGCGGGAGAGAAGATCTAAGAAAATGGAGGTGGCGCGTAAGGAGAGTAATAGGGAACATGTAGGTAAAAAGCGGCCAGAGATGGGAAGGATAACAGAGAACAGAATCTTTAATGGCATAGTAAAAGCCAGCCTGGAATAAATTACCTTCCATCCCGCAGGATTACTCATGTAATTATATGAATGAGAGATTTCATTAGGAGGTGCAGAGGTGTGGAAGAAGGAAGGCCGAAGTGATTCAAGACTGAGGACAATTTTTACCTACATAAATTAAGTTTCAGTCACGTGCAGATAATTGATATGAAATTCTGAGTCTTTTGATTAGGACTAAAAAGTGAGAGTGTAATAATGTGGAATCGACTAATCTCAAACGAAGATAGAGTAAAAAATACAGAAGCGAAAGGGAGATTGAAGAAGAATGAGGATATACCCTGGTAATGGGGATAAGTTTTAATTGAAGAGGTTGATGGAGTTTAGATTTCATTTGTTTGAATGATCCGCAGAAATTGCTGGAAAACGTGTGCAAGTCCACCCAGTTAGTTACAGATGGAGGACACAATCCAGAAAACTAAAAATTACTCTTATGTTTACATTAATGCTCTAAATTGAACACTGCAAACCGCAATGTTTTAAGCTCTAGATCATCACCTTAAGGAAAAACCCTATTTACAGTACATAGCAAGAGGCAATGACATCATGCATTCAGGAAGTCACATGATGTCATATTTTCATTTTTTGCATACGCTGTACAATCCCTAGTTTTTTGTTTGCACAGTACATTGGTAAACAGCTGATATGAGAGTTTTTTGTTTTTATTTTATGATTAGATATTAGATATATCATTGTGGAGGGTTCTTACTTTCGACAACATCTGATTCTTGCATAAAAGAAAGGTTCTTTTATGCAAGTGTCAGATGTTGTCAAAAGTAGGTTATTCTTTACAAGCTCCAATTTAATAAGGCTCTTTAGCAAATCTTAAGTTATATGTTTTTCATAATCTAGAGAACAAATATGTGATGTCTAAATAAATAACAGATTTTCTTTTAAATATTTTAAATTTATATAAATATAAAATATTACTGATTTTCAATATCAGCCATTTATAAGTAATTGGCCATGACAAGAAAATTATTATCAGTTCACTGATAATTAGCAAAAATTATCAGTAAATAAAAATTCCAAAATGTAATATCAGTGTATTCCTATTATTCTCAGAATATATAAAAGAATGTGAATTTTTACTGGTATAAATAATACTGCTGTTGTAAAATAACCCCATTTCCAAATGTTTATAAATCATGTAACTTCTTGTAGGAGGATATTCTGATGATGTCATTGCCTGTCTATATCAGTTTATTTCACATGGAAGACAATGAAGTTGTTCAATGCAATTTTGGAGCATTAATATTAGTGTGTAGTTTTCCAGAAAAAAAAGCAGCAGTTTTGTAAGACTTCAACACAATAACTCTTTAGATGGCATAAAATTAAGTGATGAAAAACAAAAGGATCTCCCAAATTGTATCTTTATCATTGAAATTTCACAACACAATGAATTAACAACGCACAGAATCTGTTTGGAAATTGAGAACAGCATGCTAGGAAAAAAATTACTGAAACACAGCAGTAAACCTGACGACAACGTCTTCAAAAGGCCTCATACGGGCAAGAATGAATGAAGAAAGAAAAAAAAGAGGAAAGCCACCTCTGACCAAGTGTACAAACAGCAAGAAAACCCCTTAAAAAAATAAAGAAAGCAAGATGAGACAGAAATCCATCTGCCAGACATCAGCTCATCCTTCCTAGTTGGCATTTCCAATATTTTTCTTTTTATCTCTTCGATCTCTCAGTGCTCTGATTCGTTCTATTCCTCAGGCTATGAAAGTGGAGCAATTGATCGCATTCGTACACACAGGAGCCCACAGACACACACACACACACACAGAGTAATAATTCGTTCGATTTGTTCATTTTTATTCATCCATTTATATGGAGGAGATGAAAACCCTCTGCACATCTAACAGAAGCGTCATATTAGGCCTAATGCCAGACACAGTTAATGCTGAAGAGCTGTAAAACACATGGGAATAAATTATCGCCAGGAGGAATGTTAATAAATTATAGTGGGGAGCAAGTGGATCAAAGTGCAACATATTCTTGTTATGAAAAGCACACTTTGCGTGCATGGCAAGTCTTTGATATTCAGAGGAGGGACATTAACAGCGGCGCTTTAGAAGAACTTTTAAATATTTGAACTTAAACAAACACTTCAAACTACTGTAAAAGTCCACTCTGCTTTAGTAAAGGACCGTTTGCTTGAAAACACACTCACAGTTTTACACGTTTACAGTAAATCGAACAATAAAGAAGGCATGAAAATGCTGAGAACACTGGAAAATATTTTTGTTTCTTTTTCACCATCAATATTTTAAATTTTACATTCCTGTTTAGGGCCATTTCATCCCCCAGTGAAACCCAACATGGCCCCACGTTCAAAAGAGGAACATATAGCAACACAGCAGATAGGGAAAAGTAGGATGAGAGACTGAGACCCAGAGAAAGAGAGAGAGAGAAGGATAGAAATGGTAAAGACCCTGAACAATCTTGTTTGCACCATAGCGCATTGTTTCCTCTGGGCACATCCTGTACCTTTCAAGAGTGGATCCAGAGTCAGCTGTCCATTGAGGCTACAAGGTTACAAATTTCCTTAAATAAGTGCCAGCCAATGAGAAGAAAGCTTGGCTTTCCATCATCTCGAGCACTGATTGGCTTCCATGACTTTAAGTACACACGATTGTCACGCCGATTCAAGTGCAACACAAGAGTCAAATTCAGAAAGCAGTTCAAACGTCCGTGTCAGAGAGGCTGAACGCCACCGTTTTGTGTCTAAGAGTGTCACAGGTCACAAAAATGGATGAAAATATCCTTGGGAGTATTCAAATTAGCATCTCTCGTCCACTTTATATACACTACGCAGCATCCGTACACGTTCAAAAAGAGACCCTGATTGAAAGAAGGGGGCAGTGGGCGGGTCCCAGTTCAATCATGAGCTCCTGGGATTGGGCAAGTCGAAAACGATGGGCGGGTTCATAGGCTGGAAGTTCACCGTGCATGCCGAGGCATTAACGAACGTGGTGGTTCCATCGGTCATCATACCGTAACCTAGCTCACACAAACACAAGGTTATTACGAGTTGTTAAGTTGGAAAATGTCATGCACGTGATGTTTTGGTGAAAATATGTTGACACGCTTTTTAAAAAGGTGAACACGATATAAATATTAAAGGAATACTTCACCACAACATAAACATTTCTCAGGCCATCAAAGTAGATGAGTTTGCTGGATTTGGAGAACTTCAGCATTACATCACTTGCTGGTTAATAAATCTTCTTCAGTGAATGGGTGCCATCAGAATGACGTTTCAAACAGCTGATAAAAACATTACAATAATCCACAAGTAATCCACACAACTCCAGTACATCAATGAATCTATGAATACCTTGTGAAGAGAAAAGCTGTGTTTTTTTAACTTTCAACTATGACTTCTGGCCAAAATAACATAATCCAGAGTTGAAAATCCATAATAATGCTTCCTCTAGTGAAAAAGTCCATCCCTTGTTGTCCTCTGACATCAAAATCCACAGACATATTTGTCTAGAACTCTTTTGCATTTTATTTGCATGTTATTGTAAACAGTGTTTTAATTGATGGTCTGGATTTGTATGGATTCCATTGTAGATTCCGATGGCACCCATTCAATGCAGAGGATCCTTTGGTGAGCAAGTGATGTAATGTTACGTTTCTCTAAATTTCTTCTGATGAAGAAACAAACTCACATTTTGGATGGCTTGAGGGAGAGTAAACTTCCAGCAAATTTTCATTTTAAACTATTCCTTTAATAAGGTCAAAAATGATGTTTAAATTGTTAAATGCTAAATGGTAAGTACAAATAATCATGCAGTGTTAATGAGGGATAAATACTTTTAAGATTTTTTAAGATTTTATTAGATCTGCTACGAAATTGCAAACAGCAAGCAAACGGCTGCAGTTTTTGCTATGTGTGGACTGTGAAGATGCTTTTGTACATTTCTGTGCCATAACATAAACATGGCACAGAGTCAAACACAGACATGCAAAGCACAAAACACTAGCTTGCATGTGTAAAATGCATTCAAATCACCGACTAAGATGAGAATCCTTTATTAAAAGCATTTTGAGTGTGTGTGCTAAATAAACTGTGAATATGAATGTGATCTAGTTTTTGCTATAGAGCTGTCAGAAGGCAAAGCAGCATGGGACAGACTCTGCCCCGCTAACCCCAAAACAGCATGAACAAATATGTTTGAGATCACAGGGCTGTGTGCATTTCATGCATGTGATTTATAGACAATTGTGAAAGTTATCATTTCATGTAATTACCTTCATGAATGTGTCCAAATACATGTAGTTTGGGCTGAACTCTCCTCTGGACAGTGTTCAGTAGCTCCATACAGCCAACACGTTGCATCTTCCTGGGCACCCAGTCCAAAAAACCTAAAAAAAAAAAAAAATTATAATGACTAATATTTACATCACAAGGCAAAGGAAAATATGTAGAATATGCAGAAATATATGATGTTAGAATGGACAGTTTGGTTTATTTATGCTTTTAGAGTTACAGCCTGAAAAAAAACCAGACGTATCAAGTTAGGGCAAGAGATTTATAACCAGTTTAAAGACTGTAGTTCTGATTCCACTTAGTGTTTCATGTTCTGAATGATGCTTTAGTCATTTTAATGAAGAAATAATGGATTTTTTTACAAAGTCACCATAACGAAACATCCTGACATCTTGCATTTCCGAGGTGCTATTTTGAGAACCCAAAGAGGGTGAAATCTTGACTCACTGAATTTTAATTAGAGTATCTGACTGGACGCTCTAGGAAGGTTACCAAGCAACTTATTCATGAACTAATTAATATTCATGAGCTAAGCCTAAACCATAGTAGGATTAGGAATTCACATTCTGGATTTTATTTTCCTCTCCCAATAAATTGTGTTTAAACATCTAGAAGTTGAGGTCCAGATTTCAAATCAGTTCTTGATTTCCAAACCTACATTACGTATAGATTTCAAGGCCTCAGTTAAGTGCTGTTTACACAGGACATGTTCTTGCATTCATCTGCTCTGTATTTTAATTGTTTTTTTTTTATATGCAAATGAAAATAGACTTGTTTAGAGACTTACTCTTATATATGAACAAACTCAATCCAAAATGATCATTACGTTGATTTTACAATTGTAGTCTGATGTCAACACATACATAATGCACAGACTCGCTGTGAATCTTCAGAGACGTCAACTGGGGCTAATTTGCAACACTATGATAAACAGCCACATTTGCACAAACGTATAGTGAGACGTCTTTACCATGAGAATTACACACTGTCACAATCTGAAAGCCCAAAAGCTTAGTGTTTTAAACCACAGCTGTCTTTATGCACAAACTTCCGTTCTAGGTACATATGACTGTGTGTGTGAAGGTTTTACTATGTGCGAAGGGATTTGCTGCACTGCGAACAGCATCTCAGTGTTGCATGCTTTAGCAGCCTGCTGTAGCAACTCCATCTGCCAAAGCCTCAGAGCAAAAGAGTGTGCGTGTGAGAGGATGAAGACAACATAATGGGGAATAACCATTACCGCATGCTTTGTGTTTGTGTGTGATTTAGGTCTCACCCAGAGGAGGGCAGTGTGTGAGAAGAATATCCGTGGAATCTGGGATCTGATTCCATTTGTCCAGCAGTGCTTGTCCTCGTGGTAGATTAAAACCCCAGCCATAGTACCATGGCTGCCTGAAAAAATACATAAAGGAGGAAAAAACACAGTTAAGGCTTACTGATGTGACCGTGAACATTATTGCCAATATCTTACGCTGTGCTTCACTGATCTTTTACCCAGACTGCTCTATCGCTGAGGAAAACAAGATGACATTTCCATTAGAATCTGTATATAGAGTATCTGTGAGAGATCTTGGGTCTATGATGATAAAACAACAAAATAAAAAATCCCCAAATCACAAATAGCAATCGCTTTGATCTGACATCGTTCTCGTATCTTTTATAAAATGTAACAGAAAAAAAAGTTTAAACAGGAATGAAAAAGTCTCAGGTTTAAGGACGGCTTAAATTGTGTCCTCATCTTTTTTTTCCCCACCTCCCATCATTTACTGTCATCCTTCTGCCATCACTTTCCAAAAAAGCAGGGGCGTAGAGATAATTTGAAAAGCTTGGCTTATGAATATTAATCAGGTGATGTAACGTTTGCCCAGTAGTCCAAACTGAGCATAAAGACTGGTAAGTGGGCGCAGCACATAGGAGGATTACCACTCGTGCATTTGTTCAATCCACGGCACATGGTCTCCATTGGCAGAGATTTCTAATTGAACATCATATAAACAAAACGAGATACAATTTATTTAATAAACATTTATTTTTGTTTTTTATTTTATTAATTTAGTTATCAGAAGATATTACAAATAGTAATATCAAATCCATTAAAATAAATATTGTAGAGTAAATAAATATTATACATAATTCAAATAAAAGTTTAAAAACAATATAATAAATATTAATATTTTTTTTATTTTGTGAAATTAGTAACACTTTAGATTATCGAACTCTATTCACTATTAACTAGTTGCTTTTTAGTATGCAGATTACTAACATATTGACTATACTTATAAAGTACTTAATTAATGAATGACCGTATTTTAGATCCCTTAACCCTACCCAATACCCAAACATAACTACTATAAAATCTACCTTACTTACTAATAAGCAGCAAATAGGAGTTCCCTGAGGGAAAACTCTTTCTTAATAGTGAAAATGTATAAAGTGTAACTTTATATTTGATTGCATTTTAATTAAATATATATATATATATATATATATATATATATAGGGAAGGCGGATTGAAAAAGAGAAATGGAGGGGGAACAGAAAAACAAGAAAGGGAAAAAAACAGGTAGAGACAGACAGTATGTAAGGAAAGCGAGGGGGTTGATGGTTTTGCCTATGCCCCATCACTTTGATTGCAGATGCACCAAGCTTGAGTGACGGTATAGAAATTAACATGTCACTAACAATCTGTCCCCAGATCCATCTTCCTCTGCTGTAGCGGATTTGCACATTTATGTGTGCGAGTATGTTGAAAGACTCTGAGTGTGTGTGTGTGTGTGTGCTTGTGTCAGTTTACACATGAAGGTTCCCTTGCCTCTGCGTGGATTTTGTAATTTATAGAGAGCAGTCACTTGAAACGTTTACTTTTATAGCTGGCTGACACATCAGTGTCCCGCACAGCACACACACACACACACACACACACACACAGAGCCTTTGAGGAGCGATCCAGATCGGCCCTGGGTTCCATCATTTCAAGAAGGTCAAGACGAAAGAAGGGACTCATGGGAAAGCAAATGCTATTTTCATTTGATTTCACCTGATTATTATTCAAATCACTTCTATCATCAGTTTAAACATTTATGATCAAACATCCGAAGGGCCGCAGACATAGTCGGATTGATTCACATCTCTAATCTTCAATCATTTAAAATGGCCTTTGCATATTGGTGGTGCTATTTAAATATTCATATTCATCTTTACAGGGACGTCTCAATTACACTGGATCTAGAAAGAATGCATCATTGGAGTACCAAACAGATTTTTCTAATTTAGCAGAGAGGTTAATAAACAGAAAGAAAATGAGAGAGATGGCTGTGTGTGAGCACAGACAGAAAGCCAGACGCTGTGAAAATGGCATTAAAATGTCTTAAAAATACAAGCTATGGCGATTGCATCAAGCCAGAAGATCAGACTAACATGTGCAATTCCTTCAAATGAGACAACGGGTGACTAGTGTACTTGATGTACTAAACCATCTGTGTATTTATCAGTTCAGATGTTGTTTTTTTTGTTTGTCAAGGTGAATAGAAAGCAAAGGCAGCTG